>NC_051163.1:87667640-87971529 GCF_013339745.2 Dermacentor silvarum
TCTTCTGCCGTAGCCCGGTACGTCGCAGCATGCGTTCTTTGTCAACGCCGCAAACGACATACGATTCCTCCTGCTGGTAATTTGCAACCTCTTCCTTGTCCCACTTCGCCCTTCGAGGTCGTCGGCATAGACTTGTACGGTCTCCTTCCCAAGACTTTCAATGGCAATCGCTGGATTGTTACGGCAGTAGACCATTTGACACGCTTCGCGGAGACACTCTATAATATCTGGGAGTGCCGCTGAAGTCGCCGATTTCTTTCTGCGCAGCATCCTCTTACGTCACGGAGCTCCGCGCGTTCTCCTCGGCGACCGCGGCAAAGCCTTCCTCTCGTCTTTTCTTACCGAAGTTGTGCGCGCCTAAAACTCCATTCACAAGACCACTTCTCGCCGCCCCCGCGGCGAGTTCAACCTAACCCAGTGATGAAGCTGATCTGGGCCCCCCGTACAGCTTAATACGTCAGGTTAGACCCTCAAGATGGACGTCGTGAGTGTGGAGGGAGAGTATATAACGAAGGAGTACGCTGAAGAGCCAGGTTGGCATACCGTCGGGAAAGGCAAGCAAGCCAACGTGGAATCCGGAGTTCCCGGAAACGAAGACCAAGGAAAACGCCTCCTAAGCGAGGTTTTGGCTAGAAACAAGTGCACTAAGGGCCAGAAAATACGGCAAGTCATCCTGGCGAGCAAAATGCCCAATTTGCCGAAGGAATATTACAAGATAATCATGCGTCCACGTGGTGGCTTTAAGGTTAACAACTACGGACTCGATCGCCTAGGATGTTGTGTGCGTAATGCTGCTGGAATTCCCAGAGGAGAATCAGAAGGGGACATCGTGTGTGTCAACTATAAGCAGAACATTTTAGTGGTCAGTACGCCATCCGACGACCGTGCTGCAAAATACAGGCATATTACCAGCTTGAAGATAGGCAACCAAGAATTCGACACAAGCGCCTATGAAGCCGCCCCAGAGAATGCATCTAAAGGAATAATACGGGGGATATCCCTGGAAGAATCCCCGAAAGACATATGGGAGAATCTGGTGAGGCCGCAGAATCCGGGCGTCCTTATGGCCAAGAGGATGGGGAACACCACAAATGTCATCATTTTATTCGACGGACACTACGTCCCAAACTATGTGAAATACGGGTGCGTACTAGCCAAATGTGTGCTCTACAGAAAACGGATCGACATGTGTTACCAGTGCGGACGACTAGGCCATCGAGCCGACGTCTGCCCTCACCCCAACGACAAGGTATGCAGAGGGTGCGGAAGTGAAAACCCACCGAAAGACCACGAATGTGAAGCAAAATGCAAGCTCTGCGGCAAGAATCACCCTACAGCGGATCGCAAATGTGAGGCCAGGTACAAGCTACCGTACCTAGTGAAGAAACGCCGCTGGGAGAGGGCCAGAAGGGAAGAAGAAGAGGCGGAGGCAGCGCGCAGTCTCCATAATGCCAAAGAAACAAAGGGGACATATCAGAACAGCCAAGGACCATACGGAGGAAAACAGTCAGAATACAACAAGAGGGACAAGAGCCAAGATACTCGAGGACGAGACAGATCCGGATCCTTCCCTAGACTCAACAGAAGAGAAGAGGGCCGCTCAACGTCACGTAACAGATCCCACAGTGACAAAGAAGAAGCACACTCCAGCAATGGCCCCGGTGGACCCTTACAGGTGAGCTGGGCGAACGCAGTCTCCGGGGCGCGCGCGGGGGCCGAGGCTGCTTCTCAAAGTAAAATAAGGGAACAAGTGAAAGAATTAGCACAGATTATGCAGATGATGGTACAGTATAATCAAAGTAACGCCGCATTAAAAGAGGAGAACAAAAAGCTCAAAGAGGAGAATAACAGAATTAGAAAAGGAATGGCAGAAAACCGAGAAATGACACAAGTTGTAGCGGAGGAAAGAGAAATAGATATGGAGGAGGATGTAGCTACTCCGGCTAAACGTAAAGCCACGGAAGATACAGTGGGAAACAGTGAGAAAAAGACCAAACCGGTTAGTGCACTTCCAGAGCGTCAGGAAGAAGTCGAGCAAAGAATCGAGGCAAAAATAGAGGAAATGGGTGCAAGAATCATGCAACAAATACAGCAGCAGCTTAATTCGATAGTGACCCGCATCGCGGATATAGAAACAAGAATAGCGGCGTGGGGACCACAATCCAGTGGGGGTGGTCCCATCAAAACTACAGGCAAGCCCTACATCAAACCCCCGGTACTAACCGAGGGAGCAGGAAAACTATAATGCCGCCAAGGATAGACGCTATACATACAGGATCTGGCAATGCAATTGTAGGGGATACCGCAGAAAAATATTCAATTTATAGCAGCATCTGATTAACAAAGAAAGCCCAGATATCATAATGATACAAGAAACACACGGAATAGCAAAATTATCAGGCTACAAACCATTTAGTGATGCCGAAGGAGAGACGAAGGCCATAACCACTCTTGTAAAGCGAAACCTTACGGTCGTGCAAAACGATACGGAAATAAGGGATATTGACAATATCTTAATAGAGATTATACCCACACGGAAATTAGCAGATAGCCTTTTTATCCTCAACGTTTACAGTAACCCGTGGTGTAAAAAACACAAATTCCGAACACTATTTCGTAAAACGCTCGCCATAGCGGGTAATCGTGCGGTGGTAATCGGAGATTTTAATGCTCAACACGTGGCATGGGGCTATAAATTCGAGAGCCCCAAAGGCAGAAACCTCTGGCTAGACGCGCAACAGGAGGGCCTAACCCTCGTAACCGATCCTTCAACTCCTACCAGGAGAGGCAACAGTGTTTGCGTCGACACTACGCCAGACCTTACTTTCACAAAAAAACATAAGCGACACGCAGTGGATAAATACACAGCAAGATCTGGGTAGCGACCACAGTATAATAGAAATAACAGTCAGTACAGGACCGCGCAAACACAAAGGCAAGAAGCTCAAAATTGTCGACTGGGATAAATTCCGGAACATTAGAAAGAATACCAGCGGGGAAATTAAAAACATCGCAGATTGGACTAAACAGTTAACGAAAGACGTAACCGCGGCTACACAAATAGTTCCACCAGAAGCACACTTAGAAGTCATAGACAGTAGGCTCCTGCACATGTGGGAGGCTAAGGAAGGGTTGCAAAGGAGATGGAGGAGTCAGAGACACAACCGGACAATCAGAAGGAGGATAGCCAGATTAAACAGAGACATAGAGGAGCATGCACAACAGCTATGTAAGCAGCAATGGGAGGAGACATGTAGTAACATGGACAATCAATTAGGGCTAGCAAAGACATGGAACCTTCTCGGGTACCTGCTACACCCAGAGGAAACTAAGGCGGTATGCAAGCAAAATATTAACAAGGTAATTCATGCCTATGGAGGTTCAGAAAAAGACTTTCTACAGCAGATTAAAGAGAAATATATCTCCCAGGCTAGACCGGTTATACACCCAGACTACACAGGAGTAGCAAACAACGAACTTGACAGGGAAATTAGTGAAGCAGAAGTAAGGGCAGCCTCGCAAAAACTTAATACTAAATCAGCACCCGGACCAGACGGAATCACAAATAAGATACTCAGGAACCTAGATGATGAGTCTATAACAAAATTGAGAGAATATATCAATGAATGCTGGAAAACCGGCAAAATACCACAACAATGGAAGACGGCACACGTCATCCTAATATCTAAACCAGGCAGGCGCTTACAGCTGGAGAATCTGAGACCTATACCTCTCACATCTTGCGTTGGAAAGCTGATGGAGCATGCAGTCCTAGCGAGACTAACCAACTATCTCGAGGAGAGGGACCTATTTCCCTCCACGATGCTGGGTTTCAGAAGGAATCTTTCCACGCAGGATGCGATGCTCAAGCTTAAACACCAAATCATAGACAACCCAGGCAGATTCACTAGAGCCATCCTCGGCTTAGACTTAAAGAAAGCATTTGACAGTGTAACACATCAGACAATACTCAGCAGCCTTGAAGAGCTAGGATTAGGAAGGAGAACATACAATTATGTTCGAGACTTCCTAACCGGCAGAAAGGCAAAGATCACCGTGGGAGACCTCGTCTCGGAAGAGATTGAGATTGGTAGCGCCGGAACACCACAGGGGTCAGTGATATCACCGTTGCTGTTTAATCTGGCATTATTCGGATTACCAGCGAAACTAGAAGAAATTGAGGGCCTTAACCACACTACATATGCCAATGACGTTACCTTATGGGTAAAGGAGGGTAATGATGAGCAGATAGAACAGACACTCCAAAGTGCGATTGAAACAGTCGAACAATACCTAGAGGGAACCGGATTGGTTTGCTCGGCGGAAAAATCGGAATTATTATTGTACAGGCCAACTCGCAGGGGCCGTAAACCAAACAGCTACAGGGGGGCAGACAATGTAGAAACGGACATAGAATTGAAGACTGCCGATGATAAACGAATATCTAAGGTTGATAAAACCAGAGTTTTGGGACTGCTCATTGAAGCAAAAGGCAACAATGGAGAAACCATTAGGAAGTTGGAAGGGGCAGTATCTCAAGTTATGAGGTTGATCAAAAGGACAGCTCATAGACACAGTGGAATGAAGGAAGGAAACATGATCAGACTGGTACAGGCGTTCGTTATCAGCAGGATCGTATACGTCGTACCCTACCTTAGATTGTACGCTTCAGAAAAGATTAAATTAGAATGCCTCATTAGGAAAATTTATAAACAAGCCGTAGGACTACCAATAAGCACTAGTACCGACAGGCTATTAAAATTAGGCCTGCACAACACAATAGATGAGCTCATAGAGGCGCAGCGGATAGCGCAGTACGAACGCCTTTCCAAGACCAAGACAGGAAGACACATACTAGAAAAACTAGGTATTGGTACCATACTCAAAACGGAACCAAAGTGGACATCCCGAATTGTGTCAGGGATACGATAACCGTTCCCCCATTACCAAAGAACATGCATCCCGTGCACCACAAAGGCAGGAGAGAAAGCAGAGCAATGGTCATACAAAAGAAATTTGGTAATAATAAAGACGCAGTATTTGTAGACGCTGCTAGATACAAGCACAGGCGCGGCTTTACAGCCGTAGTAATTGATCATGAAAAGAAGTGCAAAACATGCGTTACGGCAAGCACAGTAAACATCGAGACTGCGGAGGAGATAGCTATTGCGCTAGCACTATCACAGACCGAAGTGGACGTAATAGTCAGTGACTCTCAGGCGGCAGTACGAAATTTCGCTAATGGCCGAGTCTCTCCTGAAGCACTACGAATCCTAATGGCAGGTACCAAAAGTCAAGAAAAAGATGTTTATTTAATATGGACACCCGCTCACACCTCCACCTCGCCAGGAGACAGCAATAATGATAAGACGGCGCATGACGTGGCTCGAGGGCTTACGGACCGAGTCACGGCCGATAATACGGCCGGCACCTTAGTGTCTCCTGAGAACGAGGATGGAGAGGAGTGGGAATGGAAGGATCGTATGACCAGATTTAATGACATCACACAACACTACAAATTGCAAAGGTGCATTTTCCCACCACCTCACCAAAAGCTCAGCAAAAAGCAGTCTGTCGAATGGCGGCAATTACAGACCAGAACTTATCCGAACACGGCGATCTCACATCTCATTTACCCAGACATGTGCAAGACAGATGAATGCAAAAACTGTGGTTCTAGAGCCAATCTGGAACATATGCTATGGGAATGTCAAGGCATAACAAACAATAATGGGGATGCAGCCTCTCGCGATCGCCTCCGCGTGCGCTGGGAGACTGTGTTGCTCAGCTCTGCCCTTGACGGTCAACTTTGGGCTGTCCAACGGGCCGAGGAAGCCGCCAGGGCTCAAGAGCTCCTGGCCGTCACCTAGGCGGGACCATTTGCCCGTCCCACAAACTCGCAGGGCCTTTAAATTAAGTTATTTGACTGACTGACTGACTGACTGACTGACTGACAAGACCACTTCGAGTTACTACCCGCAGACCAACTCCTTGACAGAGCGCTTTCATCGTACTCTATCGGATATGATTGCAATGTACACCAGCCCCGACCACACCAACTGGGATGCAATCGTGCCGTTTGCGACATTTGCTCACAATACGGCTGTGCAAACACCACCGGCTTTTCTCCATGTTTCCTCGTCTATGGCCGGTCACCTAGTTTCGTTCTGGACGTCTTGTTCCTTACGGCTCCGGTGTCCTCAGCAATACCCTTCTAAGAACAATTTTTGTCTCGCCTCTAAGCCTGCCGTCATCGAGACCGCATTAACACAGACATCGCCCAGGATGTTCGGAAGCATTGCTATCACTCGACGCACCGAGTTGTCAATTGTTTCCCTGGTGACGAAGTTCTTTTATGAACTCCTGTGCGCGTTCCCGGTTTGTGCTAAAAATTCGCCAGTCGTTTTATTGGACCCTACACGGTCATTGAGCAGACATCTCCGTTTAATTACCGCATCTCGCCCCTCCGAATGTCTTCCGACCACCGTTTCGTGGTGCTGAAATTGTGCACGTATCGCGTTTAAAACCGTACACTCTCAGCATTTCATCATAATGCCGTGCAACCAGGTGGCAGCTTCCACCGCGGGAGGGAATTAGTGTGAGCGCGACCCATGATGACTCTTCTTCGTCTCTACACATCATCATCACTTGTACAAATTGCTCATCTCTATTTAGCATCATCAGCCGCCCAGCTTGTTCTTATTCGTCGTAGCTCAAGCTTGGCTGGAATAAACGGTTCTTTATACTATTACTAAACTATTATTACATGTATATTTTTTATAAATAGTAAGCTGTCCCACAGCAGGCTTCTCTGCACACAGACATCGGTAATGCGTCAAAGTAAGCTTTGAGAGCTCCCTGGCGAGAGCGGTTTTCTCTCTGATGAATTCTTTTCTTTCAATTGTTCCTTATTGCTCATAAAGATACCCGTTATCTACATTTACACTATTATAACGAACAAATGCCGTAACTTCGCAAATTACGCATTCTTGTGCGAAAAAATTACGCATTTTTGTGCAGATACAACACCTTAAACTGTTCGCGTGAAGGACAGATATTGCTGTGGTACTCTCCAAAGAATGGATACGCACTAAAATACCGCTAGTGTTGACATTTTACTCATGAACATGGATTACATAGGTATGAGGTATATTTTTTGTATCCACAAACGAACGCGAAATGCAATCAGTTCACAATTCTGGTGACAAATTACCATAACCAATTACCTAATTATGTTGTCGTGCTACTTTGTTATAGTTCATCATCTTGTGAAAAATACATTTCGAACCAGAAGTGTGTGTTACTATGGTATATTTCTGTTATCCAGTGCTTCGCAGGTGTCATCAGAGCAGCCAAAGACCGCACGTGATCTTCAAGTTAGTGTACTATCGTTGCACAGGGACAAACCGAATCCGACAAACCGAAACCGAAACTGGCTGAAGTGATATAGGCAATGGACACACAAAGCATTATTTGTGGCAAACTGAATGACATTAAAGCAAGATGAACTCACAATAAAATAATAGCCTCCATCAACTCTACTTGTAAAACCGGTCCCCTCGTACTGAAGCACAATGTTGTTAATCATGTATGTGAAGAAGGAAAGCCTACTCAACGGAACCCATCCAGGCCATGCTAGTAGGCTGCTGAGAAAGCCTGCGCATTGTGTACGCCAAGAAGAGCTTTATTCGAGGTAAGGTGAAGGGTGCCAGTACGTCCACGTAGTGCGTTTCACTTATCATAGGTAATAATTAAGCTGAGTCTTCCAGAATATAAAAAGTGTGCTAAAATGCTCAACTTAAATCGTTCGTGGTTCTGCGCATGACAAAGATGGTTTTGGCCAATTGAATGGGTGCCTTACGTTTTGCGAAATATTCGTAGATGAACAATACACATAAGCGACTCTATATTAGGCCGAGAGAAAGACGAGCTTCAAGTGATTACGAGGAACTCGACACATACTATGCTAAAACAGTGTAGCATGAAATTTGCAAGATTACAGTAAAACTTTCACCCAGCTAGCAAATAGGTGATTGTGTGCTGTAACAACGTTACAACAGCATTTGTTGTATCGGTTCATTCATGCATTAGTGCCCATGTCCGAACGCACTCAAGCGGTTTTTCAGTGTTATTTGTGCTGAGTCATGCTCATGACTATGACTTCCACCATCATCCTTTAGTGTTCCCTTCACTTAGCGCGCACGTCCGAACTCATTCCAGTGCTTTTTGAGTGTTAATCATTTTTCGCCGAGTCATTGTCATTTTTGCTTAGTAATGCTCGTGACTATGGCTTCTACCATCATTCTTTAGTGTTTGCTTCACTTAGTAGCCATATCCGAACCCATTCTGGTTACATACCAAGTTAACGAAACGACCATGAGAGAATCAAGACGTCGGCGGCTGTTTGATGACCTACATGACACACATGTCATGGCATTTATGTCATGACCTATCATTTAGGTTTTGCATACACTCTTGTCATACAATGCCAATTTTGTTACATACCAAATTAATGAAACGACCATGAGAGAACCAAGACGTAGGTGGCTGTTTCATGACCATGCTCACGTTGGTTTCGACGGGAATTCGGGGCGCAGGCTCCTTTCCCAAGCGTATCACCCCTGAAGGAAGCCGAATGCCAGGCCGGGGCACACTTGTACCCATTTGAACCAGTGGGTGCCCGGCGGCGGTGGGAATGGAACCCACAGCCTCCCACAGCCGAGGCGGGCATTCTACCACTAGGCCACGGCTGCGGTAGCACATGTCATGATGTTCATGTCATATGGCCTATCATTTATGTTTGTCATACCCTCTTGTCATACTCTGCCAATTTGGTTACCAAACTAATGAAACCACCATGAGAGCACCAAGATGTAGGCGGCTGTTTCATGTTCTATATTACACACATGTCATGCTATTCATGTCACGGCTTATCATTTATGTTCGTCATACACTCTTGTCATGCTATGCCAATTTTTCCACCTACGAAGTTGACAAACCTACCATGAGAGCACCAAGACGTAGGCAGCTAGATAGATAGATAGATAGATAGATAGATAGATAGATAGATAGATAGATAGATACTGTCAAAGTGGCAAATGTTCGCCAAGAAATGCTTCGCATTTAGTAATCTTGATACGGCCCCGAAAGCTGCGCGATTCAACCTCCATTCCACTTGTTCTGGCATTTCTTCTCCCTAATGCGGGGGATTTTCGTTCCAAAAGTAACGAAGTGCATCGCTGTCAACTTCAGTGAGTTGAACTTGGATCTCAATATTCGCTGTGACTGCGGCGTTGTTATTTCGTAACTTCAAAAGACGCTCAATAACTGTTGGATTCAAGTTTGGTCAATTTAAAAAAAAATGTGGTTGATCCCTCTTATATAGGAATCGGTATAGAACACGAAAGTGAAACGTGTCTTCACAGAAGTAGTGTAATGTTTATTGCACATTGATATATAATGTCTATTGGTGTTTTGTGGCTAAAGCGCCCTTAGGCGTTGATGCACCCACGCTGACGCCTGGTGGCACGTCTCCTCCATCACGACTACCAACGTCGATGACCATGAGCAACCGTCGTGCATATGGAAGCTGCACTACGCTGCACACGCTAGCACAACGCGAAAGACGAAGCACGTAACTGACACACTAATACAACGCGCAAGACAAAGCACGTAACTGAATCGTCACCGAGTCAAATCAGCGCGTACAGCGCGTCGTAATTGCAGCCTCCGCGATCAACTTCAGAAACATTTTCAGAGCTAATTGCGGAGGCCACGCTCCGCTGTGCTGAGTACGGTGAACGCCACCTAGGTGGCGTTGGTAGTGCTTCTTGATGCCAGCGTCCCTTCGAATGCTGGCATCGAGGCGTCGTAGTGCTGAGACCACCGAAGCGTTCACTGTCGGTGCGCGTTAGTGTCATAATGCAGTACTTCTCTTTTCTGCTCGTAGGCGGCGGCACCGCCCCGAGCAAGAGCGCGGGTACACGGAGGAGTGTTAGATATATAAGGCGCGTCTGTGTAGCTCTCTGCAAATGCGTTTGTGGCGCAATGGGTTAAACGCTCGGCGATCTATCGTCGCGGACCGAGAGGTCGTGGGTTCGATTTCCAAATTTTGCATGTTTGTGGAACTTTTTCTTCTGGTTTCTTTCTTTGTATTATGTTCGTGTACATTGTAAGAACGTCATTCCGTATTTCCGTGACGGAAATACGTCAGTGAAGTCTTGGTGGACCCCGGCATAAAACACTTTCGTGTTAAAAAACGTCATTTACTGAGAGTTTGCCAGGGCTGCTGGAGGGTTTTAACCAAATACGAGTGTCTTTGTTGTTTCTCGTTTTTGACGACTACGCTGAGCGGAAAGTACTAAACACGCCCAGACTCTTGGTATACAGGTACTGACTGCGCAAAATCATTTTCTTCATACTCCTGAATTTCCTTGTTATATCAAGCTAACAATTTTTCGTTGTTCAGGACTCACCGTGTCAACCTCGTAAGTCGATCCCTTGCTTCCGTTATATTGCTAATCCATCGGAATATCAGACAAGTGAACGTCACATGTGCCCTCCATTTTCCTATTGGCTGTTTTGAATTCATGGAGCACTTTGTCTGACGTGGTAGCCCTCGTTTCAGGCAGTTCTTGTGTGCTTCACTTCCCAGCATGCTTCCAGTTGCTTGAGATGCCTTTGTCAAGGCTGATATTTTCAGAACTTTCGTCAGCAACCAGCAGTGTCCAAACAAACAGTGTTTCTACGGTAGTCAATCTGTTATTTAGTCTTGAGATTCTTACTGTAGTCAGATCCGATGAGTACTTCTAAGCTGTCGTTGCAGTTGGTCATAACAGAATCATCTGTGAGCTGAATATTTATCTCTATTGAAGCATTGAATCAGGAAGCTAAAAGGATGTTCTGTTACAAATCGTAGGGACTTCAAACTCCTCAACTAGAATCTGCTTTCCATCATTGAGCGTATGCACCCTCTAGTCTCATACCAAGACATCACACAACACTACAAGCTAACCCGCAGAACATATGCACCCCCTCACAAGTCACTACCTAGAGAGCAGGAGCGATTCCTCCGAGCTCTACAGGTTAACACATTCCCCCAACCAACCAGAAACCACCTCATAGCCCTCACACAATTCCCTCCGCAATGCCGCTTCTGCGCAAAGCCCGGTCCCTCCGGCACATAGTAGGGGGCTGCAGAGAGGCACCACTCAATCCTACGAACCCTTACCACACCAACGAGCTTTGGGAGAAAGCCTTGGCCAGCTCTGACCTCGAAGATCAGCAACGGCTGATTGCGAGGGCCCAGGACGCGGCCCGAGCTCAAGGCATTCTGGAATGAGGACTCCTCTTCAAAGCTGCATTTAGACAATAAAGATGTTTATTCTCTCTCCATCATTGTGGCTCTTTACAAAGAGCTCTAACGTCACAGTACCTAACGTCACAGTACAGTTTTCGTGCCGGGTCATGGGTGACAAATGTGCGATGATTTTCGCCGTCCATAGGAGAGCGTACCAGGCACTGATGCCAGGAACATTTAGCCGGAACTTTGGCTGTTTGCAGCAAGACGGTACTATCATTAAAAAAACGTGGTTTTGTTTTATACGTCTTTTGCACTGCATCACTCTCCGAGGGTCCGGCGCGGGACTCGCCGAAAAACGTAAAATGAATTTTTCGACATAACGCACAACACAAAATCCTGGCGTTTCTATACTCCTTTGGGTGGCGATACTTCTTACAGCACCGATAGCAATGCCCATTTTGTTTAATCTCTTCTTTTTCTCTTCTGGGGACCTCTCTTTGTTGCACTATGTAAAATACTGTTGGTCGGAGTCACAGATTAGGCAAGCTTTCTTATGATGCACGTACCTTGTAGTTCAAGTAGGAAGTGAGGATAAACGTCGTTGAGCACATTCCACTTGCGTTGTCCTCAGTTCTTTATCATGACTTGAACCTTTCTGAGCAACTTCGAAAGCGTCTTCTGGGGTCTAATCTTCCTTCTTAAAAAACTCGATAATCTGAGAAAAGGCGTTACTTGCGTCTGTATACGCGGCAGTCCTTGTTTTGGCAATAGCGAATAACAATCTCCGGGGCCAAAAACTTTCCTACGCTAGCGTTTAACAGGGCGCTGTACGCTTCTTTCATGATATACACCAAGATGCTCAACGCTTGGAATGTTCTTGATTTCTTCATCATAAGGAGATGGCAACGACATCACGCCGTCGGCTAAAGCTACAGGTTTTAACGGAAACAGTCAAGTGGTTTGTTGGTTTATGGCAACTTCCATTCACCCAAAACTTTCTTTGAACGGGTCTACATCAATTTAATAATTGTTATCTTTCAGCGAAAGGTCAGTTATGCTATCCTCTGTCTTGTGAACGAATGATCTCTTCCGATACATCGGCTTGTTAACGTTGGACAGGTGCTGATTACTGTACATAAAAAACTCGGATTGATCAAAAAAAAAAATAGCAGCAGTCTTGAACGTTTCCATCAAACTTGCCGATCTCCAAAATGGAAACTTGACGGAAGGTCGAATTTCACTGTTTCGTTCACGAGCGACGCCTTCCCTGCTTACACCGGGCTCTTAAGTGGCGCCAATTGCCTTCTGCATTTCTTTTATGCGTCTGTTAACTTTAAGCTTCGCCAAACATATACAAACCTGCTGGCTGTCAGCGGTTTCCACTTCACGTTCAAATTGCTCATCTTCTACCAGTGGTTCTAACATGCTATCTAGTTCTCAGAGGGCTGCCTCTTTCATCAGGAGAACCTTTAACAGGGTGCTGTACGCTTCTTGATATACAGCAACAGGCTCAAGGCTTGGAAACTTCTTGATTACTTCAGCGTAGAGAAATGGCAGGCATCACGTTATCGGCTGAAGCCACAACTTTTTAGTCATTCATTTGGCAGCGTTAGCTGTGACGCTTGATAGGCGTCAGCGGTTTCCAGTTCAGATTCAAATTGATAATCTTCTACCACTGGTTCGGCCATGCTATCTAGCTATAGGATGGCTGCTTCTTTCATTAGGAGAACATTTAAGTTGTCCTGCAGCTTAGCTACTGTCGTTGATATCGACGAGACCAGCAAGGTGAGGTTGCTGAGGACATCCGTAATTCCGGCCCACAGTGCACTCCACCTTTTTTTTATGGCAATTCATTTTTCGAGGGGCCAAAGGCGGGATCGGCAGGGCGCGCAGAGCGCACCAACTTCTTTCACGGGGCAGCTAGTTCATGGTCTAATACACATCGGGCTACGGTTTTGAGGGATCACGTTTATAAACCAACCCTCGGACCAACTTGGGTCACGGGGTATGTGCCACTAAGAGGTGCCGCCCTTTTTTTTTACAAAATTCCTTTAAAATTTATCAGGCGCTCGGAGGAATTGAACACACGCCATTCGCGTGATTTGCGGCGGCACCGCTAGATGGCATAGCTTGCGCAGTGAAAAGCGCGACGGAGTATGTCGCCTGCATACACGTGTTGCTGTTGGCAATACGGTGTGTGGCTGTATTGTTTCAATGCTCATCGCAGTAACGTCCGCATTCGTACTGAGATGGTTTGTGCGGGACTTTTTTATATGCATAATTTTTAAAAATTGACTGGTAAAGATTGCTAAAGTGGGGTGGGTGCACTACTACGTCAAAGGGGTTTACACTGGCCAGTCGCCCTTAGAAATAAAAAAGTGCCTTCACAGCCTTGTGTGCCAACAAGCGATGAGTACGGTCTTCCAATAGCACTTGTTCGGACCACGGCCGATCGTCAAGTGGTCGTAATGTCATAGGCAGTGTTTGTCTTTGCTACTAAAATTGACGACAGTGGCAAAATAAATACTCGCTCTTCTATACGCTGCCGTAGACGTCGCACGCAGCCTTGTCGGCAATTTCAACAGATGTTGTGTAAGGCTTCGTGAAGGT
Organism: Dermacentor silvarum; assembly: GCF_013339745.2. Classification (NCBI taxonomy): domain Eukaryota; kingdom Metazoa; phylum Arthropoda; class Arachnida; order Ixodida; family Ixodidae; genus Dermacentor; species Dermacentor silvarum. The sequence goes on from NC_051163.1 coordinate 87,681,553, forward strand.
CACTATAAACCAAAACCACCACAGAAGCGATGCCTCACGTCAATGAAGCCTGGTTGAAGGTTGGAACATGAGTGAAGGGTTTAGTGTACTTTTTATTTGCGGTGTTAGAATCTGCTAGAGAGAGCGTGCGTGCCAAGTGACTAAGCTGGCTCGCACCGGCGCTCCAGGAAAGGAATGGGAAGGGTTCTTGATGTGATACACGGGCAGCTTTTTCTGGGGGATCGTTTCCACTGATCCGGCAATGGCGAGGTAACCACTAGAAATAATTTCGCGGTCCTTTTTTTGACGTCCTGGTGCACGTTTCGAATTTCGTACGCCAACTGTTCATGAGATCCACGTTGGAGAATTGTCTACATACACTGCAAGGCCTGTTCTAAATAAGAAATCACGGCGCGAGGACTCTCTGTATCAATAAATTGAAGTTTATTGAGCCGACCTGTGAGTGTTACCTCTCTTGTTGGTACAAACACAGCGGCGCTGAATTGCTTCATCTGGTTGATCTATCAGTATAGTATAGTATAGTATAGTACGCGGTTGCTGTAATTCTCGTACAGCAGGGTATATGCTAAGTATTTTTACATCAAGCGGTTGTATATCTCACATTTTATGAGGTCCTTGAATCGTGAGTTGTACTTCAGGTTGGCACAAACACCATGGAGCAAACACCCGGATGGTCGCAGTTGCGTACCCCGATGTAAGCGAAGCACTTGCTTCCACCGAATTCATTTTGAAGTCTCATACTGTATATTTGTTTGAAGTTAATATACCTAGCAAACTCATTGGCTACAATGCGTCAATTTCAATATTTGCCGCAACGTAATTATTTATGAAATTCATTAGTGGAATTTTTGTAATTAGTGGACCAGGCACATAGGTTTCTAATGGCACGCTTACTCTATCTCTCCTGCTTCAAAACTAAAATTAAGTGTTTTGCCAGGCGCAATTTTGAAAGACTCTGTATAGCTTTAAAAAACTTCGTGTGTATCCATACAGCTCACAACAAGGCGAAATGAGTCTTTGGTAAAGATGCTTCTGCCTCGTGCATCTCACCCACCGAAAAACTCCCACAAAACCCCAACACACATTCGTTGACAAGCTCCGCGTTCACGCTGGTTGGCACGATAATATATATATATATATATATATATATATATATATATATATATATATATTGTCACGGGTCAGCGCGAACAAGAGACCACACGTTGAACAAGACCGCGGAGCAGCTTCAGAATCACCAGCATAAAGACATCTTCTTCGTCTTCGAATACCCTGTCCTACTACTCAGAGTCAGTTAATGCACATACTGTCATCGTCGTTTAAACGTCTATAGATAGAGTATACGCGTCATTTGCTCTCTCTCCAAAAGAGCATCGCCTCGATGCTAGACAATAAAGTTCGCTTGGTGAAAATGAAAGTCGCTCGTACAGTCACTCGATGACGTAGGGCTTCATGCGCACTACGTGCACAAGTTCAGAACGGTGTTGGCGGCGCCTTGTGCAGTGAGGGCTATCTGGAACGACCTCGTATGTGACGTCACTTAGCCGACGCAGCACTTCATAGGGTCCGAAATATCGCCTCAGAAGCTTCTCGGATAGTCCCCGTTTTCGTATAGGCGTCCAGACCCATACTCTTTCATCGGTTTCATAAGTTACAGGCCTATGATGGGCATTATAGCGACCTGCATCGTGTGCTTGCTGCTGGTGTATTCGCACGCGTGCGAGCTGCCTAGCTTCTTCTGCACGTTGCGTAAACGCATCGGCATCCGTGTCAATGTCGTCAGGTTCGTGTGGTAGCATGGCGTCGAGCATCGTCCTTACTTCACGTCCGTGTACAAGGCTGAATGGAGTCGTCCGTGTAGTTTCTTGTTTAGCCGTGTTATAAGCAAACGTGATATAAGGCAGAATCTCGTCCCAATCGTTGTGCTCTATATTCACGTACATGTTACAGGCGCTCTGTTAGTCCGTTTGTTTGTGGATGGTAGGCTGTTGTCTTTCGGTGCCTTGTGCCACTGAGCATCAGGACGTTATCTAAAAGCGCGGCTGTGAATGCGGTGCCTCGGTCTGTTATGACGATGGTTGGTGCGCCATGTCTCAGCACAACATTCTCTATGAAAAATCGGGCCACCTCTGCTGCTGTGCATCTCTGGATAGCTTTTGTTTCGGCGTAGCGAGTGAGATAGTCAGTTGCTACAATAACCCAGCGGTTACCACTAGTAGAGGTAGGAAGCGGACCCAAGAGGTCCATTCCGATCTGGTCAAATGGTGTTTGCGGTACCTGAACGGGTTGTAGCAAACCGGCTGGTTTCGTTGGAGGTGACTTGCGCCGCTGGCACTCTAGGCAGGTCCGAACGTGATGTTTCACGGCAACGGGCAGTCCTGGCCAATAATATCTTTGTCGCACTCTGTTCAGTGTCCGCGTGTATCCTAGATGCCCAGAAGTGACCTCGTTGTGGCATGCTTCCAGTACTTCACTACGAAGAGCAGTAGGAACAACGAGCAAATAGCTTGATCCGCTCGATGAGAAGTTCATTTTGTATAGGGCTTTGTTCCTTAAGCAAAACGATGACAATCCTCTTGCGAAAGATTTAGGTGCTGTCTGAGTTCGTCCGTCCAAGAAATTAATCAGGTCAAGCAACTCAGGGTCGTCACGTTGTTGTTGTGCGATGGTAGACGTGTCTAGAAGACCAAGGAATGCTGTTTCCTCTTCGTCGGTCGAAGGAGCTGACTCAATGGGTGACCGAGACAGGCAGTCAGCGTCGGTATGCCGTTTCCCTGACTTGTGCAGGACCGTCATATCAAACTCTTGCAGTCTCAGGCTCCAACGTGCTAATCGCCCGGAAGGATCTTTCAGATTTGTGAGCCAGCAAAGCGAATGATGGTCGCTGATAACGTCGAAGTGGCGACCGTACAAATAAGGGCGAAATTTTGTAACCGCCCATACCACGGCGAGGCACTCTTTCTCAGTTGTAGAGTAATTTACTTCTGCGCGTGACAGCGTTCTGCTTGCATAAGCGATCACTCTTTCTGTGTCCTCCTGGCACTGCACAAGCACAGCTCCGAGACCAACATTGCTGGCATCAGTGTGAAGCATTGTCGGAGCTGTCTCGTCAAAGTGGGCAAGCACAGGGGGCGTTTGTAATCGGTTCCGCAAATCATGAAATGCAGCTTGCTGTTCGTCACCCCATACAAACGCAACGTCATCTCTCGTGAGGCGAGTTAACGGCGACGCAATGCGAGCAAAGTCTGCAATAAACCGCCGATAATATGCGCAGAGGCCGAGAAAGCGCCTGACAGCCTTTTTATCTGAAGGAACAGGGAACTGTGCCACAGCGGCAATTTTTTTAGGATCCGGGCGGACTCCCGCGTGGCTGACGACATGGCCAAGGAACTCTAGCTCCTCAAAGCAAAAGTGGCATTTCTCAGGCTTTAGGGTGAGGCCGGCGGACCGTATAGACTGCAGAACGGCTTCGAGCCGTTCAAGGTGCTCTTTAAACGTTGCGGAAAACACTATGACGTCGTCAAGATAGACTAAGCAGGTTTTCCACTTCATCCCCGAAAGCACGGTGTCCATAAGCCGTTGAAAAGTAGCAGGTGCAGAGCACAAGCCGAAAGGCAAGACCTTAATTTCGTATAGTCCATCTGGCGTTACAAAAGCGGTTTTCTCACGGTCTCTCGGGTCTACTTCAATTTGCCAATACCCGCTTTTTAAGTCCATGGAAGAGAAATAACGAGCGTTTCGAAGCCTATCAAGTGAATCGTCTATGCGGGGAAGCGGATACACGTCTTTTTTTGTCACCTGATTTAGCTTTCGATAATCCACACAAAAACGTAGGCTGCCGTCCTTCTTCTTTACCAAAACTACAGGTGATGCCCAGGGGCTCTTGGAAGGCTGAATCACATCGTCTTGAAGCATTTGGTTTACCTGCTGCTGTATCGCTTCACGTTCTTTTGGGGCCACACGATAAGGGTTTTGGTGAATCGGTCTCGCTTCGTCCTCTGTGATTATGCGGTGCTTGGTTAGGGGTGTTCGACCGACTCTTGAAGTCGTCGCAAAGCAGTCGTGGAACTCGGCCAGTAGCGCAAGAAGTCGTTCTCGCTCACGTTGCGGTAAAGTAGTGTTAACGTCAAGCACAGGTGCTGGGTCTTGCGCATGCGCTTCTTCTTGTACTGAAAAGCACCCACGAACATCAGCGACATCGTCAAAATAGGCGACAGCCGTGGCCTTTGGTAGGTGCCGTCGCTCGGTGCTAAAATTGGTCAACAACAGGTTCGTGCGCCCATCGGTGACATTTACGATGCCTCGTGCAACGGCGATACCGTGAGTAAATAACAAGGGGGTTACTTGGTCTGCAACTCCTTCACAATCAAACGGTACGTCACATGCGACCGAAACAAGGATACATGACCGAGGTGGGACGATCACGTCGTTTTCGATTAGACGACAGGCGTTGCGTTTCGGCGATAAGCAGGGAATTAAATCCGGTGTCCTGTGAAACGTAACCAAGCGGTCCGGGATGTTGATTATGGCGTCGTATTCCCGTAGAAAATCCATGCCTATGATTAAATCTTTACAGCATGTTGCAAGAACGACGAAAGTTGCCACGAAGGACGAACCTCCTATGGTGACTCTCGCCGTACAGGTTCCAGCAGGCGTGAGAAGTTGGCCGCCCGCAGTCCTTATATGAGGTCCGGTCCAGGGAGTTTTTACTTTCTTAAGGCGAATGGCTAGAGCTCGACTCATTATCGAATAATCGGCACCAGTGTCGACTAGCGCTGTCACTTGCAGTCCGTCAACTGAAACAATAATATCGGCGCTCACAATTTCGTCGGTGTTAGAGTTTGTCGGCTTCACGGCGTCCTGTGGCGGGATTATTAGGGGTTTTTCATCGTCTTGTTGGCCCGCAACCATACCCCCCGAGGTCGCCGCCGTTAGTTTCCCCGGCGTGGACTGGGCGACCTTCTTCCCCGGAGGTCAGCAAAAGTACGTCCATTCGGTGCAGATGAATGAGCAGGGGACGGAGAGCGTGACCGCCGGCTCCTATATATATATATATATATATATATATACGGTTACAGGTAGCGCAAACATCATACGGACACATAAGCAAACAAACAGGCGCGCTAACTAACTGATTTCGCTTCAATAGTAAGGGATGAAGTATACGGAATTACTCACTCACATGACACGGGGCAGTGTAACATGCCCATCTTTTCATTTCTCTTTTTTACACGCAAGCGGCTCTTACAGTAAAATGAGTTTAGGCTGGCACTCGTGTGTTCTAATGCGTTCAGCAATCTTTGTCAACAAACCGCCATTTCAAGCCTGTCTAACTGTTTTCATTCCTTGGATAGTGCGGCCTTACATGGTGGTAAACAGTGATGCAGAAACCATCGGCAATGATTCTTTAGGCGAATGGTCAGGAAGAAGGGGCAAACGAGCAAGCGACAGTCTTCTCGTGACAGCTAGCATTTTGAGAGGCCCTCACTGAGACGCTGCGTGTCTGGTCCCACTGTCTTTGCGACCAGAGGCGATCGCAGACGCTGCACGGTCTTGCGAACTGATCCTTGAGGAAGTGGATCTCGAAGTACCGCTTGGCTCCCCGCGTACGTGTAAGGCACGGTGGTAAGGCGAGCGCCACCCCTGACACGTAGTGCAACATAGTGCATTAAACAGCATGCTAAGCATGCTGCTCCTCCCAAAGCATGCTAAGCGGGTCGTGCATAGCAACCAGTGGTGGCTCTTCATAAATCCTTTTCGACAAAAAATGAGTGCCCACCTCGACATAGCCGCACCTCCTTTCAACAACTACTAGCAGCAAACATTTCAACACAACTATTTAGGGCTTATTTGCCCTGCATTAGGAGATGTTAGCTTAAAAGACAGGAAGGAATTATAAAGAGTTTCGTCAATTGATCTTATAGGTAAGTTTACCTTTAATGGTAATTAGACCCGCTGAAAGCGCTTGAAGACTAGCCATAGCTGGCGCAAAGGCTTCTCAAGATAATGTATGGTAACAGCGCCTGGCTATGTCGGCTCCATAGGCAGTGTCCGTAGGGCAGATAAGGCAATTCCAGTATACCCATCGATTTGAAAAAGTGCAATAATTGGTTTATTTCGTTTATTATTATTATTATTATTATTATTATTATTAGGGCGGATTGCTTGAAGCCTGCTTCAACACCACTGCGGGTCGACCCGGTATTGTACTAAATCCGGGATCGGCCCACGCTCCCCTTTTTAGTGGCGCGAGCAGCGAGTTCTTAAGCAGCGATTCCGGTCGACCACCGACTTCCGGATCGTGCGAAATGAAAGAAAATGTATCTAAATTCAAAATAAATACTTCAAAATAAGAAGTGTACGAAATCGATGGTTCTACTAAATGCTGATGATAGATATGACATCAGAGCATGCGTTTTGTTACAAATAGAGTTAGTTAAGTGACAGGAATTATTATACAATAATTGGAAATTACCACTACCCATACACCAATCTGCGTGGCGGTTTCCCGCCAGTTCCGTTCGTTCGTTTCTCCGAGTTGGGTTTCTCACCCATTCCATTCTCCATGGAAGTAGACGACGAGGACGTTGGACGAAGTGTTGTGTATTGTCGAGTTTCCCACGACGAGGACGCCGGCCCTAGTGTAGTGTAGTTTACATCGTTCACATCAATAATTCACCAGCATTCTCTGTGTCTGTGTCGTGCTTCACTTTAAAACACAAAGTTAACACAAATAAAGCACAAAGTTAATCCAACGAATACACCAGGGCATACAAACGCCTAGGTGCGAGTGTCACTACCAGACACGTAAGTTATACACTAAGGTCGCCTCTGGTTTTTTTTAGTTTTGACGCACAAACACGAAGGATACCTGGAAACATTGGTGTGTTTATTTCACTTATTATTTATTAAAATCATTGTTATTAGGGACGGAGTGCCTGAACCCGACTTCACGTCCGACGCGGGTCGATCCGGTATTGCAGTGCCTCCGGCTTCGGTTCACCAAAGCGGTTATTTTTGCCCATGGGCACGACAATTACATTGGGGGCAGAGCTATACAGCTTCGCTATACAATGACGAAGCGAAGTGGAGGCACAGTCAACGCTACTTTAACATCTTCTCTTAGAAAACTGCTTTTTCAATTTTTTTTTTCTCTTGCGTACTCTTCGGTACTCTCTTTTTTTTTCTCTTAGGTACTGTGACCTATCCTACGTAGTGGGTTGAGCCACAATCACAGGCACCATCCAACTGAATACGCTAGGCCAAATCACCTCGGTGGCGGAGTACCGGCAGCGTTATGCTTCGTGTAGGCGCTCTGGTCGGAGCAGCCTAAACGCCAAGCTAGCGTTGTCTAATAATTCACTGGTCGCTCATAGGCGCTGACGGTTCTCCTTCGGTCTCATCTCTTGCGCCGTGGAGGAGCCACGCCTGCTACGCCAGTGGCGACGTTTCTCACCACGTAAGCGTTGTGAGACGCCTGGCAGCTGTCCTGGCGCTGTTCCTTCTGCCTAGCAGCATTTGACTGGTGTTCTACGCATGTCAGCATCGTCCGAGAAGGAACAATGCAACGGTAATGGCTGTAACTTCGCTATCGATCTGTCACTTATGCCATTTCGTGCGAGACGCCCGAAACGAGTTTTTATCAGACGTCAATGGTCATTACTTTGCAAAACTACCACTTTCATGAAAAAGAATGGGATCTGCATCGTTTCGTGTATCTCGCCCTCTTTTGATGACAGTTATCTAGCCTTCTACTATCGTATTTTGAGTGAGCGCTTAGAGGTGGTGGATGCGAAACGCCTTTTTAGGTGTGTTAACAGCTACCTCAACATTTTTGAATCTGTAGATGTTAGCCTTCAAGTAACTGTATCGTGTGTTCTGGCCCTTTTTATCGAGTGTCGAAGCCACTGCAGTTAACACATGAAGTTCCAGTGGATGGCTTGCTTAAGTTCCTTGACTTAAGGCTTCATTTTACTGAAGAACATGTTTGCTGGTTGTTTGAGCCTAGGGCTAGTAAACCGCTGCTCCCCTTCACCTCCAATCACACAAAGCTTGATAAAGGGGAATCGTCTTCTTTTGTTTAAGAAATTCTTTCCTCGAGTCATGTTTTCATTTGGCGGAGAGCAGATTTTTTTTTGTTGCTGAGATTTTTCGCGTGGTGTCGGCTGGCTACCCACTTCCTCTGCTTATATCTGTGGCTCGTGAGCTGCTTAAAGAAATAAAGCCTGGTGACCAGGACAGACAGCCGATATAGAAAAAGAAATAAAGGTTCGTAGTGGTGCCCTACATGCACAGAATTGCACACTATCTCACGAAAGCAGGCATGCGCGCTAGTGTAGATGTTATCTTTTCTGCACCCAACAAACTTTCAGAAATTTGTTCTATGGTAATCCTGTTGCCAGAAAGAAAGCAGGATTCTCAATAAACCATAGGAAGCAGTTTGTTAATTGCGAGGAAGGCGTACTTTACTCTCTCCCCTTGGACTGCGGGAAAAAGTACATCGGCCAGTCGGGTATAGTGTGTGAACGACAGGCTTAGGGAAGACAAAAATCAGCTTAGAAAGACTGTCTTTCTGGGTCACCTGGCATTACACTGTAGACGTTGTGTTTGTGAACCAGTATATGGGGATCGGCGGTGATTGAGAAACAGAAGGACAAGCTGACACGTGAAGTGATATTAGCGTATGAAATCCGTCGTGATAAAGATAATTGCGTAAGCGCGCCTTCAGTGTCACTCTAAAAAAATGGCTGCGTATTTGCTTGCTTCGCTGCAAATGACGTCGAAAGACGATTCTTCTGACGCATTGATACGAGAGACCCTCCCACCCCTCACGCTCTTCCCCTCCCCTCTTACTCCTCCCTTGATGGAAGCAATGGAGCTTTTGCTAAATTCAATTGAAATTTCCCGCGCTCGCCCTTCTCTCGCGCCATCTATTGGGACCTTTTATTACTATTGGCTTAATGCCGGTTACAGAGCTGCGGCTTCAATCGGCTTGGTTTTAACGCGTCGTGTCTCTTCGACACCATTTCTAACGCGTTGATTTTTCATTTACTAACGTAAAAACCAGTCCAATGTGTATACTTAATTAGATGAACGCTGCGGATCACGGTTAAGTACATATATTTTGCCTCAAATAAGCCCGAAATTTCCTTTGCGCTGCATAATGTTGACGTGTATGACCCCGTGTCACCAGTGCTAGTAGCTCACTTGGTTTTGGCCAGGCGGTTCAATTGAGTGACAGATAGACATACAGGCAAAGTTTTAAGGCAGAAGCCTTTAATAGCTCATTGTCAAGGTCATCTGCCGTTAGCAGAAACTGTCACAGGTTTCCGGTCGCCTGATTGGTCTCCTCTGTGTCGTGACGTCACTGTCGCTAGGCACAGGTGTGAGCCTCCTCATTGGCTCGCGTGCGTTACGTCACTGTCGTCAAGTGCGGGTGTCGGGGTGGCTCGGTGCCGCGCGGGACTGTCGGTTTCTTCGTCGTTGCTACAGTTGCTATAGCAACGGCGCCTGTTTGCCTATCCGTTTTGTCGTCTGCTCCACTGCAACGAGTGTCTCCCAACAAGCGACGTGCGGCAGCGGCTGAACGCAAGCGGCATTCAAGAGAGGCTGAGCGTGTATACGTCGCCTGCGGCAAGGCGCGTCCGACACCACAGAGTCCAGGGACGTGACGGGCCAACGAAAGAGAGGCAAAGCGTTCTTAGCGACTCTCTGCATCTCCGGGTACCAAGGCAAATGAAGCTCGGAAGCGCGGTGACCGTCATCTTGCCGCGGCAAGCCGAGCAAGTACAAGTCAATCGAGCGAAGTGTATGATGTGGATGGCCAACTACACCGCGACACCGCCATGGAAGACGCGTCTCCTCCTGATCCAGAAAGAGCGCTGCAACAGTTCCAGGCTGCCACAAACTACTGTAACAGACAATGGTGTCAGGCTTTCGCCGTTTCACACTTTAGTCTCGAGAAAGTACCTTCCGATTTTTTTCGCGTTTAGGTATCCCAAAAAGACTATCGTCTTTAAAAGGAAATGGGATATCTGGATGTCGCTATGTAAAAGGCAGAGGGCAACACCATGTGTGTGTTTTGCTTTTTTATCACATTGTTTTGGGGCTTGGCTTTGTTAGCCTTCATATTGGCAGGTTCAGAAGTTATATATGTTGATCCTTCCAATAAAGTGTCAGTTGTAGTCTAGCGCTGTGTCCTGTATTTTCTTTACTCTGTCCCCATCTGTGTGCGCTGGTACCCCCTTAAGATGCTTTACCAACTAGCCCACCAAGCCATCTCTGTGAACTTCTAAATGAAGTTGCATCGTCCCACCATAGGTATCCGCTGTCATCACCGGGCCGATAGACGCACGCTGATCCTACCTCATTTGGTCGATCATGTGTACCAACAAGCGGACGCGTTCCCACCTAACCACCACTGGAAGTGCAGCGTGATTGGAGCCAATGGTCATGGTAGTGCCTGGAAGATACCACTATATACAACCACCGCAGTATTTCTAGCTATCTACGGTAAATATTTTCTAAGCTTTTTTTCACGAAAATATTTCGCAAAAAAAAGAATTATTCGGCGCAATGCAGCTCTATCCCAGGCGTAAGCCTTTTATCTCAACATGTCGTTTGTAGGATTGTGAGAAACGGGTACCCTCTATCGCTAGTCAAATAAAACAACAAAGAAATAAGTAGTTTTGCCCTGTGGCCGAAGCACTGAGAGCTAGGAAGCCTTCACACGCACACACGTGCACGCTAGGGCACTACGCAGGCGTGTCCGTGAAGGCTACCTATTGACAGCGATAACAAAGTTTAACGTATCGCTTGGAATCCTCGAACAGCGATCTAACTACACACGGCTATGACACGTAGGCGCGACGTATTATATGCGCAAGGCATATACTACGTCGTTTCCCTTTACCTTCTGGGTAGAGGGCGCCCTGACAGCTGTCGTCTCGCAGCGCTGGCGCAATAAGGAGCATGTCAGGCTTTGCACTACGATGGTGAACGAGATGAGACCGATGGGAAACATGTCGGCATGAGTCGGCGACCGGCGAAAAATATGTTAACGTTAGCTTGACGTTTATCGCCCGTTGCGTTAATAGCTGTTCATACAGACAGCAGCTCATCAGGAATGATATTCTGCTAATTATGACGCTTGGCAACTAGAGTTCTGGTGGAAATTGGACACACTTTGGAAACAGTACGTACCTACGATGAAAATGAAGATGTGCTGGTTTTTATTCCGTAACCAAAGCCGTGCCTATTGTGAGGCAGCCGCATCTAGTTCACATGGATTTCTCGTGCTTCCGAATCTCACCGGCAAGCATTCTTGCCGACGCCGCGCCTCGCGCGCTGTGTTACTTCAGAAAACACAGCTGCTGTTGCAGAGAGTAGTTAGTTAATCAGCTCTCTCGAGTCGGCGAGGTGCCCTTGCACTGGCACAACTCGAGACGTAAGAGTGCGCATATTCTTTAGAACGCGTCGCGTGCGGCTGGTTGATCGCGGCATATTCTCAGCCACTCTCACTAGGCTGTTTTATCGAGTACTTTATGTTAACAGGTATATTCCCGCAGGATGTAAAGACCTCAATAATTTGAGCAATTTATAAGAAAGGCAGTAAACTAGATAAAAATAATTATAGACCAATTGACAACAATGAATGTGTTACCGCATGCAATGGAGAATGTTTTTTGTGGCGATAAACACTTGCCGTTAAGGCATAATTCTTGATGTGTACATGTGTATTATAGGTGTGCTGTGAGACCTGTGTTGTGTATGAATAGAAGCAGTGTTTTGTGGAATCTGTTATCATGTATCCAGTGGTAATAGCTGGTTGTTACACTGTAGCGGAGGCTGGCTTGCAGTAGGAGACGCGAGCGTTCCGATTGTAAACCAGTACATGTCCATATTAGGTGGTATGGATCTGCTTCCATAACAGGGACGGAGCAGTATGGACACGTAGCACCCAGTGGTAAATGCGACCAGTTCCACCTTGAGATCCCAGGCGGTGTAAGGGCCACCCCGCCCCGAAGCCTCCAAAGCACAACTTCCTCCGCCCAAGAAAGGTGAAGGGGGAGGGAGCAGATACACGGTGGGATAAGAGCGTGTTTGTCGTGTCGGAGAAAATTTTAGGGGCTCGGAGCGAGTTAAGGGGTTGAGGTAGGAGGGGAATAGACGGAAGATCTGGATTAGGAGGGCAGTGCGCCTGCTGGTCAGCAGCAATGTTGTGATATTTCACTGCATAGCCTTGAATCCAGTGTACCTTGACGCAAGTAGCTGTTTTACTATTCATAGTGTGCATTGTCTCGCAGATTTGCTTCGTCTTGTCAACCTTTTTCAGTTCTTGAATAGCCGCTAAAGAATCAGTGAAGATATCTAATTGTTTGGTGGTAGGTAGCTCAGATCTCGCATCTTGCTGAGCGTCGTAGATGGCTTGAAGTTCCATTACTAAACCACTGGCTTCCGTAGATAAATAGCGCTTGTGGCCGCTGATCAAGTTATGCGTAGCACTGAGGAATGATGTCCACCCGCCGTCTGGGAGAATAGCAGCATCCGTATAGACTTCGGAAGTGTTAGCGCATGATGCATCGATAATATTGTGCTCGTCAATAATACCTGTTGTATCGCTGCGTCGTAACTTCGTTGGCTTATTAGTTGTGATGCTGGTGAATTCGCAGGGAGGCATTGGATAGGGCTGATTGTCAATCTGAGAGCCGCGTTGAAAATGAGCATGCAACGCAGCGACAGCCAGAACAAGTTGCTTTTTTATTTCACGTGCTTTTTCACGTTGTGAAATTCGTGGCTGCAAGACTGCACGTACCAGCCGTCAAGCTACGTGAGTACGAGCTTCAGCTGCTTTTGCTGCAATTCGACGAATAAGGTGAAGTGTTTTTGTCGAACTCTGTCTAATTTTACGGAGCCAGTGTGCAGAATATCGAGACCCAGTATGCGGACCTGCGAAGCCTCAGGGATTGTCACTGCGCCGAGTCTAAATGGGGTGCTGCGTGATTCTTGCGCGTCCTTTCTTGTTGGCCGCCCCAACATAGCTTGATTGTTGGGCAGGAAACCCTGCTTTCCGTGTGTAGTTGTGCAGAACAACAAGGCCTTCTTGAAGCTGTTGAGTTTGTCTAGATACATCTTCATGCACGGACCACAAAGTGACGACATCCACATAGATTAAACACTTCACGTCTGGAATCTGGTGTAGTTGTCAGGCTAGAGGTATTAGAGCAACGTTGAAGAGAACAGGAGCCAAAACCGAACATTGTGGGACTCCTCTCTTAGACATGAAGTATCCTTCTTGCCTTCTATCTGCTTTAATCGCAAATGTGCGATTCTGAAGAAATTAGTAGATAAATCTCATGACCCACGGTGGAAGTTCCAGGTTGATGAGGTTGGCAATAATGATTTCATGCAAGATATTCTTTTGCCATAAATGTGGTATTATAAATCGCTCTATACGGTTTCAGACGTAGGTTAAGTACAGTCGATCTGCTTGAAGGACGTAACCATTATGCATGTAAAAATATTGTTACGCGAACGAAGAATTAAGTACAGGAGACTATTTACAAGTATATTTACAAAAGATATCTGCAGCGCTGGCCAGATCAGCCGATAGCTCGAGAGCCCAGAGCAGTTCGTCTTCTTCGTCTAGGCGCCCGCGCGCCTTGTTCAAACAACCAAATACCACACGCGTGTAGCATAATCCCCCGGCGGCAGAAGCGACGTCCCGGAGCGTCTAAATGTCATCACTGGGAGGGTGATACTGCTTCAGTCGTGTAACGTGCACGATATCACTGGACTCGGAAGCAGATGCGGCGTCAGGGGCGATTTCGTAGGTGACGGGAGTCACGGCACGAATCACTCGGTAGGGGCCTGTGTAACGAGACAGCAGTTTTTCTGACAGGCCGACCTGACGCGACGGAGACCATAGAAGCACCAAAGAACCAGGCGGGAAGTGCACGTCGCGGTGTCGCTGGTCGTACAAACGCCGTTGACTCTCTTGGGAGTGCAGAAGGCGGGCACGGGCAATTTCCCTTGCGTGGGCAGCGCAGGCGACGGCGTCAAGTGCATATTGTCACGTGCCTTGTGAGAGAACGGGCGACGCGACGTTTATTGAGGGTAGCGGCTCCTGAAAAGCACGGCGCTGGGGGCTGGCTATCGAGCGGGCGGAGAAGCACGCGCACTTCTTTCTTCTTGTCCGTGCCTGCCTCTTAGCACTGTACCCACTACTGCTGGTGGCATTTCCCCCCTTCCTCGGAAAGAGCATCGGCTCGATGCTCAAGAAGCGGTGTTAGAAAAGGAGGGGGAAACAGCATGGGCAAGGCAGGTGCTCGTGCAAAGGATACAATCACAGCTAGAGGAAAAACAAAAGCACAGCAGCGGGGAAGCGCGACGGGTACAGTCTCAAGAAACAGAGAGGTTGCAAACAGTAGCGTACGTAGAAAGATGAATAAAAAATAATAATCACGAACGCGCAACATATGGTTTCATGCACAACGTGAACTACGTCAGGGCGAGGTTGTTGTCTACACCGTGTTTGCGCCGCACTGTCTGGAACGACTTCGTAGTTCACGTCACTAATGCGGCGCAGCACTTTGTATGGGCCAAAATACCGGCTAATCAACTTTTCACAAAGGCCACGGCGGCGAACAGGGGTCCACACCCACACTTGGTCTCCGGGACTGTAGCGGACTTGCCGGTGACAGATGTTATAGCGCCGTGCATCTGCATGTTGCTGCTCACCAATGTGCAGCTGCGCGAGCTGGCGGGCTTCCTCAGCGCGCTCAGCAAATTCTTCGGCGTCAGTCATTAGGTGATCGGTGTCGTGACACGGAAGTATAGCGTCCAGCATCGTCTGTACTTCGCGGCCGTAAACGAGGCGAAATGGTGCGAACCGCGTCGTCTCTTGTACGACGGTATTATACGCAAAGGTCACGTAAGGCAAGATGCGATCCCATGTTTTGTGCTGGACGTCGATGTACATAGAGATCATATCTGTGATGGTCTTGTTTAATCGCTCCGTAAGTCCATTGGACTGCGGATGGTAAGCAGTCGTCTTTCGATACCTGGTGTTGCTCAATTGAAAAATTTCGTCCATGAGCTGTGTAGTGAACGCCGTTCCTCTGTCGGTGATTATAGTGGATGGGGCACCATGACGCAATACAATGTCGCACATGAAGAACTGTGCTACCTCAGAAGCCGTGGCTCGTGGGAGCGCCTCCGTCTCGGCATAGCGGGTTAAATAGTCAGTGGCGACGATCACCCACTTGTTGCCGTCGGTTGACAGGGGAAAAGGCCCAAGGATGTCCAAGCCGACTTGGTCGAATGGCTTATGAGGTGGTTCGATGGGTTGCAATAACCCGGCGGGCTTCACGGGTGGTCACTTTCCTCGCTGACATTCACGGCAGCCTTTAACATACTGTTTTACGCTTGCCGCAAGCCCGGGCCAGTAATACATCTCGCACACTCTAGCAAGCGTTCGTGAGACGCCGAGGTGGCCAGATGTAGGCTCGTCGTGGCAAGCGAAAAGAATATCGTCCCGCAAGTCTTTGGGAACTACTAGAAGGTAGGCTCGGTCATTCGGGCGGGAGTTCTTCTTGTAGAGCAGATTGTCTCGTAGACAGAAGGACGTCAAGACGCGACGTAGATGGCGTGGTATGGATGTGTAACGGCCCTCGAAGTGGTCGATGAGAGGTCGAATTTCAGCGTCGTCACGCTGCCATTTGACCAAGTCCGACGTAGTAAGGGCGCCCAGGAAGCCATCGTCGTCCTCTGGCTGTCGACTGACAGATTCGGCGGGAGCACGCGACAACGTGTCGGCGTCTTCGTGCTTGTGGCCAGACTTATAAACTATAGTGACGTCAAATTCCTGTAGCCGCAAGCTCCATCGTGCCAGTCGGCCTGAAGGGTCGCGTATGTTCGCCAACCAACATAGAGCATGGTGGTCTGTCACCACTTTAAAGGCACGGCCGTAGAGATAAGGGCGAAACTTCGTGATCGCCCAGACGACCGCGAGACACTCTTTTTCTGTGGTAGAGTAGTTCGCCTCGGCACGGGACAGCGAGCGGCTAGCATAAGCTATTACTCTTTCAAGGCCGTCTTGACTTTGGACGAGTACTGCGCCAAGGCCGATGTTACCGGCGTCAGTATGCGCCTCGGTGTCAGCCTCTTCGTCAAAATGAGCCAGGACGGGTGCTGACTGCATGCGTTGTCGTAGTTCAGCGAAGGCCGCCTGTTGCTCATGCGTCCAGGCAAATGGCGTGTCATCCCTGGTAAGGCGAGTCAGGGGTTCCGCAATCTTCGAAAAGTTGTCGATGAAGCGGCGATAATACGCACACAAGCCCAGGAAGCGTCGGACGGCCTTCTTGTCGGCAGGAGGAGGAAAAGCTGCTAAGCGGCAAGTTTGTCGGGATCGGGTCGAACTCCTTTGGCACTGACGACGTGTCCGAGAAACTTGAGCTCTTCATAACCGAAGTGACACTTTTCTGGTTTAAGCGTGAGATTAGCCGATCGGAGCGCTTCTAGCACAAGCCGCAGGCGATAAAGATGTTGCTCAAATGTTTCAGAAAAGACAACTACGTCGTCAAGATACACAAGGCAAGTCTGCCACTTCAATCCAGCGAGGACAGTATCCATCATTCGCTGGAAGGTTGCTGGGGCAGAACACAAACCGAAAGGGAGCACTCGAAATTCGTAAAGGCCGTCGGGAGTCACAAAGGCAGTTTTCTCGCGGTCTCGTTCGTCGACCTCGATCTGCCAGTATCCACTTTTCAAATCGAGTGACGAAAAGTACTGGGCACGCCGCAGTCTATCTAACGAGTCGTCGATACGCGGCAGTGGGTACACGTCCTTTTTAGATACGCTGTTGAGCTTCCGGTAGTCGACACAAAAGCGTAGCGTTCCGTCTTTCCTTTTCACAAGAACGACCGGGGACGACCATGAGCTGTTAGAAGGTTCGATCACGCCGTCTTCAAGCATCTCTTGTACTTGCGTACGAATCGCTTCACGTTCCTTTGCCGACACGCGGTAGGGCTGCTGGCGTATCGGGCGTGCGTCGTCGCATGTGATGATCCTGTGCCTTGTAACTGAAGTCTGGCGTACCTTAGACGAGCTTGCGAAGCATGCCCTGAATTCAAGCAAGAGCTCGTGCAGTGTCGCCTGTTTGTCTGGAGATAACTCTGAATTAATGTCGACGTTGCCCAGTGACTTGTCAGCCATCCTCACTGGTTCAGGGGTAAAACATTCAGCAACGTGCTCTATTTCCTCGGCAAACGCTATCGAAGTACCACGGAACAGGTGTCGATGCTCGTTACTGAAGTTGGTGACAAGCAACTCAGAACGGCCATCACTAAGCTGTAGCACACTTCTAGCAGCACAAACACCTTGCATCAGTAGATGCGATAAGTTACTTTCAGCGACCACTTCACCTTCGCGCATTCCACCGCACATCACTTCGACTAGGACACTGGTTCGCGGAGGAAGCGTAACACATTCGGTGGAGACACGAAGGGCGTCGTCTCGACGCTTGTGGTCGTACCCGTCGAGTGCTCGGTCTGCTGAGAAGGTGACTACACCTCCCCGTAGGTCAATAACAGCGCCGTATTCTTGGAGAAAATCAACCCCGAGAATGACGTCACGGGAGCATACGCGTAGGACAAGGCAGCTCGCCACGAATGTCGATCCTCGAATCTGAACTCTTGTCGTCCAGGTTCCCAGTGGAGTAACGACGTGACCACCAGCCGTACGAATCTGCGAGCCATTCCAAGGGGTAATTACTTTCTTCAGCAACTTCGCCAGCTTCCCGCTTAAGATGGAATAGTCCGCACCGGTATCTACTAAAGCGTTAACCGCGTAACCGTCGATCACCACCGGTATGTCGAGCGAAAGGCGGTCATTCCGTTCATCTGCAGTTGGCGTCGGATCGGTGTCCTCGCTCGTTCGCGTCGATCGGAGGTCTTCAGCGTGTCGACTGTCAGCGGCCTCGCCCCCAAAGGTCGCTGTGGTTAGTTTTCCCGGCGGGGACTTGGTGATCGTGTGCCGGAATATCGCTGGGGCGGTGGTGAAAATCGCCGTGGTGACGGCGAGCGTGACTGTCGCCCGGTAGACGGTGGCATGCGTTGTTTAGCAAGGTAATCTTCTATCTCCCGAGGTCGTTGGCCAAGTCGGGGTGGCGGTGAGTAGGTGGAAAAGCCCCGCAACCCGAGACGTCGGTATGGGCACTGGCGGTACAAATGATCTGCCTCACCGCAGTGGAAGCACAGAGGCCGACGGTCCGGTGTGCGCCAAACATCCGACTTCCGAGGGGTCATGCGTCGATCGTCGGCGTAATATACCGGTTGCTCCTGCGGAACCACAGCGGCAGGAGCGGCGGAGGGAAACGCTGGAGGCGCGCGTCGTTCTGCGATGTATGGCACCGGTTGTGCAGAGGAAAGCGTAACCGGATGAGCCGCGTGAACTAACAGCGGGGTTGGTGCAGGGAGTCTCAGGGCTTCCGCGTAGGTCGCACGGCGGTGTTCAGTAGGTGCAGGCGCGGTGTAAGGCAGAGGACAGGTCAACCGGAGCGCTTGGTGAACTTCATCTTTGACGACACTCTCAATAGAGCTCACCACCGCTTGTGACGTGCCGAAAGCCTTCTGTATTTCTTCGCGCACGACAGTGCGGATTAGTTCGCGAAGGTGGTCATCGTTGCTTCGGGTGGCCGTGAAAATATCAGTGGTGGATGTCACGTTCACTTGCCGCTCATAGAAATTCGATCGTTGCTGCAGCATCTTCTCCATACTTACAGCTTCAGGTAAAAATTCGGCGACAGTCTTCGGAGGGCTCCGCACAAGACCAGCGAAGAGCTGCTCCTTCACTCCTCGCATCAGGTGACGCAACTTCTTGTCCTCTGTCATTTCCGAGTCTGCTCGTCTGAAGAGCGCGTCATATCTTCGACGAACGTGGTAACACTTTCGTTGGGAAGCTGAACGCGGACCTGGATTGCTCGTTCGGCTCGTTCACGGCGATCAGCACCCGGCGTAGGCGTCTAGTAACTGACGGCGGAACTCAGGCCACGACGTCAGTTGCTGCTCACGGTTTTGGAACCATGTGAGCGCGCCGTCTTCCAGGCAAAAGTAGACACTTCGAAATTTATTTGTGTCGTCCCAGTCATTGTATTCGGCCACGCGCTCGAAGTCGGCCATCCAGTCTTCGACGTCTTCGAAGGCCTTGCCATGGAACGACTTTGGAACCCGTGGATTTTGAAGCGTGTACCGGTTCGTCACTGCGGCGCCTTCCATACCGGTTGAGATGGTCTGAAGCGCTGCGGGGTCTTCAGGAGGCAGTCCCCGGATTCTGCGGCTGGCCCGGTGGACCGGCGTATCGATTGGCATGGGGGTAGTGGTTCCACTGCCAGAAGGGGTCTGCGACATGGGTGAGGAATACCCCGCACCTCCACCACTTTGTCACGTGCCTTGTGAGAGAACGGGCGACGCGACGTTTATTGAGGGTAGCGGCTCCGGAAAAGCACGGCGCTGGGGGCGGGCTATCGAGCGGGCGGAGAAGCACGCGCACTTCTTTCTTCTTGTCCGTGCCTGCCTCTTAGCACTGTACCCACTACTGCTGGTGGCAATATTCACTGGTGGGTGCTGCGTGAACACGGATGCTTGTGTCGAGGGGCAGTGCTGGTTCTCGGCCGAACAGAAGGAAAAATGGGGAATAGCCGGCTGTGTCGTGGCGCGAGGAATTATAGGCAAAGGTGACAAACGGCAGAGTGAGGTCCCAGTCTGTGTGGTCTGAAGAGACGTACTTCGCGAGCATGTCTGTGAGAGTGCGATTAAGACGCTCCGTGAGGCCATTAGTTTGCGGATGGTATGACGTGGATAGCTTGTGCCTCGTGGCACAGGACTGCAGGATGTCCGCGATAACTTTTGACAGGAATGTCCGGCCACGGTCTGTGAGAAGTTGTCGCGGCGCTCCATGTAATAAAATCACGTCGCATAGAAGAAAATCGGCAACATCTGTGGCGCAGCTTGTAGGGAGCGCTCGGGTGATGGCGTAGCGCGTGGCGTAATCTGTAGCCACAGCGATCCACCTGTTCCCAGAGGTAGAAAGAGGAAAAGGACCAAGTAAATCTAAACCAACCCGAAAGAATGGTTCCGCGGGAATGTCAATTGGTTGAAGGTACCCAGCAGGGAGCGTCGACGGCGTCTTGCGTCGCTGGCATTTCTCACACGCAGCTACGTATCTGCGAACGGAGCGAGCAAGCCCTGGCCAAATGAAGCGTCGGCGGATCCGGTCGTAGGTGCGTGACACACCGAGGTGACCGGCAGTGGGGAGGTCGTGAAGTTCGTGGAGAACAGCGGAGCGAAGGTGTTTAGGGATCACAAAGAGTAATGCTGGGCCGTCGGGGTGAACGTTGTGGCGGTAGAGTACGCCATCTTGAAGTGTGAATAAGCGAAGGGAGCTGTCGGCAAGTGACGATTCCAGGCGGTCAATGATGACACGCAAGGACGGGTCACGGCGCTGCTCGTCGGCGACATGGACCAGTGGAAAATCAGAGAGAACGCAGGCGTCGGTGTCAGTATCAGACGTAGAGGTCGGGTCTTGGACTGGGTAGCGAGAGAGGCAATCTGCGTCCTGGTGTTGGCGTCCCGACTTGTACGTCACTGCGTAGGGATATTCTTGTAGTCGCAGAGCCCAACGACCGAGCCT
The DNA here is from genome assembly GCF_013339745.2 of Dermacentor silvarum. NCBI lineage: Eukaryota > Metazoa > Arthropoda > Arachnida > Ixodida > Ixodidae > Dermacentor > Dermacentor silvarum. Next base: position 87,702,241 of record NC_051163.1, read on the forward strand.
ACCAGTAGGATCCTTGAGCGACGAAAGCCAACACAGCGCATGATGGTCTGTGATTACTGAGAAGGGCTTGCCATATAAATATGGGCAGAACTTTGAAACAGCCCAGACGAGAGCAAGACATTCGCGCTCGGTAATCGAATAGTTGCGCTCTGCAGTTGTCAGGAGCCGGCTAGCGTAGGCTATAACGCGGTCGTGTCCGTGTTGTCGTTGCGCTAAGACTGCGCCGATCCCATAACCACTGGCATCGGTTCGGACCTCTGTAGGTGCGGAAGGGTCAAAGTGGGCCAAGATCGGTGGATTGGTCAGAATCGTGATAAGGCGTGAAAATGCGGCAGCCTGAGGGGAACCCCACGTAAAAGGCACGTCTTCAGAAGTTCAGTGAGTGGTCAAGCGATTGCTGCGAAATCTTTCACAAACCGTCTGAAATAAGAGCAGAGCCTCACAAAACTCCGGACGTCTTTGACAGACTGAGGTACAGGAAACGCTGTTACTGCTCGAACCTTCTCCGGGTCGGGTTGTACTCCGGAAGCATCGACGAGATAGCCGAGCACTGTAATCTGTCGGCGCCCGAAGTGGCACTTCGATGAGTTTAATTGGAGCCCAGACTTGCGGAAGACGTCAAGGATAGCTGCGACGCGCTCAAGGTGCGTCTCAAAAGTAGGAGAAAACACAAGGACGTCGTCGAGGTAACAAAGGCAAGTTGACCATTTGAAACCTTGAAGCAGAGAGTCCATCATCCGTTCGAACGTGGCGGGGGCATTGCATAAACCAAATGGCATAACCTTAAATTGGTAGAGGCCATCTGGAGTGACGAAAGCGGTCTTTTCTTGGTCTTGGTCATCGACGGAAATCTGCCAATAACCAGATCGAAGGTCAATGGACGAAAAGTATTTGGCACCGTGAAGACAATCAAGAGCGTCGTCAATTCGTGGTAACGGGTAAACGCCCTTTTTAGTGATTCGGTTTAGGTGGCGGTAATCAACACAGAAACGCCACGTACCATCTTTCTTTTTGACGAGCACCACCGGCGACGCCCAAGGGTTCGACGAGGGCTCAACAATGCCTTTGGCGAGCATCGTGTTGACTTCCTGCTGAATTACTTGCCGCTCTGCCGTGGACACGCGATACGGTCGGCGATGAATGGGAACAGCATCACCAGTGTTCATCCGATGCTTAACAAGGGACGTCTGACCAAGTGGGTGATTTTCAGTGTCAAATATGTCGCGATAGGAAAGCAAAAGGCGATACAGGGCGGCGGCTTGGTCAGGGGCGAGGTCCGGAGCCACCATGGGACGTAATGGGCCGTCGAGGTTCAAGGTATCCTGCGGGTTATCAGGAGGATCTGGAGACGCGTCGGCTGCAAAAGCAGTGACGTGGTCGTCTGTCACTGACCGGAGCGTGGCCACCGCTATGCCTTCATGTAACACTTGCTTCGTCAAGCCACAATTGACAACGGGGAGACACATCCGATTAGCGGCAAGGGTAACGACGGAGTGTGGCACAGAGATGTCGCGCGCCAGGAGGACATCACGAATAGGGGCGACGACATAGTCGCCATCAGGCACGGTTGCCGTTGAGGCCAATTCGACGAAGGTTAGGGCTTTTGGAGGTAACCGAACAAACGCTGTAGTGCATAGGGTGTGCGGTTGTTCGGGGCGAACGTCGGAAACAAGAGGAAGCTCGAGGCACAGCGTACCGGTGCAACAGTCGATGAGGGCAGAATGCGTCGTCAGAAAGTCGAGCCCGAAGACTAGGTCATGAGGGCAACTGGTCAGCACGGAGAACAGGACGGGAACTTGGCGGCCAGCAATTCCTACGCGAGCAATGCACATACCACAGACGGCAACAGTGGCGCCATTGGCGACGCGTACGGCTCGAGTGACGGCAGGCGTAAGAACTTTTTTGAGGCGACGACATAGGTTAGCGCTCATTATGGACACTTGGGCTCCAGTATCAATCAATGCCGCCAATGGGACACCATCTACATCTACTTCAATTAGGTTCGTGTTCGTGAGGAGCGTCAACGGAGGATTTGGACAGGACGAACGTGATGCAGCACTACCTCCAAGAGCTGCATGGCCTAGTTTTCCGTCCGGGAGGGTCCATAATTGGTCGGCGACGAATAGCGGCGTGGCTGGGACGACAGGGACCGACGCCGCTGAGGTGACGGCGAGCGAGTGGGACGACTGTCATCGACGGATACGTGAGAGCTAGAAGGCATACGGCGAGGCGAGTAGGGGCGAGGGTCGGCATATGGGCGAGGAGACGGGAAAAGTAGCTCGAATACGGCGATGTCCAGGAGGTGCGGCAGTGGCGAGCGACGTGGTCAATGCGGTGGCAACGAAAGCAAATGGGCTTATCGTCCGGAGTTCGCCACTCTGTAGGGTTGCGGTATCTGGGACGGGAATACAGATCGCTGCGAGGCGCAGCTGTCGGCACCAGTCGGGCGTCAGCTCGGGAGATGGAGCAGGCAGCAGGCAAACCGAGGTTGGTAAACTCTTCCGCACAACCTCCTGAATGAGGGAGATCGCTGGTGCTGGTTGGTCAATGGTGGGGTGAAGTGGGCGCGGAAGGAACGTGGCAGGACTGGCAGCCTCGAGCTCGCGGCGAACAATACGCGTGACGGTCTCATTGGAGGGGGGTGAAGCGGTAAGGGCGACGCAGGACGACGTCGCAGCCGTGTTAGGGAGCCGGGAGAACTGTGGAATGACGCGGCGGCTTTTGGCGAGCTCAAAGAGGCGGCATTCCTTGACAATGACGTCGATGGTAGACACATTGTTGAAGATCAACGAGTTGAACGCGTCGTCCGCGATCCCCTTGAGAACGTGGCCAACCTTGTCAACTTCGACCATGTTCTCGTCGACTTTCCGGCAAAGAGCTAGCACGTCTTGTATGTACAAGACATACGATTCTGTGGAAGACTGTACTCGTGTAGCAAGCTCTTTTCTTGCAGCCTGCTGCCGACCGGTCGGATTGCCAAAGAGGTCGCGGAGCTTCTCCTTGAAAGCGTCCCAGCTAGAGATCTCCTCCTCGTGTGTCCGGAACCAGACACGAGGTGTTCCGCCCAAGTAGAAGAGGACGTTAGCTAGCATTATGGTAGGGTCCCAGTGGTTGTTGCGGCTAACAAGCTCATACATGCGTAACCAGTCATCAACGTCAACATTATCTTGGCCGGAGAATAAGCCAGGATCGCGGGGAGTGGCAACCGTGGCGTACGTTGTGGTTGGAGTTGCAGTAGCAGCAGCAGACGAGTTGTCGTCACCGGGAGCCATGGCGGAAAGCTGGACGGTGCGGCCGCTGCGGAGCTCCGTGGTAAGGACTGGGAACGGCACGCTCCACCAAAAATGTTACGCGAACGAAGAATTAAGTACAGGAGACTATTTACAAGTATATTTACAAAAGATAGCTGCAGCTCTGGCCAGATCAGCCGATAGCTCGAGAGCCCAGAGCAGTTCGTCTTCTTCGTCTAGGCGCCCGCGCGCCTCGTTCAAACAACCAAATACCACACGCGTGTAGCAATATTGATCAAAATAATATTTTGCTTGGTCTTTTCTTAGATCTGACAAGAGCTTTCGAAACCATAGAACACAACATCATGTTGTATAAACTAGAAAGTATTGGCTTCCGAGGCCTTATTCGAAATTATTTTCCAATTATTTTCAAACCGTTTGCATGTAGTCTCTATAAAAATACATCAAGGGATTATACATCAGTTAGATATGGTGTACCTCAAGGATCAGTTCTGGGCCCTCTTTTATTTAACATTTACGTCAAGGATATTGCAAACATACAACTGAATGCTGCAATATTTCAATATGCTGATGTCACAGCACTACTTCTTTCACACGAATCGTATACTGAAGCCGTAAAAGTACTTCAAGACGCAATACGTGTGATTGGTTGGTTAAATGCTATATAAATATATTTAAACAAAGAAGAAAACTACCACGATATGTTTTGGAAATCATCATAAAACTGTTAGCCTGGACATGTCCCTTCAATTACATGGTTCTCAGTGTTTAAAGTGCTCTTGCATGTCTCTACCCAACCGACGCATTCACACAGACACCCACACGCTCGCCTGCACACGCAACGGCAGTACAAACAGACACAACTGTTACAGACAACACAAAATCCATAACCGAAGCATTCACACAGACACCCACATGCTCGCCTGCACACGCAACGGCAGTACAAACAGACACAACTGTCACAGACAACACAAAATGCATAACCGAAACATTCACACAGACACCCACACGCTCGCCTGCACACGCAAAGACACAAACAGAAACAGAGGTGTAACCACGGTGTAAGAATAAGGAGAGGTGCTGACACTATCCCCCCAACGCGCGCGAAAGCGCCGCTCGCTCGCGTCCAGATTATGTTCGGCTTGGTTGAAGCTGGTTCGGCGCCGTCGTAGAGGGCGCTGCGGCATGCGGTCCCAGCCTGGGCGGCAAGGCGCGTGCTGCTGCTGCTTCGTCTTCCTGCTTGCATGTGCGGTTGCGCTGTTTTGAAGGCACGATTTTTGTTCGCGTTCGTTTCATGAGCTTGTGCTTGGGTATTGTCGCCACGGGCCCTCGACGAAGGTGGCAGCGGCCTTCTGAGGGTCGTTTGAAATGGCTAGAAAGTGCTTCGTTCCGAACTGCAATTCTGGATACCTGACTTGTGCGGAGCGTGTGCCTTTATTCAAAGCGCCGTCCGACAGTGGTCGTCTAGAGCAGTGGCGCCGTGCAAATCTGAGGGCAGACCGAACTCTAACGCCTACCGACCATGTCTGCACCAGCCATTTTTCAGAGGATACGATATCGATGGCATATTGTCACGACGTCGAAAGCTCGAGGGCCAAACGAAACGCACTTATCGGCAGAGGCAGTAACAAGAACGGACGGTTTTAAAATACCACGCGCTAGTCACTGCTTCTTCTTCTTCTTGGTATGTTTTTCGTAAGTGCCGATGTGTCTTATGTCGTCGTCATCGCCGCGCTAGACACGTGGCAATATTACGCGGAGCGCTCGGTAAAAGGATTCCCACCTCATTTCCAAACTGTCCTAAGAACCTCACACGGTCAAATAAACCTCGAAAGCCGCTGCGGAAGAGAGAACCTCCTGTGTGCCGCAGTAGTTTGTGCAAATTTTGCTGCATGTACAAGATATATTCTGGGTGGTTTACTATCATGCACCAAGATTTGAAAATATGTAAATGTGATGTAGCTGGACAGAACCAAGGTAATTTTGTCTGCCGTCGCTTGGAGATATTCAGATTATTTTTTATTCCGCTTAATTACATAATTATTTTCTCAATTCATTAATGAACTTTTTTAATGCTATAATTGGAAAAAAAATGTGAACGAGAGAATTTACAGCAGCGTGGAGGACTCCCAATATAACTTTCTATTGCTCAATACGTGATACATAAAACTGTTTTCCGAGCATGAACGAAACCCGCGAATACAGCAATATTGCCGCGCGACTGGCCGCTCGAGGCACTTTGCGTGTATTCGTGAGCTTCTTTCATGCTCGGAAAAACACTTCTACGTAGCGCGTATTGAGAAATAGAAAGCTGTATCGGGAGTCTTTCATGTTGCTCTACAATTTTCTCATTGACACTTTTAATCTAATTATAATAATTGAGAAGTTGATCAATAAATAAAACTAATTATCTAATTTGGCGGAATGTAAAATATAACGGAGTATCTCCAAGGGACAGCAACAACATTACTATGGTTCTGTCCAGCTACGTGACATTTGCATATTTTGAAATATTTGTGCTCCCTGTAAAATACTGCTGTTTTCTGTGCAGATGTGTGCCTGATTTTCAAATTTGTTCCATCCTGGCTTCTGAATTTTTTTTTACAATGCGCGTGCGGTGTATATTACACGCTTGCATGTTTTTATACAACATTTTTACATTGTGGGAGTGTATGGGACCGCAAGCTTCTGGGATGGTTATCACCTATTAAAATTATCGAGCTGCTTCATGCACAAGTTTTTTCGTATTGTGTCTATGCAAAAAAAAGGTCTATGGGATTATTGTGTGGTGGGTGGGTGTGTATTTGTGGACAGGCTGTAGCATGCATTGTGAAACACGCTTACATTGGCACATTCTCATATGCAATTTCAGAAAAAGAAAGTCACCTCTTTTTTAGATCTTGCAAGAGCCACTCAGTCCTCAATGGACGAAAGCCCAATGAATAATATACACGGTCTATGTTAAGTGGAATTGGAATAAAAAATGCATTTGCTCAGGTTTTCATCAGTAAACTGTGGTAGTGATGCTCTAATTCAAGATAGACGCCTGCTTTCGTCCCGCCTAATAAATTCCCATTTGAAAGAGTAGCTGATGTGCATTCTCATCTTAAATTCTAGCCATGAACAGCCACTTTGCTCTAGTGCATTGCATATCGCAAGCTTGCGCCGTTTCATTTCTTAATTTATATCGCGGCCACATTGAATTCGCGCAACGATGATTGAACGGTTTTCTGAGTGTGAAATGAAGCAGCGATAAGCATGAAATACATTTTCTGGTGCAGTCACTATTTTCTTCTCATCCAGGGGTAGCACGTGGGCTAACACTCATTTTTTTATGCTTGGATGAACGGCTAGACCGGAGGAAACAAATTGTGCGCGCAAGAGTAACCTCAGTGGGCTTTGAGTGCTGCCCGATTGATTCGTGTTCACGTCATCCACGCCCTGCACAAGGAACCTTCATGTTAGCGAAGCCTGGTAGACTTATCACTTTAAAGTGAAATAACGATTTTTTTTCGCGTTTTGAGATTTACTCACTATACTATGAATGAAAATTTAGCGGAGGCAGAGGAATGCCAAGCCGCCGGCGCTGCTAAGCTGGGACCGCTGGCCGCGGCGCCATCTATCTGCTCGCAGCAGAGCTACTCGGTGCGCCCGCGCGCGTCCGAACATAATCTGGACGCTCGCTCGCGCGCAGTGTCAGCACCTAAATATTCTTACACCGTGGGTGGAACTAAGTGAGGCATGCGGAAACAAACCTGCCAAACAGAAGCAAACGACACGCAGATCTACCCGCCAAAATGCAAATAAATGACAGTCATTGCAAGTTAATAACCGCTCTCAGCCACGCAGTACAGAATTTCTGCAGGCTAGAAAACTTACCAAGAAACGTGTGAGTTACACTTTCCATCTGAAAACGTACACAGACTGCACACGGAACAATATAATCCCCATGGGACTAACCCTGAAGGCTATAAAAGCTCTAGGAACACTCCCACCCCATCATCGTGCAAACTGGCAGACAACATTAAACAATGCCTCCTTCTCACTTTTGAATATACTGACGGAACACTGCGAAGAACAACTGGAAAGTTTTAGCCATAGACTTCAAAACATAGCTGACACTGGATGAGACGAAAGATTTAGAACAGTACCACGAAGCACAGTCTCGAAAACTGGTTCAAAAACAGAGGAAGAAAGCGAACTTCAATCAGAAAACAACCTTCCAGGCAAACGGCTACCTCACGCGAACAAAAGGGAGCTTGAATCTACAAATACCAGACGTGGCTGACGGCTCCCCAAAATTAAATCAGTCTAATGTTGTAGGCATTTCAAAAACATTAAGTAGGGAAGAAATAGGCGTACTTAGCAAGGGCCTAAACTTTTGTCCCACGAACAACACAATAAATGAGTTTGAGCTTCACAAGGATCTTTCGGAATTTTCCCGACGAATGCGAATAAGACATTTTTTCGCCGACAACAACGCACCAGACACCGGGACGACCCCACTTAGAGCCCAATCTACTTGGACTCCTGAACCAGAACAAGCCGTAGAACTCGACCTATACCTTAAAACTGTCACTAAACAAATTATAAGTCAATCCAAGACAGCTAAGCGACCTAAAAACATAACTTTATCAGAGAGTCGTATCATTTGAAATCTTAGTTGCCGGAACGACATTGTCATTAAGGAAGCAGATAAGGGTGGAAGTATAGTTATTTGGGCGATAGATAAGTACAAGCACGAGGCTTACAGACAGCTAAACAACCCTGAACATTACCGTAAACTAGACAACGATCCGACGTTATCATACACACTGAAAATTACTAACAGGTTGAAATCACTTTTGGATGATGAATTGATAACACCGTCAGAATTCAAATTTCTTAAACCAAGCAACAAAGCTGCAGGACGCTTCTACCTCCTTCCGAAAATTCATAAAATTCCACCCACTGAACTTCACACCGCTAATATCCCAGGGCGTCCGATAGTATCGAACAACAACACCCCGACAGAAAGCCTCTCCACATTTCTTAACCACTTCCTTTGTGACTTTGCGAAAACACATGCGTCATTTGTACAAGATACCCCCATCTGTTCAGAATTATAGAGGACATTAATACAAAAGGCACACTACCGCAAAACATAATTCTCGTAACACTAATCGTCACGGCTCTGTACACCAACATTCCAATCCCTGATGGTTTAAACTCGATAAAAGAAACGCTGTCCAAACACAATGCACAACACTCTATTGAAGTATACTTGTCTCTTCTTGAACTAGTTCTGACATATAATTACTTCGAAGTTGAGGAAAATTACTATCTACAAATACATGGGACAAGTATGGGCACACCTTTTGCACCAACCTACGCCAACATATTTATGGATACAGTATAAACGGATTTCCTATCTCGTTGCACCCACAAGCCCCGCACATACCTACGATACATAGACGACATATTCATAATATGGGAACATGGTCAGGAATGTTTAGATAAATTTGTAATTTCCCTAAATTCTTTTCACACAACAATAAAATTCACAACGAAATCTTCAAATGAGCGCATAAACTTTCTGGACACAACAATATATATTGATAATGGGACACTAAAGACAACGCTGTATAGAAAACCTTTTGATAAACAACAGTAAATAGATTATACAAGCCACCATCCCAGACATTGCAAACAAGGTATCTTTAAAGGCCAAGCCACACGACTTCGTCGCATTCGGTCGAAAACCATGACTACATAGACAGACTCGATAACCTTGAGGAAACCCTACCAAGCAAAAACTACCCAACACTGCCCTTCAGAAAGCCTACACCGCTGCAACCAAGCTTGATCGAGCCAAGGTCCTCAAACCCCGCCCTAAGATCACAAGGACAACAACGCCTCTTCTTACTACTAAATTCTCCAACGCACTCCCCAACGTGAACAATATCCTCAGTAAATACCACCCAATTCTCACCAGCAACCATAAACTTAATAAGATCTTTCCCGACCCGCCCATAGTAGCCTACAGACGGAACAGTAATTTCAAGGACATTCTTGTACACGCCAAACTAAGGACAAAGACGAAGCCAACATCCGGTCCCTGTGGCCGCTCCAGGTGTTCCACATGCAAACATATTCAATCTACTACTACAGTAAAAAGTACAGCGTCAGATTACATTCACAAGGTAACTTCGAATTTCACCTGCACGTCAAGCAACGTAGTCTACTATCTAGAATGTGCCGCTTGTAACAAGCAATACATAGGTGAGACTGGACAAGAAATGCACACGAGACTCAACGGCCATCGCGCAGATACAAAACACAATTTACCTAAAGCAGTAGCCAGCCACTTCAATGAGCACGGCCATATATTTGATGAAGCAAGACTCTATACACTACAAACAAATTTTCGTTCACCTCGCGCGAGAAAATATACAGAATCATACCTCATACACAAGTTTAAATGCCTGCACCCGACGGGGATGAATTTATCACGTGGCAACTTAGAATCGCTAAAAGCAGTAACATAAACCTTAAATTCGTATACCATTAACAAAGGCGCAAAACAAGTTAAACCTCCAGCTAATCTCGATGCTCCAACCTCACCTATTCTTCCATTTCCAGTTCTTCCCAACATCACCCCTACCACTCAATTTATTATCCTCCTCCATGCTTTTACTCATTGATCAACCATAGGAACGCTTTTCCAGGTGCACCTGTCCCCTCCGTGTTTATGTTTCAAATTATATCTGTTCCACTGTCACTCTCCTGTGCCGTTTTTTTCCCTCCAAACTCACCTATTCTTCCATTTCCATTTCTTCCCTGCATCTCCCCTACCACTCAATTTATTATCGTCCTCCATGCTTTTACGCATTGATCAACCACACGAGCGCTTTTCCAGGTACACCTGTCTCTCCCAATGCTTATATTTCTAATTATATTTTTTCTCCACTGTCACCCTCCTGTGCCGGTTTTTTTTCTTTCACCACACAAGATCCACACCGAGACAGTCCAAAATCCCAGACGCCAGGATACATTTTTCGGCGCCTTGACCACACAGGGTCTCGCCAATTCTGTATACCGCCGCGACGACGCCTACGGCGAACTAGTGAAGCTAACGTCCCTTGACAGACCAAGCTGCTCCCTGTAAACCACAAAATTACCCGATGCCTTGATGCTACGCTACTCAAGTCATGCTTTGAACTCGTATTGTTACTTGCACACTGACCGGCTCTTCCGGGACCCCAAACGCACGCCGCCCACGACACCTCGGAACGCTCACTCGCCTCTCGCTCCCCCAACCCCCTCTGACGTTTTTTTCTCTTTTTTTTCTCTTTTTTTCTTTTTTTTTTGCCGCTTTCTCGCTCTCCCACTCTTGTCCCCTCGTCTTAGAAACCGCGCCTAGCCAGCCAAGCGCCAGCGCTCAATTTCTTTTCAGTCTCTCCCTTTACAGCCAGCCACAGCCGACATCAACGTGACGTCACTCCACTAACCCTTTAAAAATAACCCGCCGAGGATGACGAGGCCGCCTTTGACGACGATAGGTCCTCCTATCGAAACATTGGCCAGCCTTTCTGAGGCACCTTATCCCTATTTATAATCCTTATCCCCTTCTGTTAAGTACCTTGGTCTTCATTTCGGTGACCGCATGTTGTGGTATGTTCACATTGACTACATAATGAAGCGTTTACGAATGTTAGCAGCTCCGTTATGCACGCTTAAATTTAACACGCCTGTCAAGTTGCGAAGGTTAGTTTTTATGGCTCTAGGCCAGTCTGTACTCAAATATGGTATTTCATTTTTTGGTTCGTGCTCACAAACGAAAGTTGATCAAGTGGATAAGCTATTGCATAGGATCGCTCCGAGCATACTGTATGGTACTGCTTATGATTGTTCAGACAACGACGCAAGAAGCCAAGGACTGAACACCTGCAATGTTACTTAATATTGCAGGTGTTGAGTCCTTTTCAGATTTGTTTGTACAAGTGATACTTCTTCGTAATATTTTCTCGAATCGTCACAAAATAATACATAGTAAACCTAAAGCGCTAAGATGGACAAACCTTTATGAGTTACCGTGTATATATACGAACTATGGAAAAACGTGTCGAGAATATTACGTTCCTTTTTATTTTACCAGATGCGGAAAGAAATAGTTCAACAGCATTCCGAAAAGGAAGCCAAACACAAATTAGAGCATGGTTACATTATCGTCCAAATATTTGACAGATTTTGTATGCGTGCGTGTTTTTTTCATCAGTTCCTATCATTATTTTCACTGTTGGCTTGTAAACAAAAAGGTTGTGTTCTTTCATTTTTTTCATGTAAGTATTTCTTTCATTTTTTATCATTTTCCCGAAGAAATAGCGGGAAAACATTATTATGAAATTACTTTTTTTTTCATTTTAGTGTTGCTTTCAAGCTGTTGCGATATGTATAGTACACGATGTACTTCTTTTGCTAGCAGCACCTCATGTCTGCCGTGACCTGCCTCCAAGCGACTTGCGCTTATGCGGGCACGATATCTGTAATAAGTTGTGAGCTGCTGAAATAAAGATATATGTATGTATGTATGTATGTATGTATGTATGTATGTATGTATGTATGTATGTATGTATGTATGTATGTATTTATGTACGTATGTAACGGCCCTCCCTGTCGAGTTATTTCACAATTCTTTATTTTGTAATGCTTGATACCCGCGTGCCAGGTAAACAATGCTTAGAAAATCGTACCTCGAAAAGGATCAACAGCCCTTCCCCTGTCTAGGACATGGGGGCAAGCAAAGCTTGTCGTGTGCTTTGTCATTGTTCCCCGGAACGAATTGCACTGACGAGTGCAACGTTTTGCTCGAACCACAATCGGTCACATGCACTTCAGCTGGCTCCGAATTTCCGGTTGAGAAACTCGCGTTGAAACCTGGCCGTCACACCGGGGAAGTTGGCGCTAGCGTTGCCGAGGCGTGCACAACGGTTGTCGGATTCCTGGAGGGCAAGACGACGCTGACGTTTGGCCTCAACTTCGCGCTTCCGCGACTCGGTGTCGGCGGCTCTTCGCTGACGATTCGCCTGGGCTTCGGAAGCCCTTACGTTAGAATGGGTACGCCGACTATGAGCCCTTTCCCGAGCGAGTTCTCGGTGCGGTTGCTCACACGCAGCCTGCTCCTCGGCGGAAACGTGGGGCCTTCCCAATTGGACGTCGAGACTAGTCTGAGGCAAGGGAAACCCGGACGAGTGCGCCCCAACCCCGTTTCCTTCCCCTTTCCACACCGCGACACACCAAACGACCCTGATTGGTCACGCGCGTCATGTGGTCTGGCGCAGTTGAAGTTTTCCGCGCAGCTGCTCTTTCTTCCTTTCCTTCTTTCTTTCTTGTCCCTGGCTCATAACCGCATATCCCTGCTGATACCCTGATATCTAATGCGGGTAGGCGCCACCCATGACTTTTTGTGGGACTACAACGCCATAGAAACTTGTAAGCCAATGCAAGATTCGTTTGAAAACTTAAGTAGCCCGAAAGCTAGCAAAACGTGTTCCGTGGGAACTTCGATAATTAACTGCACTAGGATTTACGCTTGTGCGGCACACCTAATTGCACACGCACGCACCAATTATTGTTTTCACCTTAATAAAATTCATGGCTAGACACACAATAATGACACGTCTCACGCATGTCACGTGTCAACACTGGTGAGACTTGACTAGCATCATATTCCGATCGCGGGCAGAGCCCTGGCAGCGCCTCTAGGCCCGTCACCGTTCGATATTTCGGCTGTATGGAAGCTCAATGCTTACTAACGACACGCTAATAAGTTTTCCAAGAACAAAAACTTCTTGAGACCTTTCAGGGAAACGCGAACATTTGCCATTCATCAACAGCACGTTTGGTGTGCACCGTCCAACGCGATCCCGCATACCAGCATGGCGCCTGACGATAGACGGCGATGTGATCGCAAAATGGTAGTGCCGTCGAGAAAACGGAGCATACTAATATTGTGTAATTCTGACACGGTGTATTGGACTGAGACTGTACTGCCAATGAGTGACGTCAAATTCATCCTCCGAGCCCATTATGTACTCTCTTGGAATACCATCAGCGTTGCTGAAATTTATATACTTTTGAAAAAGAAAGTGTTTACAGAATTGCGAACGACCTTAGATACCGACAGAATCAAATATTTCTACTTCGGCAAATACCTTTTTGTTAATTTTGAATTGAGGTCCATCCTCCAGAACAGAGTTCAGTCATCGGGGCGAGATAACGGCTACACATGCCAAATCCCGGTGAGGTATGCGACGAAAGCTTCGCTTCAAAAGAATGACAGAAGTCCAAAACTGTAAAGAAAAATACTGCCAGCAGAACATAGGAAATGGTGCAAATAATATTAAAGATCCACGGTACACGTTGTCACATGTGTGACGCAAATCTTTCGTTAAAGCGTGTAATTAAATGTTGAGAATTTTCCCATTGAATTCCGGCGTCTGTGGTCTAAATGAAGCTGGCGCGCTCATGTGCGCGATCGCACCCGTGCTACGCAATGCGACTGTGAGAACAGAAGACTCGGAGCAAGAAAACATTTTATTCGTCGGGCAACTAAGCTGATGTTGCGGCCATGATGTCGAGCATCTCCTTTGTCTTCACCTTCGTCGGACGTGAAGAACACTGTCCATCCACTACATGGCTCCCCCCTAGCGATGAAGGCATTGTCGTCGAGCGGTTTATCTGCTTGAGATGGCGTTACCAGCGTCCATGTGAGCTGGCTTCAAACAGTCTATAGACATCGTCTCTTCGCGTCCGTTAACAAGGAGAGTTAAGTACTTAGGATCGCGCTTGAGGACTTTAAAAGGACCGTCGTAAGGTTCTTGTAGTGGAGTGCGAGTGGCATCGTGACGGATGAAGACATGGCGTGCCTCGAGCGCTCGCGCCGTTCGGAGCGCTCCGCGAACTTCGTCGTCGTCTTTTCTCGCCACGGGCGGCCTCTTATATGTGACAGGAATACACCAGAGCATACAAACGCCTAGGCGCGAGTGTCACTACCAGACACGTAAGTCATAGGTTAAGGTCGCCTCTGGTTCTTTTTAGTTTTGACGCACAAACACGAAAGATACATGGAAAGCTTGGTTTGCTTATTTCACATATTATTTACTAAAATCATAGTTATTAGGGACGGAGTGCCTGAACCCGACTTCACGTCCGCCGCGGGTCGATCCGGTATTGCAGTGCCTCCGGCTTCGGTTCACCAAAGCGGTTATTTTTGCCCATGGGCACGACAAATGCATTGGGGGCAGAGCTATACAGCTTCGCTATACAATGACGAAGCGAAGTGGAGGCACAGTCAACGCTACATTAATATCTTCTCTTAGAAAACTGCTTTTTCAAATTTTCTATTTTTTTTCTCTTGGGTACTCTTGGGTACTCTCTTTTTTTTCTCTTAGGTAGTGTGGCCTATCCTACGAAGTGGGTTGAGCCACAGTCACAGGCACCATCCAACTGAATACGCTAGGCCAAATCACCTCGGTGGCGGAGTACCGGCAGCGTTCTGCTTCGTGTATGCGCTCTGGTCGGAGCAGCCTAAACGGCAAGCTAGCGTTGTCTAACAATTCACTGGTCGCTCATAGGCGCTGACGGTTCTCCTTTGGTCTCATCTCTTGCGCCGTGGAGGAGCCACGCCTGTTAGGCCAGTGGCGACGTTTCTCATCACGTAAGCGTTGTGAGGCACCTGGCAGCTGTCCTGGCACTGTTCCTTCTGCCTAGTAGCATTTGCCTGGTGTTCTACGTATGTCAGCATCGTCCGAGAAGGAACAGTGCAACTTCGTTATCGATCTGTCACTTAGGACATTTCGTGCGAGACGCCCGAAACGCATTTTTATCAGACGTCAATGGTCATTACTTTGCAAAAATAACACTTTCATGAAAAAGAACGGGATCTGCATCGTTTCATATATCTCGCGCTCTTTTGGTGACATTTATCTAGCCTTCTACGATCGTATTCTGAGTGAGCGCTTAGAGGTGGTGGATCCGAAACGCCTTTTTAGGTGTGTTAACAGCTACCTCAACATTTTTGAATTAGTAGATGTTAGCCTTCAAGTAACTGTATCGTGCGTTCTGGCCCTTTTTATCGAGTGTCGAAGCCACTGCAGTTAACACATGAAGTTCCAGTGGATGGCTTGCTTAAGTTCCTTGACTTAAGGCTTCATTTTACTGAAGAACATGTTTGCTGGTTGTTTGAGCCTAGGGCCAGTAAACCGTTGCTCCCGTTCACCTCCACTCACACAAAGCTTGATAAAGGGGAATCGTCTTCTTTTGTTTAAGAAATTCTTTCCTCGAGTCATGTTTTCAATTGGCGGAGAGCAGATTTTTTTTTCTGCTGAGATTTCTCGCGTGGCTGGCTACCAACTTCCTCTGCTTATATCTGTGGCTCGTGAGCTGCTTAAAGAAATAAAGCCTGGTGACCAGGACAAACAGCCGATAAGGAAAAAGAGATTAAGGTTCGTAGTGGTGCCCTACATGCACAGAATTGCCCACAATCTCACGAAAGCAGGCATGCGCGCTAGTATAGATGTCATATTTTCTGCACCCAACAAACTTTCAGAAATTTGTTCTATGGTTAATCCTCTTGCCAGAAAGGAAGCAGGATTCTCAATAAACCATAGGAAGCAGTTTGTTAATTGCGAGGAAGGCGTACTTTACTCTCTCCCCTTGGACTGCGGGAAAAAGTACATCGGCCAGTCGGGTATAGTGTGTGAACGACAGGCTTAGGGAAGACAAAAATCAGCTTAGAAAGACTGTCTTTCTGGGTCACCTGGCATTACACTGTAGACGTTGTGTTTGTGAACCGGTGTATGGGGATCGGCGGTGATTGAGAAACAGAAGGACAAGTTGACACGTGAAGTGATATTAGCGTATGAAATCCGTCGCGATAAAAATAATTTCGTAAGCGCGCCTTAAGTGTCGCTCTAAAAAAATGGCCGCATATCTGCTTGCTTCACTGCAAATGACGTCGAAAGACGATAGTGTTCTGACGCATTGATACGAGAGACCCCCTCTTCCCCTCCCCTCTCACTCCTCCCATGATGGAAGCAACGGAGCTTTTGCTAAATTCAATTGAAATTTCCCGCGCTCGCCCTTCTCTCGCGCCATCTATTGGGACCTTTTATTACTATTGGCTTAATGCCGGTTACAGAGCTGCGGCTTCAGTCGGCGTGTTTTTAACGCGTCGCGTCTCTTCGACACCATTTCTAACGCGTTAATTTTTCATTTACTAACGTAAAAACCAGTCCAATGTGTATTCTTAATTAAATGAACGCTGCGGATCACGGTTAAGTACATATATTTTGCCTCAAATAGGCCCGAAGTTTCCTTTGCGCTGCATAATGTTCACGTGTATGACCCCGTGTCACCAGTGCTAGTAGCTCGCTTGGTTTTTGCCGGGCGGTTCAATCGAGTGACAGACAGACATACAGGCTAAGTTTTATGGCAGAAGCCTTTAATGGTTTTCAAAGGATGAAGCGCCAACAGTGACAGCACATTAGGAAGGGACGAAGACACGACGTTCCTTCCTAATGTGCTGTCACTGTTAGCGCTTCATCTTTTGAAAGCTATGCACCAACTAGCCCCACAGCGTGTTTTACTGGAATGCCTTTAATGGCTCATTGTCAAGGTCATCTGCCGTTAGCAGAAATTGTCACAGCTTTCCGATCGCCTGATTGGTATCCTCTGTGCCGTGACGTCACTGTCGCTAGGCGCAGGTGTGAGCCTCCTGATTGGCTCGCGTGCGTGACGTCACTGTCGTCAAGTGCGGGTGTCGGGGTGGTTCGCCGCCGGGCGGGACTGTCGGTTTCTTCGTCGTTGCTACAGTTGCTATAGCAGCGGCGCCTGCTTGCCTATGCGTTTTGTCGTCTGCTCCACTCCAACGAGTGTCTCCCAACAAGCGACGTGCGGCAGCCACTGACCGCAAGCGGCGTTCAAGAGAGGCTGAGCGTATACGTCGCCTGCATCAAGGCGGCAAGGCGCGTCCGACACCACAAAGTCCAGGGACGTGACGGGCCAACGAAAGAGAGGCAATACGTTTTTAGCGACTCGCTGCATCTCCGGGTACCAAGGCAAATGAAGCTCGGAAGCGTGGTGACCGTCATCTTGCCGCGGCAAGCCAAGCAAGCACAAGTCAATCAAGCGAAGTGGATGATGAGGATGGCCAACTACACCTCGACACCGACATGGAAGACGCGTCTCCTCCTGATCCAGAAACGGCGCTGCAACAGTTCCAGGCTGCCACAAACTACTGTAACAGTCACTTTAAGAGGCAATGGTGTCTGGCTTCCCCCGTTTCACACTTTAGTCTCGAGAAAGTGTCTTCCGATTTTTTTCGCGTTTAGGTATCCCAAGAAAGACTATCATTTTCAAAAGGAAATTGGATATCTGGATGTCGCTATGTAAAAGGCAGAGGGCAACACGATGTGTGTCTTTAGCTTTTTTATCACATTCTTTTGGTGCTTGGCTTTGTTAGCCTTCGTATTGTCGGGTTCAGAAGTTATATATGTTGATCCTTCTGTAGTGAAGAAGAAGAACAGGGAGCAAGCAGTAGTGGGGCGCTCTCATAGATGTAGGGCGCGAGCGCAGATCACGAGCTCTTGGCGTTGAGACCGTTGCTCTCTGGCGACTGAACTGGTTTTTCGCCTGCCGCTTGCCTTCAGTAAATCTCCTTATCAAAGTGGTGGAGGTGCTGGGTACCCCCTTCAAACCTGGAACTCCGAAGCCGGACGTTGCCCACCACTGCTCCGACAATGCCTGATGACGCCACCCAGCAAGACGCGGCCCAAGCTCTATCGGTCATCGTGTCAAGCCCGCTGCGTCAGCGCGATCCCGCTTTCTTTAGCGGCACCGATGACTATGACGTAGAAGATTGGCTAACGTCGTTTGAAAGGGTGAGCGCGCACAACAAGTGGGACGACGCTACAAAACTACGCAGCGTCCTGTTCTACCTAGCACACGTCGCAAACCTCTGGTTTCGTAACCATGAGTCAGACTTCGCCAATTGGACGGCTTTCAAGACGAGCTTCGCGGAAGTGTTCGGTCGCCCCGCAGTGCGCAAGCTTCGCGCTTAACAGCGTCTACGCGGACGTGCGCAGCAGCAGGGCGAGAACTTCACGAGCTATATTGAAGACGTCATTGACTTGTGCAAGCGCGTGAATCCTTCTATGATTGAGCAAGACAGGATAAAGCACATCATGAAAGGCATAGACGACGACGCCTTTCAGATGTTGCTGGCCAAGGACCCACGCACCGTGTCTGAACTCGTGACCTTGTGCCAGAGCTTCGACGAACTACGTAAGCAGCGCGTCCTAGCTCGGCGGCAGACGTCAACAGATGATTCCCTCGCTGCGTTGACCATCGGCGGCGACCACACGGCGCTCCTGTCACAGATTAAGGAGCTTGTGCGTGAGGAAGTTGCTCGACAGCTTTCATTTTTTCCGACCACGCAAGTGCCTACGCCTAGGCTGACTCCAACCATCCGACAAGTGATACAGGAGCAGGTCACCGAGGCTTTGCCGTCTGCCTTTCAGCCGACTGGTGTCACCGCGCCGCTATCATTTGTGGTGCCGTCTGCTGCTCCTCCGGCTCCTGTTACCGCGCCTCTGACGTATGCGGATGCCGTCATGAAGCCACGTCCTCAACCAGTACTAACCCCTCAACCACCAATTCGACCACCAGCGACGGTGCTTTTCGGGGCGCAGCCACAGTACGCAAATCCTTGGCGCACTGCAGACAACCGCCCGATCTGCTATGCTTGCGGAATTCCGGGTCATGTTGCGCGATTCTGTCGCCGACGCTTCGCGGCGACCACGAATACGCCGAGATATCCAGACTACTCCTTCCGACCTCCCTATCGCACGCAGCCAGAACGAGAGCCTGAAACATGCGCCCGTGATAACCAGCCCACTTCCGATGCCCAACCTTTTGCTGCTCGTCGGTCCCCCTCACCGCGCCGCCGTTTTCTTTCGCCCATGCGTCGTCGGTACAACACTGGTGAGGCGGAAAACTGACTACCGCAGCTTCTGAGGCACGAGCTGCGCCGTCGTCAACCTGTCTAAGTCCTCGCTTGTCCCCCGCCAATGTTATTGAAGTGTTTGTTGACGGTGTACGAACTCTTGCGCTTGTGGACACCGGCGTCGCTATTTCTGTAATGAGCCATACGTTTTGCCGTTCTATCCGTAAAGTGACGACGTCACCTTCAGGTTTTTCTCTCCGTACTGCGAGCGCACAATATATTCAACCCGTTGCAGCATGTACGGCCAGGATGCTCATACAAGACGTGATCTACAGTGTTGAGTTCCTTGTGCTGGCCTCGTGTTCCCATGACCTGATCCTCGGGTGGGATTTTTTGTCCCGTAACCACGCTGTTATCGACTGCGCTCGTGCTCAGGTAGAGTTCGCTGTGTTTCCCGAGACGCCTTCCACCCATGTGGCCGGTCCTGGGGATAGAAAGCTTGTCGTCACCGCCGATATTGACCTGCCACCTCAGAGCGCCGTCATTGTTCCCGTTTGCTGTGCCGCC
Organism: Dermacentor silvarum; assembly: GCF_013339745.2. Taxonomy (NCBI): domain Eukaryota; kingdom Metazoa; phylum Arthropoda; class Arachnida; order Ixodida; family Ixodidae; genus Dermacentor; species Dermacentor silvarum. The sequence continues at coordinate 87,722,044 of NC_051163.1, forward strand.
CTTTCCGACGCCACCGTTCTGTTCACGCCATCTGACTTGTTTCTTCGCCGCCACAATACGTCACTGCCTTTTGCCATCCTCGCGCTTCATCAGGAGAATACCGGACTACTTGTTTGCAACCCCAATTCAGGCCCTCTGACTTTGCACCGAAATGAAACGCTTGGCCACGTTCAGCCTGTAGACGCTGCTGTTATTGTACCTATTGACCCCTCTGTGCCTGAGACTCAGCATCCGCTGAACGCCCTGACCCCTCACCTTGCGTCCGACGCCGTGCTCTCGGAATCTTTTCACCGTTCCATCGACAGCGACCTCGATCCGGCTGCACGGACGCAGCTTCTTGCCCTTCTACACGAGTTCCGCACTTCGTTTGACTTACCGCAAGCGTCCCTAGGCCGAACTAATGCGGTTGTTCACACGATTGACACTGGGCCTCACGCTCCTTTGCGACAGCGCCCCTACCGTGTGTCACCTGCGGAACGTCGTGTCATTACGGAGCAGGTTGACGACATGCTTCAGCGCGGAGTCATTACGCCTTCTTGCAGCCCCTGGTCCTCTCCTGTTGTACTGGTCAAAAAGAAAGATGGCTCTATTAGATTCTGCGTGGACTACCGACGCCTCAACAAGATTACTCGCAAAGACGTCTATCCTCTTCCTCGAATAGACGACGCCCTCGATTGCCTTCAAGGTGCCGAATTTTTTTCTTCCCTCGACTTGCGATCGGGATATTGGCAGGTCCCTATGGCGGCGTGTGATCGTCCGAAGACGGCGTTCGTCACACCGGATGGCCTGTATGAATTTACCGTGATGCCTTTCGGACTTTGTAATGCCCCCGCAACATTCGAACGGATGATGGACGGCATTTTACGCGGTCTGAAATGGAAGATATGTCTGTGCTATCTGGATGACGTCGTCGTGTTCTCTCCCGATTTCGCTACACATCTCTCTCGTTTACGCACAATTCTCCGCTGCCTTACAAACGCACGCCTTCAACTCAACCTGAAGAAATGTCACTTTGGGGCTCGCCGGCTAACCATCCTCGGCCACGTCGTCTCCAAAGATGGCATTCTCCCTGACCCGGAAAAACTACGTGCTGTTGCCGAGTTCCAATAAAGTGTCAGTTGTAGTCTAGCGCTGTGTCCTGTATTTTCTTTACTCTGCCCCCGTCTGGGTGCGCTGGTACCCCCTTAAGATGCTTTACCAACTAGCCCAATAAGCCATCTTTGTGAACTTCTAAATGAAGTTGCATCGTCCCACCATAGGTATCCGCTGTCATCACCGGGCCGATAGACGCACGCTGATCCTACCTCATTTGGTCGATCACGTGTCCCCACCTAACCGTCACCAGTGGTGCACCGTGATTGGAGCCAATGGTTATGGTAGTGCCTGGAAGATACCACTATATACAACCACCGCAGTATTTCTAGCTATCTACGGTAAATATTTTCTAAGCTTTTTTCAACGATAATATTTCGCAAAAAAAGAATTATTAGGCGCAATGCAGCTCAATCCCAGGCGTAAGCCTTTTATCGCAACGTGTCGTTTGTAGGATTGTGAGAAACGGGTACCCTCTATCGCTAGTCAAATAAAACAACAAAGAAATAAGTAGTTTTGCCCTGTGGCCGAAGCACTGAGAGCTAGGAAGTCTTCACACGCACACACGTGCAGGCTAGGGCACTACGCAGGCGTGTCCGTGAAGGCTGCCTATTGACAGCGATAACAAAGTTTAGCGTATCGCTTGGAATCCTCGAACAGCGATCTAACTACACACGGCTATGACACGTAGGCGCGACGTATTATATGCGCAAGGCATATACTACGTCGTTTCCCTTTACCCTCTGGGTAGAGGGAAAGGCGCCCTGACAGCTGTCGTCTCGCAGCGCTAGCGCAATAAGAAGCATGTCAGGCTTTGCGCCACGATGGTGAACGAGATGAGACCGATGGGAAACATGTCGGCGTGAGTCGGCGACCGGCGAAAAATATGGCAACGTTAGCTTGACGTTTATCGCCCGTTGCGTTAATAGCTGCTCATACAGACAGCAGCTCATCAGGAATGATAGTCTGCTAATTATCATGCTTGGCAACTAAAGTTCTGGTGGAAATTGGACACACTTTGGAAACAGTACGTACCTACGATGAAAATGAAGATGTGCTGATTTTTATTCCGTAACCAAAGCCGTGCCTATTGTGAGGCAGCCGCATCTAGTTCACATGGATTTCTCGAGCTTGCGAATCTCCCTGGCAAGCATTCTTGCCGACGCCGCGCAACGCGCGCTGTGTTACTTCAGAAAATAAAGCTGCTGTTGCACAGAGTAGTTAGTTAATCAGCTCTCTCGAGTCGGCGAGTTGCCCTTGCACTGGCACCACTCGAGACGTAAGAGTGCGCATATTCTTTAGAACGCGTCGCATGCGGCTGGTTGATCGCGGTATATTCTCGGCCACTCTCAGTAGGCTGTTTTATCGAGTACTTTATGTTAACAGGTATATTCCCGCAGGATGTAAAGACCTCACTAATTTGAACAATTTATAAAAAAGGTAGTAAATTAGATAAAAATAATTAGAGACCAATTGGCAACAATGAACGTGTTACCGCATGCAATGGAGAATGTGTTTTGTTGCGATATAGACTTGCCGTTAAGGCATAATTCTTCATGTGTATATGTGTACTATATGTGTACTGTGAGACCTGTGTTGTGTATCAATTGTAGCAGTGTTTTGTGGAATCTGTTATCATGTATCCAGCGGTCACAGCTGGTTGTCACACTGTAGCGAAGGCCGGCTTGCTGTAGGAGACGTGAGCGTTCCGATTGTAAACCAGTACATGTCCATATTAGGTGGTATGCATCTGCTTCCATCACAGGGACGGAGGAGTATGGACACGTAGCACCCAGTGGTAAATGCGACCAGTTCAACCTCGAGATCCCAGGCGGTGTAAGGGCCACCCCGCCCCGAAACCTCCTAAGCACAACTTACTCCGCCCAAGTAAGGTGAAGGGGGAGGGAGCAGATACACGGTGGGATAGAAGCGCGTTTGTCCTGTCGGAGAAAATGTTTACGGGCTCGGACTGAGTTAAGGGGTTGAGGCAGGAGGGGAATAGACGGAAGATATGGATTAGGAAGGCAGTGCGCCTGCTGGTCAGCAGCAATGTTGTGAGGGTTCGCTGCATAGCCTTGAATTCAGTGTACCTTGACGCAAGTAGCTGTTTTACTATTCATAGTGTGCACTGTCTCGCAGATTTGCTTCGTCTTGTCAACCTTCTTGAGTTCCTGAATAACCGCTAAAGAATCAGTGAAGATATCTAGTTGTTTGGTGGTAGGTAGCTCAGATCTCGCATCTTGCTCAGTGTCGTGGATGGCTTGAAGTTCCATTACTAAACCACTGCCTTCCGTAGATAAATAGCGCTTGTGGCCGCTGATCAAATTATGCGTAGCACTGAGGAATGATGTCCTCCCGCCGTCTGGGAGAATAGCAGCATCCGTATAGACTTCGGAAGTGTTAGCGCATGATGCATCGATAATATTGTGCTCGTCAATAATACCTGTTGTATCGCTGCGTCCTAACTTCGTTGGCTTATTAGTTGTGATGCTGGTGAATTCCCAGGGAAGCATTGGATAGGGTAATTGTCTATATGAGAGCCGCGTTGAAAATGAGCATGCAACGCAGCGACAGCCAGAACAAGTTGATTTTTTATTTCACGTGCTTTTTCACGTTGTGAAATTCGTGGCTGCAAGACTGCACGTACCAGGCGTCAAGCTACGTGAGTACGAGCTTCAGCTGCTTTTGCTGCAATGCGACAAATAAGGTGAAGTGTTTTTGTCGAACTCTGTCTGATTTTACGGAGCCAGTGTGCAGAATATCGAGACCCAGTATGCGGACCTGCGAAGCCTCAGGGATTGTCACTGCGCTGAGTCTAAATGTAAAGGGGTGCTGCGTGATTCTTGCGCGTCATTTCTTGTTGGCCGCCCCAACATAGCTTGATTGTTGGGCAGGAAACCCTGCTTTCCGTGCGTAGTTGTGCAGAACAACAAGGCCTTCTTGAAGCTGTTGAGTTTGTCTAGATACATCTTCATGCACGGACCACAAAGTGACGCCATCCACATAGATTAAAAACTTCACGTCTGGAATCTGGTGTAGTTGTCAGGCTAGAGGTATTAGAGCAACGTTGAAGAGAAGAGGAGCCAAAACCGAACATTGTGGGACTCCTCTCTTAGACGTGAAGTATCCTTCTTGCCTCCTATATGCTTTAATCGCAAATGTGCGATTCTGAAGAAATTAGTAGATAAATCTCATGACCCACGGTGGAAGTTCCAGGTTGATGAGGTTGGCAATAATGATTTCATGCAAGATATTCTTTTGCCATAAATGTGGTATTATAAATCGCTCTATACGGTTTCAGACGTAGGTTAAGTACAGTCGATCTGCTTGAAGGACGTAACAATTATGCATGTAAAAATATTGTTACGCGAACGAAGAATTAAGTACAGGAGACTATTTACAAGTATATTTACAAAAGATAGCTGCAGCGCTGGCCAGATCAGCCGATAGCTCGAGAGCCCAGAGCAGTTCGTCTTCTTCGTCTAGGCGCCCGCGCGCCTTGTTCAAACAACCAAATACCACACGCGTGTAGCATAATCCCCCGGCGGCAGAAGCGACGTCCCGGAGCGTCTAAATGTCATCACTGGGAGGGTGATACTGCTTCAGTCGTGTAACGTGCACGATATCACTGGACTGGGAAGCAGATGCGGCGTCAGGGGCGATCTCGTAGGTGACGGGAGTCACGGCACGAATCACTCGGTAGGGGCCTGTGTAACGCGACAGCAGTTTTTCTGACAGGCCGACCTGACGCGACGGAGACCATAGAAGCACCAAAGAACCAGGCGGGAAGTGCACGTCGCGGTGTCGCTGGTCGTACAAACGCCGTTGACTCTCTTGGGAGTGCAGAAGGCGGCCACGGGCAATTTCCCTTGCGTGGGCAGCGCGGGCGACGGCGTCAAGTGCATATTGTCACGAGCCTTGTGAGAGAACGGGCGACGCGACGTTTATTGAGGGTAGCGGCTCCTGAAAAGCACGGCGCTGGGGGCTGGCTATCGAGCGGGCGGAGAAGCACGCGCACTTCTTTCTTCTTGTCCGTGCCTGCCTCTTAGCACTGTACCCACTACTGCTGGTGGCATTTCCCCCCTTCCTCGGAAAGAGCATCGGCTCGATGCTCAAGAAGCGGTGTTAGAAAAGGAGGGGGAAACAGCATGGGCAAGGCAGGTGCTCGTGCAAAGGACACAATCACAGCTAGAGGAAAAACAAAAGCACTGCAGCGGGGAAGCGCGACGGGTACAGTCTCAAGAAACAGAGAGGTTGCAAACAGTAGCGTAAGTAGAAAGATGAATAAAAAATAATAATCACGAACGCGCAACATATGGTTTCATGCGCACAACGTGAACTACGTCAGGGCGAGGTTGTTGTCTACGCCGTGTTTGCGCCACACTGTCTGGAACGACTTCGTAGTTCACGTCACTAATGCGGCGCAGCACTTTGTATGGGCCAAAATACCGGCTAATCAACTTTTCACAAAGGCCACGGCGGCGAACAGGGGTCCACACCCACACTTGGTCTCCGGGACTGTAGCGGACTTGCCGGTGACAGATGTTATAGCGCCGTGCATCTGCATGTTGCTGCTCACCGATGTGCAGCTGCGCGAGCTGGCGGGCTTCCTCAGCGCGCTCAGCAAATTCTTCGGCGTCAGTCGTTAGGTGCTCGCTGTCGTGACACGGAAGCATAGCGTCCAGCATCGTCTGTACTTCGCGGCCGTAAACGAGGCGAAATGGTGCGAACCGCGTCGTCTCTTGTATGGCGGTATTATACGCAAAGGTCACGTAAGGCAAGATGCGATCCCATGTTTTGTGCTGGACGTCGATGTAGATAGAGATCATATCTGTGATGGTCTTGTTTAATCGCTCCGTAAGTCCATTGGACTGCGGATGGTAAGCAGTCGTCTTTCGATGCCTGGTGTTGCTCAATTGAAAAATTTCGTCCATGAGCTGTGCCGTGAACGCCGTTCCTTTGTCGGTGATTACAGTGGATGGGGCACCATGACGCAATACAATGTGGCACATTGTGGCACAAGAACTGTGCTACCTCAGAAGCCGTGGCTCGTGGGAGCGCCTCCGTCTCGGCATAGCGGGTTAACTAGTCAGTGGCGACGATCACCCACTTGTTGCCGTCGGTTCACAGGGGAAAAGGCCCAAGAATGTCCAAGCCGACTTGGTCGAATGGCTTATGAGGTGGTTCGATGGGTTGCAATAACCCGGCGGGCTTCAGGGGTGGTCACTTTCGTCGCTGACATTCACGGCAGCCTTTAACATACTGTTTTACGCTTGCCGCAAGCCCGGGCCAGTAATACATCTCGCGCACTCTAGCAAGCGTTTGTGAGACGCCGAGGTGGCCAGATGTAGGCTCGTCGTGGCAAGTGAAAAGAATATCGTCCCGCAAGTCTTTGGGAACTACTAGAAGGTAGGCTCGGTCATTCGGGCGGGAGTTCTTCTTGTAGAGCAGATTGTCTCGTAGACAGAAGGACGTCAAGACGCGACGTAGATGGCGTGGTATGGATGTGTGACGGCCCTCGAAGTGGTCGATGAGAGGTCAAATTTCAGCGTCGTCACGCTGCCATTTGACCAAGTCCGACGTAGTAAGGGCGCCCAGGAAGCCGTCGTCGTCCTCTGGCTGTCGACTGACAGATTCGGCGAAAGCACGCGACAACGTGTCGGCGTCTTCGAGCTTGCGGCCAGACTTATAAACTATAGTGACGTCAAATTCCTGTAGCCGCAAGCTCCATCGTGCCAGTCGGCCTGAAGGGTCGCGTATGTTCGCCAACCAACATAGAGCATGGTGGTCTGTCACCACTTTAAAGGCACGGCCGTAGAGATAAGGGCGAAACTTCGTGATCGCCCAGACGTCCGCGAGACACTCTTTTTCTGTGGTAGAGTAGTTCGCCTCGGCACGGGACAGCGAGCGGCTAGCATAAGCTATTACTCTTTCAAGGCCGTCTTGACGTTGGACGAGTACTGCGCCAAGGCCGATGTTACCGGCGTCAGTATGCGCCTCGGTGTCAGCCTCTTCGTCAAAATGAGCCAGGACGGGTGTTGACTGCATGCGTTGTCGTAGTTCAGCGAAGGCCGGCTGTTGCTCATGCGTCCAGGCAAATGGCGTGTCATCCCCGGTAAGGCGAGTCAGGGGTTCCGCAATCTTCGAAAAGTTGTCGATGAAGCGGCGATAATACGCACACAAGCCCAGGAAGCGTCGGACGGCCTTCTTGTCGGCAGGAGGAGGAAAAGCTGCTAAGCGGCAAGTTTGTCGGGATCGGGTCGAACTCCTTTGGCGCTGACGACGTGTCCGAGAAACTTGGGGCGCGATCTTGTACGCGTTCCAAAATGGAACGGAGGCATTCCGTTCCATTTTGGAACGCGTACAAGATCGCGCCCTTGAGCTCTTCATAACCGAAGTGACACTTTTCTGGTTTAAGCGTGAGATTAGCCGATCGGAGCGCTTCTAGCACATGCCGCAGGCGATGAAGATGTTGCTCAAATGTTTCAGAAAAGACAACTACGTCGTCAAGATACACAAGGCAAGTCTGCCACTTCAATCCAGCGAGGACAGTATCCATCATTCGCAGGAAGGTTGCTGGGGCAGAACACAAACCGAAAGGGAGCACTCGAAATTCGTAAAGGCCGTCGGGAGTCACAAAGGCAGTTTTCTCGCGGTCTCCTTCGTCGGCCTCGATCTGCCAGTATCCACTTTTCAAATCGAGTGACGAAAAGTACTGGGCACGCCGCAGTCTATCTAACGAGTCGTCGATACGCGGCAGTGGGTACACGTCCTTTTTAGTTACGCTGTTGAGCTTCCGGTAGTCGACACAAAAGCGTAGCGTTCCGTCTTTCTTTTTCACAAGAACGACCGGGGACAACCATGAGCTGTTAGAAGGTTCGATCACGCCGTCTTCAAGCATCTCTTGTACTTGCGTACGAATCGCTTCACGTTCTTTTGCCGACACGCGGTAGGGCTGCTGGCGTATCGGGCGTGCGTCGTCGCATGTGATGATCCTGTGCCTTGTAACTGAAGTCTGGCGTACCTTAGACGAGCTTGCGAAGCATGCCCTGAATTCAAGCAAGAGCTCGTGCAGTGTCGCCTGTTTGTCTGGAGATAACTCTGAATTAATGTCGACGTTGCCCAGTGACTTGTCAGCCATCCTCACTGGTTCATGGGTAAAACATTCAGCAACGTGCTCTATTTCCTCGGCAAACGCTATCGAAGTACCACGGAACAGGTGTCGATGCTCGTTACTGAAGTTGGTGACAAGCAACTCAGAACGGCCATCACTAAGCTGTAGCATACTTCTAGCAGCACAAACACCTTGCATCAGTAGATGCGATAAGTTACTTTCAGCGACCGCTTCACCTTCGCGCATTCCACCGCACATCACTTCGACTAGGACACTGGTTCGCGGAGGAAGCGTAACACATTCGGTGGAGACACGAAGGGCGTCGTCTCGACGCTTGTGGTCGTACCCGTCGAGTGCTCGGTCTGCTGAGAAGGTCACTACACCTCCCCGTAGGTCAATAACAGCGCCGTATTCTTGCAGAAAATCAACCCCGAGAATGATGTCACGGGAGCATACGCGTAGGACAAGGCAGCTCGCCACGAATGTCGATCCTCGAATCCGAACTCTTGTCGTGCAGGTTCCCAGTGGAGTAACGACGTGACCACCAGCCGTACGAATCTGCGAGCCATTCCAAGGGGTACTTACTTTCTTCAGCAACTTCGCCAGCTTCCCGCTTAAGATGGAATAGTCCGCACCGGTATCTACTAAAGCGTTAACCGCGTAACCGTCGATCACCACCGGTATGTCGAGCGAAAGCCGGTCATTCCGTTCATCTGCAGTTGGCGTCGGATCGGTGTCCTCGCTCGTTCGCGTCGATCGGAGGTCTTCAGCGTGTCGACTGTCAGCGGCCTCGCCCCCAAAGGTCGCTGTGGTTAGTTTTCCCGGCGGGGACTTGGTGATCGTGTGCCGGAATATCGCTGGGGCGGTGGTGAAAATCGCCGTGGTGACGGCGAGCGTGACTGTCACCCGGTAGACGGTGGCTTGCGTTGTTGAGCAAGGTAATCTTCTATCTCCCGAGGTCGTTGGCCAAGTCGGGGTGGCGGTGAGTAGGTGGAAAAGCCCCGCAACCCGAGACGTCGGTATGGGCACTGGCGGTACAAATGATCTGCCTCACCGCAGTGGAAGCACAGAGGCCGACGGTCCGGTGTGCGCCAAACATCCGACTTCCGAGGGGTCATGCGTCGATCGTCGGCGTAATATACCGGTTGCTCCTGCGGAACCACAGCGGGAGGAGCGGCGGAGGGAAACGCTGGAGGCGCGCGTCGTTCTGCGATGTATGGTAACGGTTGTGCAGAGGAAAGCGTAACCGGATGAGCCGCGTGAACTAACAGCGGGGTTGGTGCAGGGAGTCTCAGGGCTTCCGCGTAGGTCGCACGGCGGTGTTCAGTAGGTGCAGGCGCGGTGTAAGGCAGAGGACAGGTCAACCGGAGCGCTTGGTGAACTTCATCTTTGACGACACTCTCAATAGAGCTCACCACCGCTTGTGACGTGCCGAAAGCCTTCTGTATTTCTTCGCGCACGACAGTGCGGATTAGTTCGCGAAGGTGGTCATCGTTGCTTCGGGTGGCCGTGAAAATATCGGTGGTGGATGTCACGTTCACTTGCCGCTCATAGAAATTCGATCGTTGCTGCAGCATCTTCTCCATACTTACAGCTTCAGGTAAAAATTCGGCGACAGTCTTCGGAGGGCTCCGCACAAGACCAGCGAAGAGCTGCTCCTTCACCCCTCGCATCAGGTGACGCAACTTCTTGTCCTCTGTCATTCCCGAGTCTGCTCGTCTGAAGAGGCGCGTCATATCTTCGACGAACGTGGTAACACTTTCGTTGGGAAGCTGAACGCGGACCTGGATTGCTCGTTCGGCTCGTTCATGGCGATCAGCACTGGCGTACGCGTCTAGTAACTGACGGCGGAACTCAGGCCACGACGTCAGTTGCTGCTCACGGTTTTGGAACCATGTGAGCGCGCCGTCTTGCAGGCAAAAGTAGACACTTCGAAATTTATTTGTGTCGTCCCAGTCATTGTATTCGGCCACGCGCTCGAAGTCGGCCATCCAGTCTTCGACGTCTTCGAAGGCCTTGCCATGGAACGACTTTGGAACCCGTGGATTTTGAAGCGTGTACCGGTTCGTCACTGCGGCGCCTTCCATACCGGTTGAGATGGTCTGAAGCGCTGCGGGGTCTTCAGGAGGCAGTACCCGGATCCTGCGGCTGGCCCGGTGGACCGGCGTATCGATTGGCACGGGGGTAGTGGTTCCACTGCCAGAAGGGGTCTGCGACATGGGTGAGGAATACCCCGCACCTCCACCACTTTGTCACGTGCCTTGTGAGAGAACGGGCGACGCGACGTTTATTGAGGGTAGCGGCTCCGGAAAAGCACGGCGCTGGGGGCGGGCTATCGAGCGGCCGGAGAAGCACGCGCACTTCTTTCTTCTTATCCGTGCATGCCTCTTAGCACTGTACCCACTACTGCTGGTGGCAATATTCACTGGTGGGTGCTGCGTGAACAGGGATGCTTGTGTCGAGGGGTAGTGCTGGTTCTCGGCCGAACAGAAGGAAAAATGGGGAATAGCCGGCTGTGTCGTGGCGCGAGGAATTATAGGCAAAGGTGACAAACGGCAGAGTGAGGTCCCAGTCTGTGTGGTCTGAAGAGACATACTTCGCGAGCATGTCTGTGAGAGTGCGATTAAGACGCTCCGTGAGGCCATTAGTTTGCGGATGGTATGACGTGGATAGCTTGTGCCTCGTGGCACAGGACTGCAGGATGTGCGCGATAACTTTTGACAGGAATGTCCGGCCACGGTCTGTGAGAAGTTGTCGCGGCGCTCCATGTAATAAAATCACGTCGCCTAGAAGAAAATCGGCAACATCTGTGGCGCAGCTTGTAGGGAGCGCTCGGGTGATGGCGTAGCGCGTGGCGTAATCTGTAGCCACAGCGATCCACCTGTTCCCAGAGGTAGAAAGAGGAAAAGGACCAAGTAAATCTAAACCAACCCGAAAGAATGGTTCCGCGGGAATGTCAATTGGTTGAAGGTACCCAGCAGGGAGCGTCGACGGCGTCTTGCGTCGCTGGCATTTCTCACACGCAGCTACGTATCTGCGAACGGAGCGAGCATGCCCTGGCCAAATGAAGCGTCGGCGGATCCGGTCGTAGGTGCGTGACACACCGAGGTGACCGGCAGTGGGGAGGTCGTGAAGTTCGTGGAGAACAGCGGAGCGAAGGTGTTTAGGGATCACAAGGAGTAATGCTGGGCCGTCGGGGTGAACGTTGTGGCGGTAGAGTACGCCATCTTGAAGTGTGAATAAGCGAATGGAGCTGTCGGCAAGTGACGATTCCAGGCGGTCAATGATGACACGCAAGGACGGGTCACGGCGCTGCTCGCCGGCGACATGGACCAGTAGAAAATCAGAGAACGCAGGCGTCGGTGTCAGTATCAGACGTAGAGGTCGGGTCTTGGACTGGGTAACGAGAGAGGCAATCTGCGTCCTGGTGTTGGCGTCCCGACTTGTACGTCACTGCGTAGGGATATTCTTGTAGTCGCAGAGCCCAATGACCGAGCCTACCAGTAGGATCCTTGAGCGACGAAAGCCAACACAGCGCATGATGGTCTGTGATTACTGAGAAGGGCTTGCCATATAAATATGGGCAGAACTTTGAAACAGCCCAGACGAGAGCAAGACATTCGCGCTCGGTAATCGAATAGTTGCCTTCTGCAGTTGTCAGGAGCCGGCTAGCGTAGGCTATAACGCGGTCGTGTCCGTGTTGTCGTTGCGCTAAGACTGCGCCGATCCCATAACCACTGGCATCGGTTCGGACCTCTGTAGGTGCGGACGGGTCAAAGTGGGCCAAGATCGGTGGATTGGTCAGAATCGTGATAAGGCGTGAAAATGCGGCAGCCTGAGGGGAACCCCACGTAAAAGGCACGTCTTCAGAAGTTCAGTGAGTGGTCAAGCGATTGCTGCGAAATCTTTCACAAACCGTCTGAAATAAGAGCAGAGCCCCACAAAACTCCGGACGTCTTTGACAGACTGAGGTACAGGAAACGCTGTTACTGCTCGAACCTTCTCCGGGTCGGGTTGTACTCCGGAAGCATCGACGAGATAGCCGAGCACTGTAATCTGTCGGCGCCCGAAGTGGCACTTCGATGAGTTTAATTGGAGCCCAGCCTTGCGGAAGACGTCAAGGATAGCTGCGACGCGCTCAAGGTGCGTCTCAAAAGTAGGAGAAAACCCAAGGACGTCGTCGAGGTAACAAAGGCAAGTTGACCATTTGAAACCTTGAAGCAGAGAGTCCATCATCCGCTCGAACGTGGCGGGGGCATTGCATAAACCAAATGGCATAACCTTAAATTGGTAGAGGCCATCTGGAGTGACGAAAGTGGTCTTTTCTTGGTCTTGGTCATCGACGGAAATCTGCCAATAACCAGATCGAAGGTCAATGGACGAAAAGTATTTGGCACCGTGAAGACAATCAAGAGCGTCGTCAATTCGTGGTAACGGGTAAACGCCCTTTTTAGTGATTCGGTTTAGGTGGCGGTAATCAACACAGAAACGCCACGTACCATCTTTCTTTTTGACGAGCACCACCGGCGACGCCCAAGGGCTCGACGAGGGCTCAACAATGCCTTTGGAAAGCATCGTGTTGACTTCCTGCTGAATTACTTGCCGCTCTGCCGTGGACACGCGATACGGTCGGCGATGAATGGGAACAGCATCACCAGTGTTCATCCGATGCTTAACAAGGGACGTCTGACCAAGTGGGTGATTTTCAGTGTCAAATATGTCGCGATAGGAAAGAAAAAGGCGATATAGGGCGGCTGCTTGGCCAGGGGCGAGGTCCGGAGCCACCATGGGACGTAATGGGCCGTCGAGGTTCAAGGTATCCTGCGGGTTATCAGGAGGATCTGGAGACGCGTCGGCTGCAAAAGCAGTGACGTGGTCGTCTGTCACTGACCGGAGCGTGGCCACCGCTATGCCTTCATGTAACACTTGCTTCGTCAAGCCAAAATTGACAACGGGGAGACACATCCGATTAGCGGCAAGGGTAACGACGGAGTGTGGCACAGAGATGTCGCGCGCCAGGAGGACATCACGAATAGGGGCGACGACATAGTCGCCATCAGGCACGGTTGCCGTTGAGGCCAATTCGACGAAGGTTAGGGCTTTTGGTGGTAACCGAACAAACGCTGTAGTGCATAGGGTGTGCGGTTGTTCGGGCCGAACGTCGGAAACAAGAGGAAGCTCGAGGCACAGCGTACCGCTGCAACAGTCGCTGAGGGCAGAATGCGTCGTCAGAAAGTCGAGCCCGAAGACTAGGTCATGAGGGCAACTGGTCAGCACGGAGAACAGGACGAGAACTTGGCGGCCAGCAATTCCTACGCGAGCAGTGCACATACCACAGACGGCAACAGTGGCGCCATTGGCGACGCGTACGGCTCGAGTGACGGCAGGCGTGAGAACTTTTTTGAGGCGACGACATAGGTTAGCGCTCATTATGGACACTTGGGCTCCAGTATCAATAAATGCCGCCAATGGGACACCATCTACACCTACTTCAATTAGGTTCGTGTTCGTGAGGAGCGTCAACAGAGGATTTGGACAGGACGAACGTGATGCAGCACTACCTCCAAGAGCTGCATGGCCTAGTTTTCCGTCCGGGAGGGTCCATAATTGGTCGGCGACGAATAGCGGCGTGGCTGGGACGACGGGGACCGACGCCGCTGAGGTGACGGCGAGCGAGTGGGACGACTGTCATCGACAGATACGTGAGAGCTAGAAGGCATACGGCGAGGCGAGTAGGGGCGAGGGTCGGCATATGGGCGAGGAGACGGGGAAAAGTGGCTCGAATACGGCGATGTCCAGGAGGTGCGGCAGTGGCGAGCGACGTGGTCAATTGCGGTGGCAACAAAAGCAAATGGGCTTGTCGTCCGGAGTTCGCCACTCTGTAGGGTTGCGGTATCTGGGACGGGAATACAGATCGCTGCGAGGCGCAGCTGTCGGCACCAGTCGGGCGTCAGCTCGGGAGATGGAGCAGGCAGCAGGCAAACCGAGGTTGGTAAACTCTTGCCGCACAACCTCCTGAATGAGGGAGATCGCTGGGGCTGGTTGGTCAATGGTGGGGTGAAGTGGGCGCGGAAGGAATGTGGCAGGACTGGCAGCCTCGAGCTCGCGGCGAACAATACGCGTGACGGTCTCATTGGAGGGGGGTGAAGCGGTAAGGGCGACGCAGGACGACGTCGCAGCCGTGTTAGGGAGCCGGGAGAACTGTGGAATGACGCGGCGGCTTTTGGCGAGCTCAAAGCGGCGGCATTCCTTGACAATGACGTCGATGGTAGACACATTGTTGAAGATCAACGAGTTGAACGCGTCGTCCGCGATCCCCTTTAGAACGTGGCCAACCTTGTCAACTTCGACCATGTTCTCGTCGACTTTCCGGCAAAGAGCTAGCACGTCTTGTATGTACAAGACATACGATTCTGTGGAAGACTGTACTCGTGTAGCAAGCTTTTTCTTGCAGCCTGCTGCCGACCGGTCGGATTGCCAAAGAGGTCGCGGAGCTTCTCCTTGAAAGCGTCCCAGCTAGAGATCTCCTCCTCGTGTGTCCGGAACCAGACACGAGGTGTTCCGCCCAAATAGAAGAGGACGTTAGCTAGCATTATGGTAGGGTCCCAGTGGTTGTTGCGGCTAACAAGCTCATACATGCGTAACCAGTCATCAACGTCAACATTATCTTGGCCGGAGAATAAGCCAGGATCGCGGGGAGTGGCAACCTAGGCGTACGTTGTGGTTGGAGTTGCAGTAGCAGCAGCAGACGAGTTGTCGTCACCGGGAGCCATGGCGGAAAGCTGGACGGTGCGGCCGCTGCGGAGCTCCGTGGTGAGGACTGGGAACGGCACGCTCCACCAAAAATGTTACGCGAACGAAGAATTAAGTACAGGAGACTATTTACAAGTATATTTACAAAAGATAGCTGCAGCTCTGGCCAGATCAGCCGATAGCTCGAGAGCCCAGAGCAGTTCGTCTTCTTCGTCTAGGCGCCCGCGCGCCTCGTTCAAACAACCAAATACCACACGCGTGTAGAAATATTGATCAAAATAATATTTTGCTTGGTCTTTTCTTAGATCTGACAAGAGCTTTCGAAACCATAGAACACAACATCATGTTGTATAAACTAGAAAGTATTGGCTTCCGAGGCCTTATTCGAAATTATTTTCCAATTATTTTCAAACCGTTTGCATGTAGTCTCTATAAAAATACATCTAGCGATTATACATCAGTTAGATATGGTGTACCTCAAGGATCAGTTCTGGGCCCTCTTTTATTTAACATTTACGTCAAGGATATTGCAAACATACAACTGAATGCTGCAATATTTCAATATGCTGATGTCACTGCACTACTTTTATCACACGAATCGTATACTGAAGCCGTAAAAGTACTTCAAGACGCAATACGTGTGATTGGTTGGTTAAATGCTATATAAATATATTTAAACAAAGAAGAAAACTACCACGATATGTTTTGGAAATCATCATAAAACTGTTAGCCTGGACATGTCCCTTCAATTACATGGTTCTCAGTGTTTAAAGTGCTCTTGCATGTCTCTACCCAACCGACGCATTCACACAGACACCCACACGCTCGCCTGCACACGCAACGGCAGTACAAACAGACACAACTGTCACAGACAACACAAAATGCATAACCGAAACATTCACACAGACACCCACACGCTCGCCTGCACACGCAAAGACTCAAACAGAAACAGAGGTGGAACCACGGTGTAAGAATAAGGAGACGTGCTGACACTCTCCCCCCAACGCGCGCGAAAGCGCCGCTCGCTCGCGTCCAGATTATGTTCGGCTTGGTTGAAGCTGGTTCGGCGCCGTCGTAGAGGGCGCTGTGGCATGCGGTCCCAGCCTGGGCGGCAAGGCGCGTGCTGCTGCTGCTTGTCTTCTTGCTTGCATGTGTGGTTGCGCTGTTTTGAAGGCACGATTTTTGTTCGCGTTCGTTTCATGAGCTTGCGCTTGGGTATTGTCGCCACGGGCCCTCGACGAAGGTGGCAGCGGCCTTCTGAGGGTCGTTTGAAATGGCTAGAAAGTGCTTCGTTCCGAACTGCAATTCTGGATACCTGACTTGTGCGGAGCGTGTGCCTTTATTCAAAGCGCCGTCCGACAGTGGTCGTCTAGAGCAGTGGCGCCGTGCAAATCTGAGGGCAGACCGAACTCTAACGCCTACCGACCATGTCTGCACCAGCCATTTTTCAGAGGATACGATATCGATCGCATATTGTCACGACGTCGAAAGCTCGAGGGCCAAACGAAACGCACTTATCGGCAGAGGCAGTTACAAGAACGGACGGTTTTAAAATACCACGCGCTAGTCACTGCTTCTTCTTCTTCTTGCTATGTCTTGTCTTGTCTTGTCTTGTTTCCCAAACTCTGGCGCATACCCACTACAGGGGATTGGCCAAGAAGCAGGCGGTTTCAATTATGTTTATTTCTCGAATTTTACAAAAACTTAATCTTAATTTGAGATTTAATCTTAATTTTGAGAAAAAGTAATTTTGTCATAAAGAAGTGAAGTAATAGGAATAATTCATAATTCTAGAAATTCAGCAAGGTAATCTTTTTGTATCTCTATTGAAATTGTAAACTGCAAGAAAAGCATCCCTGTGACTGTGTCCCAGTGAAGTCGCCCCAAAGGAGACAATGGTTGGTGAGGTTAATAATAAGCCAAGATTTCGAAATGCAATTTCTAAGATTTTGCTTTCTCTTAAAAATCGGCGGCACGAAAGGAAAAATGCTCAATGGATTCGGATTCATTGCAAAAAGAACATAAAGGGGATATCGCGAGACCAGACCTGTGTAAGTAAAAATTTAGTGGCGGTATACGGCATCTCAATTTTGTAATGGAGACTTCCAATTGCCTTGATGTACACCAATTTTTATTCCATGAGAAGCAAAGATGATGGAAATCAGAAGACGATGTTAAAATAGATTTTGCGGAATTTTGCGATATAGAGAAATTTCTGTACCTAGCCGCGGTGACATAAGCTGATGTCGGCAAAACAGATATGACAGGGCCATTAAGTGATGCTCGTGCGAGTGAATCAGCCATTTCATTCAAGTGCAAACCGCGATGTCCCGGTACCAAAAGCAAGAATACTTGCCGCAAGTACGAAGGAACCATTGAACAAAATGTTCGCAAAATTTTTGAATTTGACGAGGCTGTAAGTGCTGTGCATACAGACAGTGAGTCAGTGACAATAACCGCTAATGAATCGTTTTGGGGAATTTTTCGTAGGGCTAGTATAATCGCTATTTATTAGTTCTGCCTGAAAAATGGGTGTGAAGTCGGGAAGGCGAAGAGAATAAGACCATTGAAGAGATTCAGAGAAGATCCCCACTCCTGCCTTCTCATTGCACACGGAAGCGTCGGTAGCTATTATGTTGTCAGTAGCTAGCTGGTTTAGCTGATCTTCTAATATATTGTTTAAATGTCGGCTAGGCAATAGTTTAGCATGATTTGGAAATATGTCCTCGAATTCAATTTTGAGGTCTGTTAAGGCATTATTCGAATGGCAAACTTCACGTAATGACACATTCAATTGTTGTAGCTGTGCGTGCACAAATATTATCTGGGGATTGTGTAATCGCGACCACGATACATTAAAAAACTCAGACGGTTCAGTGAAAAATATGTATTGAGCACGCCTCCTTGAAAATTCATAAATTTTTAAAAAAGTCTGAACCGTAAGCATGCGGAATCTGCAATCTAGAGTGGGTATATTAGCTTCCTGATATAACACAGTGTTGGCAACAAATCTAGGTAACCCAAGGCATAATCGTAGAGATTTTCTTTCTAATAGTATCTGAGGTTTAATTTTATAAGCGGGACCACCGGAAAATAACACGCAACCGAATTCTAATATGGGCCGAATATACATTTTATATATCATCATTAAAGTATCCCTGCGTAGTCCAGAGCGACGGTGACTGAGCCGGTGGAGCATAGCTACGGCACGTTCTGTCTTTGTTGCGATATGTTCAATGTGAGTGCGCCAGACAAGCTTTTCATCGTATATGACACCAAGGTATTTCACTGAGTCAACTTGAGGAATGGTTTCCTGGTGATATTGGAGGGATATATGCACTGGTGCAGTTAACGGGAACACTAGCACAGCACTTTTATTAACATTTAAGGACATACATAACTCATCTAGCCATGTCTCAAGCCTTCCTAGGTAACTCTGCAACGACTGGTGCAGTGAGCGTACATTAGTTGCAGATGTAAAAAATGCAATATCGTCCGCATAAACATAAACGTTCACTTCCCTGGACAAAGGAATTGTGCTTAGCAAAACGTTAAACAAAATGGGTGAAAGAACGGCACCCTGTGGTACACCTCTTGTTTGCTTGTATTTAGACGTCGAAATGCCGTGTTGATAACAATAAAATTCTCTATCTCTCATAAATTCATATATCCATGCGGTAATATACTTCGGTAAATTCGTAGACTTCAGTTTATTGAATAGAATTAGGTATTCGACAGTGTCGTATGCTTTCGCCACATCTAGCGTCACCAAAGCTGCATACTCTCGTTTGCGACGAGCTAGTTTAATGCGGCTCTCTAGATCGACATGAGCGCACCATATCGAGTGCCCGGGACGAAATCCAATCTGACAAGGACTGAGAATTGTATCGTCCTGCATAGAATGTGTTATGCGCCCATGAATAATCCTTTCTATTAATTTTACGACATTGGAAGTAAGAGAAATTGGCCTTATGTTGTCTAGGTTAAGTCCAGCTGCTTTTTTCTTCAACAGTGGAATAATTTTAGCTACCCTCCACTCTCTTGCAACCCAGGAATTTTTTAGAGAAAAATTTACTATATTTAATAGGTCTTGAGGCGCATAATCAAACAAAACTTTTAGCATTCGTGTTGTAATTCCATCTGGGCCTGGTGCTGACGCCGGTAATAATCTAATTATGTTTTCAAGCTCTGTCAATGTTTTTCGTAAGTGCCTATGTGTCTTATGTCGTCGTCATCGCCGTGCTAGACACGTGGCAATATTACGCGGAGCGCTCGGTAAAAGGATTCCCACCTTATTTCCAAACTGTCCTAAGAACCTCACACTGTCAAATAAACCTCGAAAGCCGCTGCGGAAGAGAGAACCTCCTGTGTGCCGCAGTAGTTTGTGCAAATTTTGCTGCATGTACAAGATATATTCTGGGTGGTTTACTATCACGCACCAAGATTTGAAAATATGTAAATGTGATGTAGCTGGACAGAACCAAGGTAATTTTGTCTGCCGTCGCTTGGAGATATTCAGATTATTTTTTATTCCGCTTAATTGCATAATTATTTTCCCAATTCATTAATGAACTTTTTTAATGCTATAATTGGAAAAAAAATGTGAACGAGAGAATTTACAGCAGCGTGGAGGACTCCCAATATAACTTTCTGTTGCTCAATACGCGATACATAAAAGTGTTTTCCGAGCGTGAACGAAACCCGCGAATACAGCAATATTGCCGCGCGACTGGCCGCTCGAGGCACTTTGCGTGTATTCGTGAGCTTCTTTCATGCTCGGAAAAACATTTCTACGTAGCGCGTATTGAGCAATAGAAAGCTGTATCGGGAGTCTTTCATGTTGCTCTACAATTTTCTCATTGACACTTTTAATCTAATTATAATAATTGAGAAGTTGATCAATAACTAAAACTAATTATCTAATTTGGCGGAATGTAAAATATAACGGAGTATCTCCAAGGGACAGCAACAACATTACTATGGTTCTGTCCAGCTACGTGACATTTGCATATTTTGAAATATTTGTGCTCCCTGTAAAATACTGCTGTTTTCTGTGCAGATGTGTGCCTGATTTTCAAATTTGTTCCATCCTGGCTACTGAATTTTTTTTACAATGCGCGTG
The DNA here is from genome assembly GCF_013339745.2 of Dermacentor silvarum. NCBI lineage: Eukaryota > Metazoa > Arthropoda > Arachnida > Ixodida > Ixodidae > Dermacentor > Dermacentor silvarum. The sequence goes on from NC_051163.1 coordinate 87,742,125, forward strand.
CGGTGTATATTACACGCTTGCATGTTTTTATACAACATTTTTCCATTGTGGGAGTGCATGGGACCGCAAGCTTCTGGGATGGTTATCACCTATTAAAATTATCGAGCTGCTTCATGCACAAGTTTTTTCGTATTGTGTCTATGCAAAAAAAAGGTCTATGGGATTATTGTGTGGTGGGTGGGTGTGTATTTGTGGACAGGCTGTAGCATGCATTGTGAAACACGCTTACATTGGCACATTCTCATATGCAATTTCAGAAAAAGAAAGTCACCTCTTTTTTAGATCTTGCAAGAGCCACTCAGTCCTCAATGGACGAAAGCCCAATGAATAAATACACAATTGGAATAAAAAATGCATTTGCTCAGGTTTTTATCAGTAAACTGCGGTAGTGATGCTCTAATTCAAGATAGACGCCTGTTTTCGTCCCGCCTAATAAATTCCCATTTGAAAGAGTAGCTGATGTGCATTCTCATCTTAAGTTCTAGCCATGAACAGCCACTTTGCTCTAGTGCATTGCATATCACAAGCTTGCGCCGTTTCATTTCTTAATTTATATCGCGGCCACATTGAATTCGCGCAACGATGATTGAACGGTTTTCTGAGTGTGAAATGAAGCAGCGATAAGCATGAAATACATTTTCTGGTGCAGTCACTATTTTCTTCTGATCCAGGGGTAGCGCGTGGGCTCACACTCATTTTTTTACGCTTGGATGAACGGCTAGACCGGAGGAAACAAATTGTGCGCGCAAGAGTAACCTCAGTGGGCTTTGAGTGCTGCCCGATTGATTCGTGTTCACGTCATCCACGCCCTGCACAAGGAACCTTCATGTTAGCGAAGCCTGGTAGACTTATCACTTTAAAGTGAAATAACGATTTTTTTTCGCGTTTTGAGATTTACTCACTCCACTATGAATGAAAATTTAGCGGAGGCAGAGGAATGCCAAGCCGCCGGCGCTGCTAAGCTGGGACCGCTGGCCGCGGCGCCATCTATCTGCTCGCAGCAGAGCTACTCGGTGCGCCCGCGCGCGGCCGAACATAATCTGGACGCTCGCTCGCGCGCAGTGTCAGCACCTAAATATTCTTACACCGTGGGTGGAACTAAGTGAGGCATGCGGAAACAAACCTGCCAAACAGAAGGAAACGACACGCAGATCTACCCGCCAAATCACCTCGGTGGCGGAGTACCGGCAGCGTTCTGCTTCGTGTATGCGCTCTGGTCGGAGCAGCCTAAACGCCAAGCTAGCGTTGTCTAACAATTCACTGGTCGCTCATAGGCGCTGACGGTTCTCCTTCGGTCTCACCTCTTGCGCCGTGGAGGAGCCACGCCTGTTAGGCCAGTGGCGACGTTTCTCATCACGTAAGCGTTGTGAGGCACCTGGCAGCTGTCCTGGCACTGTTCCTTCTGCCTAGTAGCATTTTCCTGGTGTTCTACGTATGTCAGCATCGTCCGAGAAGGAACAGTGCAACTTCGTTATCGATCTGTCACTTAGGACATTTCGGGCGAGACGCCCGAAACACATTTTTATCAGACGTCAATGGTCATTACTTTGCAAAAATAACACTTTCATGAAAAAGAACGGGATCTGCATCGTTTCATGTATCTCGCGCTTTTTGGTGACATTTATCTAGCCTTCTACGATCGTATTCTGAGTGAGCGCTTAGAGGTGGTGGATCCGAAACGCCTTTTTAGGTGTGTTAACAGCTACCTCAACATTTTTGAATTAGTAGATGTTAGCCTTCAAGTAACTGTATCGTGCGTTCTGGCCCTTTTTATCGAGTGTCGAAGCCACTGCAGTTAACACATGAAGTTCCAGTGGATGGCTTGCTTAAGTTCCTTGACTTAACGCTTCATTTTACTGAAGAACATGTTTGCTGGTTGTTTGAGCCTAGAGCCAGTAAACCGTTGCTCCCGTTCACCTCCACTCACACAAAGCTTGATAAAGGGGAATCGTCTTCTTTTGTTTAAGAAATTCTTTCCTCGAGTCATGTTTTCAATTGGCGGAGAGCAGATTTTTTTTTCTGCTGAGATTTCTCGCGTGGCTGGCTACCAACTTCCTCTGCTTATATCTGTGGCTCGTGAGCTGCTTAAAGAAATAAAGCCTGGTGACCAAGACAAACAGCCGATAAAGAAAAAGAGATTAAGGTTCGTAGTGGTGCCCTACATGCACAGAATTGCCCACAATCTCACGAAAGCAGGCATGCGCGCTAGTGTAGATATCACATTTTCTGCACCCAACAAACTTTCAGAAATTTGTTCTATGGTTAATCCTCTTGCCAGAAAGGAAGCAGGATTCTCAATAAACCATAGGAAGCAGTTTGTTAATTGTGAGGAAGGCGTACTTTACTCTCTCCCCTTGGACTGCGGGAAAAAGTACATCGGCCAGTCGGGTATAGTGTGTGAACGACAGGCTTAGGGAAGACAAAAATCAGCTTAGAAAGACTGTCTTTCCGGGTCACCTGGCATTACACTGTAGACGTTGTGTTTGTGAACTGGTGTATGGGGATCGGCGGTGATTGAGAAACAGAAGGACAAGTTGACACGTGAAGTGATATTAGCGTATGAAATCCGTCGCGATAAAAATAATTTCGTAAGCGCGCCTTAAGTGCCGCTCTAAAAAAATGGCCGCATATCTGCTTGCTTCACTGCAAATGACGTCGAAAGACGATAGTGTTCTGACGCATTGATACGAGAGACCCGCTCTTCCCCTCCCCTCTCACTCCTCCCATGATGGAAGCAACGGAGCTTTTGGTAAATTCAATTGAAATTTCCCGCGCTCGCCCTTCTCTCGCGCCATCTATTGGGACCTTTTATTACTATTGGCTTAATGCCGGTTACAGAGCTGCGGCTTCAGTCGGCGTGTTTTTAACGCGTCGCGTCTCTTCGACACCATTTCTAACGCGTTAATTTTTCATTTACTAACGTAAAAACCAGTCCAATGTGTATTCTTAATTAAATGAACGTTGCGGATCACGGTTAAGTACATATATTTTGCCTCAAATAGGCCCGAAGTTTCCTTTGCGCTGCATAATGTTCACGTGTATGACCCCGTGTCACCAGTGCTAGTAGCTCGCTTGGTTTTCGCCGGGCGGTTCAATCGAGTGACAGACAGACGTACAGGCTAAGTTTTGTGGCAGAAGCCTTTAATGGTTTTCAAAGGATGAAGCGCCAACAGTGAGAGCACATTAGGAAGGAACGAAGACACGACGTTCCTTCCTAATGTGCTGTCACTGTTAACACGACGTTCCTTCCTAATGTGCTGTCACTGTTAGCGCTTCATCTTTTGAAAGCTATGCACCAACTAGCCCCACAGCGTGTTTTACTGGAATGCCTTTAATGGCTCATTGTCAAGGTCATCTGCCGTTAGCAGAAATTGTCACAGCTTTCCGGTCGCCTGATTGGTATCCTCTGTGCCGTGACGTCACTGTCGCTAGGCGCAGGTGTGAGCCTCCTGATTGGCTCGCGTGCGTGACGTCACTGTCGTCAAGTGCGGGTGTCGGGGTGGTTCGCCGCCGGGCGGGACTGTCGGTTTCTTCGTCGTTGCTACAGTTGCTATAGCAGCGGCGCCTGCTTGCCTATGCGTTTTGTCGTCTGCTCCACTCCAACGAGTGTCTCCCAACAAGCGACGTGCGGCAGCCACTTACCGCAAGCGGCGTTCAAGAGAGGCTGAGCGTATACGTCGCCTGCATCAAGGCGGCAAGGCGCGTCCGACACCACAAAGTCCAGGGACGTGACGGGCCAACGAAAGAGAGGCAATGCGTTTTTAGCGACTCGCTGCATCTCCGGCTACCAAGGCAAATGAAGCTCGGAAGCGTGGTGACCGTCATCTTGCCGCGGCAAGCCAAGCAAGTACAAGTCAATCAAGCAAAGTGGATGATGAGGATGGCCAACTACACCTCGACACCGACATGGAAGACGCGTCTCCTCCTGATCCAGAAACGGCGCTGCAACAGTTCCAGGCTGCCACAAACTACTGTAACAGTCACTTTAACAGGCAATGGTGTCTGGCTTCCGCCGTTTCACACTTTAGTCTCGAGAAAGTGTCTTCCGATTTTTTTCGCGTTTAGGTATCCCAAGAAAGACTATCATTTTCAAAAGGAAATTGGATATCTGGATGTTGCTATGTAAAAGGCAGAGGGCAACACGATGTGTGTCTTTAGCTTTTTTATCACATTCTTTTGGTGCTTGGCTTTGTTAGCCTTCGTATTGGCGGGTTCAGAAGTTATATATGTTGATCCTTCTGTAGTGAAGAAGAAGAACAGGGAGCAAGCAGTAGTGGGGCGCTCTCATAGATGTAGGGCGCGAGCGCAGATCACGAGCTCTTGGCGTTGAGACCGTTGCTCTCTGGCGACTGAACTGGTTTTTGGCCTGCCGCTTGCCGTCAGTAAATCTCCTTATCAAAGTGGTGGAGGTGCTGGGTACCCCCTTCAAACCTGGAACTCCGAAGCCGGACGTTGCCCACCACTGCTCCGACAATGCCTGATGACGCCACCCAGCAAGACGCGGCCCAAGCTCCATCGGTCATCGTGTCAAGCGCGCTGCGTCAGCGCGATCCCGCTTTCTTTAGCGGCACCGATGACTATGACGTAGAAGATTGGCTAACGTCGTTTGAAAGGGTGAGCGCGCACAACAAGTGGGACGACGCTACAAAACTACGCAGCGTCCTGTTCTACCTAGCACACGTCGCAAACCTCTGGTTTCGTAACCATGAGTCAGACTTCGCCAATTGGACGGCTTTCAAGACGAGCTTCGCGGAAGTGTTCGGTCGCCCCGCAGTGCGCAAGCTTCGCGCTTAACAGCGTCTACGCGGACGTGCGCAGCAGCAGGGCGAGAACTTCACGAGCTATATTGAAGACGTCATTGACTTGTGCAAGCGCGTGAATCCTTCTATGATTGAGCAAGACAGGATAAAGCACATCATGAAAGGCATAGACGACGACGCCTTTCAGATGTTGCTGGCCAAGGACCCACGCACCGTGTCTGAACTCGTGACTTTGTGCCAGAGCTTCGACGAACTACGTAAGCAGTGCGTCCTAGCTCGGCGGCAGACATCAACAGATGATTCCCTCGCTGCGTTGACCATCGGCGGCGACCACACGGCGCTCCTGTCACAGATTAAGGAGCTTGTGCGTGAGGAAGTTGCTCGACAGCTTTCATTTTTTCCGACCACGCAAGTGCCTACGCCTAGGCTGACTCCAACCATCCGACAAGTGATACAGGAGCAGGTCACCGAGGCTTTGCCGTCTGCCTTTCAGCCGACTGGTGTCACCGCGCCGCTATCATTTGTGGTGCCGTCTGCTGCTCCTCCGACTCCTGTTGCCGCGTCTCTGACGTACGCGGATGCCGTCATGAAGCCACGTCCTCAACCAGTACTAACCCCTCAACCACCAATTCGACCACCAGCGACGGTGCTTTTCGGGGCGCAGCCACAGTACGCAAATCCTTGGCGCACTGCAGACAACCGCCCGATCTGCTATGCTTGCGGAATTCCGGGTCATGTTGCGCGATTCTGTCGCCGACGCTTCGCGGCGACCACGAATACGCCGAGATATCCAGACTACTCCTTCCGACCTCCCTATCGCACGCAGCCAGAACGAGAGCCTGAAACATGCGCCCGTGATCACCAGCCCACTTCCGATGCCCAACCTTTTGCTGCTCGTCGGTCCCCCTCACCGCGCCGCCATTCTCTTTCGCCCATGCGTCGTCGGTACAACACTGGTGAGGCGGAAAACTGACTACCGCAGCTTCTGAGGCACGAGCTGCGCCGTCGTCAACCTGTCTAAGTCCTCGCTTGTCCCCCGCCAATGTTATTGAAGTGTTTGTTGACGGTGTACGAACTCTTGCGCTTGTGGACACCGGCGTCGCTATTTCTGTAATGAGCCATACGTTTTGCCGTTCTATCCGTAAAGTGACGACGCCACCTTCAGGATTTTCTCTCCGTACGGCGAGCGCACAATATATTCAACCCGTTGCAGCATGTACGGCCAGGATGCTCATACAAGACGTGATCTACAGTGTTGAGTTCCTTGTGCTGGCCTCGTGTTCCCATGACCTGATCCTCGGGTGGGATTTTTTGTCCCGTGCTCAGGGTTTTTGCGCTCGTGCTCAGGTAGAGTTCGCTGTGTTTCCCGAGACGCCTTCCACCCATGTGGCCGGTCCTGCGGATAGAAAGCTTGTCGTCACCGCCGATATTGACCTGCCACCTCAGAGCGCCGTCATTGTTCCCGTTTCCTGTGCCGCCCTTTCCGACGCCACCGTTCTGTTCACGCCATCTGACTTGTTTCTTCGCCGCCACAATACGTCACTGCCTTTTGCCATCCTCGCGCTTCATCAGGAGAATACCGGACTACTTGTTTGCAACCCCAATTCAGGCCCTCTGACTTTGCACCGAAATGAAACGCTTGGCCACGTTCAGCCTGTAGACGCTGCTGTTATTGTACCCCTTGACCCCTCTGTGCCTGAGACTCAGCATCCGCTGAACGCCCTGACCCCTCACCTTGCGTCCGACGCCGTGCTCTCGGAATCTTTTCACCGTTCCATCGACAGCGACCTCGATCCGGCTGCACGGACGCAGCTTCTTGCCCTTCTACACGAGTTCCGCACTTCGTTTGACTTACCGCAAGCGTCCCTAGGCCGAACTAATGCGGTTGTTCACACGATTGACACTGGGCCTCACGTTCCTTTGCGACAGCGCCCCTACCGTGTGTCACCTGCGGAACGTCGTGTCATTATGGAGCAGGTTGACGACATGCTTCAGCGCGGAGTCATTACGCCTTCTTGCAGCCCCTGGTCCTCTCCTGTTGTACTGGTCAAAAAGAAAGATGGCTCTATTAGATTCTGTGTGGACTACCGACGCCTCAACAAGATTACTCGCAAAGACGTCTATCCTCTTCCTCGAATAGACGACGCCCTCGATTGCCTTCAAGGTGCCGAATTGTTTTCTTCCCTCGACTTGCGATCGGGATATTGGCAGGTCCCTATGGCGGCGTGTGATCGTCCGAAGACGGCGTTCGTCACACCGGATGGCCTGTATGAATTTACCGTGATGCCTTTCGGACTTTGTAATGCCCCCGCAACATTCGAACGGATGATGGACGGCATTTTACGCGGTCTGAAATGGAAGATATGTCTGTGCTATCTGGATGACGTCGTCGTGTTCTCTCCCGATTTCGCTACACATCTCTCTCGTTTACGCACAATTCTCCGCTGCCTTACAAACGCACGCCTTCAACTCAACCTGAAGAAATGTCACTTTGGGGCTCGCCGGCTAACCATCCTCGGCCACGTCGTCTCCAAAGATGGCATTCTCCCTGACCCGGAAAAACTACGTGCTGTTGCCGAGTTCCAATAAAGTGTCAGTTGTAGTCTAGCGCTGTGTCCTGTATTTTCTTTACTCTGTCCCCGTCTGGGTGCGCTGGTACCCCCTTAAGATGCTTTACCAACTAGCCCAATAAGCCATCTTTGTGAACTTCTAAATGAAGTTGCATCGTCCCACCATAGGTATCCGCTGTCATCACCGGGCCGATAGACGCACGCTGATCCTACCTCATTTGGTCGATCACGTGTCCCCACCTAACCGTCACCAGGAGTGCACCGTGATTGGAGCCAATGGTTATGGTAGTGCCTGGAAGATACCACTATATACAACCACCGCAGTATTTCTAGCTATCTACGGTAAATATTTTCTAAGCTTTTTTCAACGATAATATTTCGTAAAAAAAGAATTATTCGGCGCAATGCAGCTCTATCCCAGGCGTAAGCCTTTTATCGCAGCGTGTCGTTTGTAGGATTGTGAGAAACGGGTACCCTCTATCGCTAGTCAAATAAAACAACAAAGAAATAAGTAGTTTTGCCCTGTGGCCGAAGCACTGAGAGCTAGGAAGTCTTCACACGCACACACGTGCAGGCTAGGGCACTACGCAGGCGTGTCCGTGAAGGCTGCCTATTGACAGCGATAACAAAGTTTAGCGTATCGCTTGGAATCCTCGAACAGCGATCTAACTACACACGGCTATGACACGTAGGCGCGACGTATTATATGCGCAAGGCATATACTACGTCGTTTCCCTTTACCCTCTGGGTAGAGGGAAAGGCGCCCTGACAGCTGTCGTCTCGCAGCGCTAGCGCAATAAGGAGCATGTCAGGCTTTGCGCCACGATGGTGAACGAGATGAGACCGATGGGAAACATGTCGGCGTGAGTCGGCGACCGGCGAAAAATATGGCAACGTTAGCTTGACGTTTATCGCCCGTTGCGTTAATAGCTGTTCATACAGACAGCAGCTCATCGGGAATGATAGTCTGCTAATTATGATGCTTGGCAACTAAAGTTCTGGTGGAAATTGGACACACTTTGGAAACAGTACGTACCTACGATGAAAATGAAGATGTGCTGATTTTTATTCCGTAACCAAAGCCGTGCCTATTGTGAGGCAGCCGCATCTAGTTCACGTGGATTTCTCGTGCTTCCGAATCTCACCGGCAAGCATTCTTGCCGACGCCGCGCAACGCGCGCTTTGTTACTTCAGAAAATAAAGCTGCTGTTGCACAGATTAGTTAGTTAATCAGCTCTCTCGAGTCGGCGAGTTGCCCTTGCACTGGCACCACTCGAGACGTAAGAGTGCGCATATTCTTTAGAACGCGTCGCATGCGGCTGGTTGATCGCGGTATATTCTCGGCCACTCTCAGTAGGCTGTTTTATCGAGTACTTTATGTTAACAGGTATATTCCCGCCGGATGTAAAGACCTCACTAATTTGAACAATTTATAAAAAAGGTAGTAAATTAGATAAAAATAATTAGAGACGAATTGGCAACAATGAACGTGTTACCGCATGCAATGGAGAATGTGTTTTGCTGCGATATAGACTTGCCGTTAAGGCATAATTCTTCATGTGTATATGTGTACTATATGTGTACTGTGAGACCTGTGTTGTGTATCAATTGTAGCAGTGTTTTGTGGAATCTGTTATCATGTATCCAGCGGTCACAGCTGGTTGTCACACTGTAGCGAAGGCCGGCTTGCTGTAGGAGACGTGAGCGTTTCGATTGTAAACCAGTACATGTCCATATTAGGTGGTACGCATCTGCTTCCATCACAGGGACGGAGGAGTATGGACACGTAGCACCCAGTGGTAAATGCGACCAGTTCAACCTCGAGATCCCAGGCGGTGTAAGGGCCACCCCGCCCCGAAACCTCCTAAGCACAACTTACTCCGCCCAAGTAAGGTGAAGGGGGAGGGAGCAGATACACGGTGGGATAGAAGCGCGTTTGTCCTGTCGGAGAAAATGTTTACGGGCTCGGACTGAGTTAAGGGGTTGAGGCAGGAGGGGAATAGACGGAAGATATGGATTAGGAAGGCAGTGCGCCTGCTGGTCAGCAGCAATGTTGTGAGGGTTCGCTGCATAGCCTTGAATTCAGTGTACCTTGACGCAAGTAGCTGTTTTACTATTCATAGTGTGCACTGTCTCGCAGATTTGCTTCTTGTCAACCTTCTTGAGTTCCTGAATAACCGCTAAAGAATCAGTGAAGATATCTAGTTGTTTGGTGGTAGGTAGCTCAGATCTCGCATCTTGCTCAGCGTCGTGGATGGCTTGAAGTTCCATTACTAAACCACTGCCTTCCGTAGATAAATAGCGCTTGTGGTCGCTGATCAAATTATGCGTAGCACTGAGGAATGATGTCCTCCCGCCGTCTGGGAGAATAGCAGCATCCGTATAGACTTCGGAAGTGTTAGCGCATGATGCATCGATAATATTGTGCTCGTCAATAATACCTGTTGTATCGCTGCGTCCTAACTTCGTTGGCTTATTAGTTGTGATGCTGGTGAATTCCCAGGGAAGCATTGGATAGGGTGATTGTCAATATGAGAGCCGCGTTGAAAATGAGCATGCAAAGCAGCGACAGCCAGAACAATTTGCTTTTTTATTTCACGTGCTTTTTCACGTTGTGAAATTCGTGGCTGCAAGACTGCACGTACCAGCTGTCAAGCTACGTCAGTACGAGCTTCAGCTGCTTTTGCTGTAATGCGACGAATAAGGTGAAGTGTTTTTCTCGAACTCTGTCTGATATTACGAAGCCAGTGTGCAGAACATCGAGACCCAGTATGCGGACCTCCGAAGCCTCAGGGATTGTCACTGCGCCGAGCCTAAATGTAAAGGGGTGCTGCGTGATTCTTGCGCGTCCTTTCTTGTTGGCCGCCCCAACATAGCTTGATTGTTGGGCGGAAAACCCTGCTTTCCGTGCGTAGTTGTGCAGAACAAGAAGGCCTTCTTGAAGCTGTTGAGTTTGTCTAGATACATCTTCATGCACGGACCACATAGTGACGCCATCCGCAAAGATTAAAAACTTCACGTCTGGAATCTGGTGTAGTTGTCAGGCTAGAGGTATTAGAGCAACTTGAAGAGAAGAGGAGCCAAAACCGAACCTTGTGGGACTCCTCTCTTAGATGTGAAGTATCCTTCTTGCCTTCCATCTGCTTTAATCGCAAATGTGCGATTCTGAAGAAATTAGTAGATAAATCTAATGACCCGCGGTGGAAGTTCCAGGTTGATGAGGTTGGCAATAATGATTTCATGCAAGATATTCTTTTGCCATAAATGTAGTATTATAAATCGCTCTATACGGTTTCAGACGTAGGTTAAGTACAGTCGATCTGCTTGAAGAACGTAACCATTATGTATGTAAAAATATTGTTACGCGAACGAAGAATTAAGTACAGGAGACTATTTACAAGTATATTTACAAAAGATAGCTGCAGCGCTGGCCAGATCAGCCGATAGCCCGAGAGCCCAGAGCAGTTCGTCTTCTTCGTCTAGGCGCCCGCGCGCCTTGTTCAAACAACGAAATACCACACGCGTGTAGCGTAATCCCCCGGCGGCAGAAGCGACGTCCCGGAGCGTCTAAATGTCATCACTGGGAGGGTGATACTGCTTCAGTCGTGTAACGTGCACGATATCACTGGACTGGGAAGCAGATGGGGCGTCAGGGGCGATCTCGTATGTGACGGGAGTCACAGCACGAATCACTCGGTAGGGGCCTGTGTAACGAGACAGCAGTTTTTCTGACAGGCCGACCTGACGCGACGGAGACCATAGAAGCACCAAAGAACCAGGCGGGAAGTGCACGTCGCGGTGTCGCTGGTCGTACAAATGCCGTTGACTCTCTTGGGAGTGCAGAAGGCGGCCACGGGCAATTTCCCTTGCGTGGGCAGCGCGGGCGACGGCGTCAAGTGCATATTCACTGGTGGGTGCTGCGTGAACAGGGATGCTTGTGTCGAGGGGCAGTGCTGGTTCTCGGCCGAACAGAAGGAAAAATGGCGAATAACCGGCTGTGTCGTGGCGCGAGGAATTATACGCAAAGGTGACAAACGGTAGAGCGAAGTCCCAGTCAGTGTGGTCCTAAGGCACATACTTCGCGAGCATGTCTGTGAGAGTGCGATTAAGACGCTCCGTGAGGCTATTCGTTTGCGGATGGTATGACGTGGATAGCATGTGCCTCGTCGCACAGGACTGCAGGATGTCCGCGATAACTTTTGACAGGAATGTCCGGCCACGGTCTGTGAGAAGTTGTCGCGGAGCTCCATGTAATAAAATCACGTCGCGTAGAAGAAAATCGGCAACATCTGTGGCGCAGCTTGTAGGGAACGCTCGGGTGATGGCGTAGCGCGTGGCGTAATCTGTGGCCACAGCGATTCACCTGTTCCCAGAGGTAGAAAGAGGAAAAGGACAAAGTAAATCTAAACCAACCCGAAAGAAAGGTTCCGCGGGAATGTCAATTGGTTGAAGGTACCCAGCAGGGAGCGTCGACGGCGTCTTGCGCCGCTGGCATTTCTCACACGCAGCTACGTATCTGCGAACGGAGCGAGCAAGCCCTGGCCAAAAGAAGCGTCGGCGGATCCGGTCGTAGGTACGTGACACACCGAGGTGACCGGCAGTGGGGAGGTCGTGAAGTTCGTGGAGAACAGCCGAGCGAAGGTGTTTAGGGATCACAAGGAGTAATGCTGGGCCGTCGGGGTGAACGTTGTGGCGGTAGAGTACGCCATCTTGAAGTGTGAATAAGCGAAGGGAGCTGTCGGCAAGTGACGATTCCAGGCGGTCAATGATGACACGCAAGGACGGGTAACGGTGCTGCACGTCGGCGACATGGACCAGTGGAAAAACAGAGAGAACGCAGGCGTCGGTGTCAGTATCAGACGTAGAGGTCGGGTCTTGGACTGGGTAGCGAGAGAGGCAATCTGCGTCCTGGTGTTGGCGTCCCGACTTGTACGTCACTGCGTAGAGATATTCTTGTAGTCGGAGAGCCCAACGACCGAGCCTACCAGTAGGATCCTTGAGCGACGAAAGCCAACACAGCCCATGATGATCTGTGATTACTGAGAAGGGCTTGCCATATAAATATGGGCGGAACTTTGAAACAGCCCAGACGAGAGCAAGACATTCGCGCTCGGTAATCGAATAGTTGCGCTCTGCAGTTGTCAGGAGCCGGCTAGCGTAGGCTATAACGCGGTCGGGTCCGTGTTGTCGTTGCGCTAAGACTGCGCCGATCCCATAACCACTGGCATCGGTTCGGACCTCTGTAGGTGCGGACGGGTCAAAGTGAGCCAAGATCGGTGGATTGGTCAGAATCGTGATAAGGCGTGAAAATGCGGCACCCCACGTAAAAGGCACGTCTTTCTTCAGAAGTTCAGTGAGTGGTCGAGCGATTGCTGCGAAATCTTTCACAAACCGTCTGAAATAAGAGCAGAGCCCCACAAAACTCCGGACGTCTTTGACAGACTGAGGTACAGGAAACACTGTTACTGCTCGAACCTTCTCCGGGTCGCGTTGTACTCCGGAAGCATCGACGAGATGGTCGAGCACTGTAATCTGTCGGCGCCTGAAGTGGCACTTCGATGAGTTTAATTGGAGCCCAGCCTTGCGGAAGACGTCAAGGATAGCTGCGACACGCTCAAGGTGCGTCTCAAAAGTAGGAGAAAACACAAGGACGTCGTCGAGGTAACAAAGGCAAGTTGACCATTTGAAACCTTGAAGCAGAGAGTCCATCATCCGTTCGAACGTGACGGGGGCATTGCATAAACCAAATGGCATAACCTTATATTGGTAGAGGCCATCTGGAGTGACGAAAGCGGTCTTTTCTTGGTCTTGGTCATCGACGGAAATCTGCCAATAACCAGATCGAAGGTCAATGGACGAAAAGTATTTGGCACCGTGAAGACAATAAAGAGCGTCGTCAATTCGTGGTAACGGGTAAACGCCCTTTTTAGTGATTCGGTTTAGGTGGCGGTAATCAACACAGAAACGCCTCGTACCGTCTTTCTTTTTGACGAGCACCACCGGCGACGCCCAAGGGCTCGACGAGGGCTCAACAATGCCTTTGGCGAGCATCGTGTTGACTTCCTGCTGAATTACTTGCCGCTCTGCCGTGGACACGCGATACGGTCGGCGATGAATGGGAACAGCATCACCAGTGTTCATCCGATGCTTAACAAGGGACGTCTGACCAAGTGGGTGATTTTCAGTGTCAAATATGTCGCGATAGGAAAGAAAAAGGCGATATAGGGCGGCTGCTTGGCCAGGGGCGAGGTCCGGAGCCACCATGGGACGTAATGGGCCGTGGAGGTTCAAGGTATCCTGCGGGTTATCAGGAGGATCTGGAGACGCGTCGGCTGCAAAAGCAGTGACGTGGTCGTCTGTCACTGACCGGAGCGTGGCCACCGCTATGCCTTCATGTAACACTTGCTTCGTCAAGCCAAAATTGACAACGGGGAGACACATCCGATTAGCGGCAAGGGTAACGACGGAGTGTGGCACAGAGATGTCGCGCGCCAGGAGGACATCACGAATAGGGGCGACGACATAGTCGCCATCAGGCACGGTTGCCGTTGAGGCCAATTCGACGAAGGTTAGGGCTTTTGGAGGTAACCGAACAAACGCTGTAGTGCATAGGGTGTGCGGTTGTTCGGGCCGAACGTCGGAAACAAGAGGAAGCTCGAGGCACAGCGTACCGCTGCAACAGTCGCTGAGGGCAGAATGCGTCGTCAGAAAGTCGAGCCCGAAGACTAGGTCATGAGGGCAACTGGTCAGCACGGAGAACAGGACGAGAACTTGGCGGCCAGCAATTCCTACGCGAGCAGTGCACATACCACAGACGGCAACAGTGGCGCCATTGGCGACGCGTACGGCTCGAGTGACGGCAGGCGTGAGAACTTTTTTGAGGCGACGACATAGGTTAGCGCTCATTATGGACACTTGGGCTCCAGTATCAATAAATGCCGCCAATGGGACACCATCTACATCTACTTCAATTAGGTTCGTGTTCGTGAGGAGCGTCAACAGAGGATTTGGACAGGACGAACGTGATGCAGCACTACCTCCAAGAGCTGCATGGCCTAGTTTTCCGTCCGGGAGGGTCCATAATTGGTCGGCGACGAATAGCGGCGTGGCTGGGACGACGGGGACCGACGCCGCTGAGGTGACGGCGAGCGAGTGGGACGACTGTCATCGACAGATACGTGAGAGCTAGAAGGCATACGGCGAGGCGAGTAGGGGCGAGGGTCGGCATATGGGCGAGGAGACGGGGAAAAGTGGCTCGAATACGGCGATGTCCAGGAGGTGCGGCAGTGGCGAGCGACGTGGTCAATGCGGTGGCAACAAAAGCAAATGGGCTTGTCGTCCGGAGTTCGCCACTCTGTAGGGTTGCGGTATCTGGGACGGGAATACAGATCGCTGCGAGGCGCAGCTGTCGGCACCAGTCGGGCGTCAGCTCGGGAGATGGAGCAGGCAGCAGGCAAACCGAGGTTGGTAAACTCTTGCCGCACAACCTCCTGAATGAGGGAGATCGCTGGGGCTGGTTGGTCAATGGTGGGGTGAAGTGGGCGCGGAAGGAATGTGGCAGGACTGGCAGCCTCGAGCTCGCGGCGAACAATACGCGTGACGGTCTCATTGGAGGGGGGTGAAGCGGTAAGGGCGACGCAGGACGACGTCGCAGCCGTGTTAGGGAGCCGGGAGAACTGTGGAATGACGCGGCGGCTTTTGGCGAGCTTAAAGCGGCGGCATTCCTTGACAATGACGTCGATGGTAGACACATTGTTGAAGATCAACAAGTTGAACGCGTCGTCCGCGATCCCCTTGAGAACGTGGCCAACCTTGTCAACTTCGACCATGTTCTCGTCGACTTTCCGGCAAAGAGCTAGCACGTCTTGTATGTACAAGACATACGATTCTGTGGAAGACTGTACTCGTGTAGCAAGCTCTTTTCTTGCAGCCTGCTGCCGACCAGTCGGATTGCCAAAGAGGTCGCGGAGCTTCTCCTTGAAATCGTCCCAGCTTGAGATCTCCTCCTCGTGTGTCCGGAACCAGACACGAGGTGTTCCGCCCAAGTAGAAGAGGACATTAGCTAGCATTATGGTAGGGTTCCAGTGGTTGTTGCGGCTAATAAGCTCATACATGCGTAACCAGTCATCAACGTCAACATTATCTTGGCGGGAGAATAAGCCAGGATCGCGGGGAGTGGCAACCGTGACGTACGTTGTGGTTGAAGTTGCAGTAGCAGCAGCAGACGAGTTGTCGTCACCGGGAGCCATGGCGGAAAGCTGGACGGTGCGGCCGCTGCGGAGCTCCGTGGTGAGGACTGGGAACGGCACGCTCCACCAAAAATGTTACGCGAACGAAGAATTAAGTACAGGAGACTATTTACAAGTATATTTACAAAAGATAGCTGCAGCTCTGGCCAGATCAGCCGATAGCTCGAGAGCGCCGAGCAGTTCGTCTTCTTCGTCTAGGCGCCCGCGCGCCTCGTTCAAACAACCAAATACCACACGCGTGTAGCAACATTGATCAAAATAATATTTTGCTTGGTCTTTTCTTAGATCTGACAAGAGCTTTTGAAACCATAGAACACAACATCATGTTGTATAAACTAGAAAGTATTGGCTTCCGAGGCCTCATTCGAAATTATTTTCCTATTATTTTCAAACCGTTTGCACGTAGTCTCTCTAAAAATACATGTAGCGATTATACATCAGTTAGATGTGGTGTACCTCAAGGATCAGTTCTTGGCCCTCTTTTATTTAACATTTACGTCAAGGATATTGCAAACATACAACTGAATGCTGCAATATTTCAATATGCTGATGTCACTGCACTACTTCTATCACAGGAATCGTATACTGAAGCCGTAAAGCTACTTCAAGAAGACGCAATATGTGGGATTGGTTGGTTAAATGCTAATAAAATATATTTAAACAAAGAAAAAAACTACCACGATATGTTTTGGAAATCATCATAAAACTGTTAGCCTGGACATGTCCCTTCAATTACACGGTTCTCAGTGTTTAAAGTGCTCTTGCATGTCTCTACCCAACCGACGCATTCACACAGACACCCACACACTCGCCTGCACACGCAACGGCAGTACAAACAGACACAACTGTCACAGACAACAGAAAATTCATAACCAAAACATTCACACCGACACCCACACGCTCGCCTGCACACGCAAAGACTCAAACAGAAACAGAGGTGGAACTAAGTGAGGCATGCGGAAACAAACCTGCCAAACAGAAGCAAACGACACGCAGATCTACCCGCCAAAAGGCAAATAAATGACAGTCATTGCAAGTTAATAACCGCTCTCAGCAACGCAGTACAGAATTTCTGCAGGCTAGAAAACTTACCAAGAAACGTGTGAGTTACACTTTCCATCTGAAAACGTACACAGACTGCACACAGAACAATATAATCCCCAAGGGACTAACCCTGAAGGCTATACCAGCTCTAGGAACACTCCCACCCCATCATCGTGCAAACTGGCAGACAACATTAAACAATGCCTCCTTCTCACTTTTGAATATACTCACGGAACACTGCGAAGAACAACTGGAAAGTTTTAGCCATAGACTTCAAAACATAGCTGACACTGGATGAGACGAAAGATTTAGAAAGTTACCACGAAGCACAGTCTCGAAAACTGGTTCAAGAACAGAGGAAGAAAGCGAACTTCAATCAGAAAACAACCTTTCATGCAAACGGCTACCTCACGCCAACAAAAGGGAGCTTGAATCTACAAATACCAGACGTGGCTGAAGGCTCCCCAAAATTAAATCAGTCTAATGTTGTAGACATATCAAAAACATTAAGTAGGGAAGAAATAGGCGTACTTAGCAAGGGCCTAAACTTTTGTCCCACGAACAACACAATAAATGAATTTGAGCTTCACAAGGATCTTTCGGAATTTTCCCGACGAATGCGAATAAGACATTTTTTCGCCGACAACAACGCACCAGACACCGGGACGACCCCACTTACAGCCCAATCTACTTGGACTCCTGAACCAGAACAAGCCGTAGAACTCAACCTATACCTTAAAACTGTCACTAATCAAATTATAAGTCAATCCAAGACAGCTAAGCGACCTAAAAACATAACTTTATCAGAGAATCGTATCATTTCAAATCTTAGTTGCCGGAACGACATTGTCATTAAGGAAGCAGATAAGGGTGGAAGTATAGCTATTTGGCCGATAGATAAGTACAAGCACGAGGCTTACAGACAGCTAAACAACCCTGAACATTACCGTAAGCTAGACAACGATCCGACGTTACCATACACACTGAAAATTACTAACAGGTTGAAATCACTTTTGGATGATGAATTGATAACACCGTCAGAATTCAAATTTCTTAAACCAAGCAACAAAGCTGCAGGACGCTTCTACCTCCTTCCGAAAATTCGTAAAATTCCACCCACTAAACTTCACACCGTTAATATCCCAGGGCATCCGATAGCATCGAACAACAACACCCCGACAGAAAGCCTCTCCACATTTCTTAACCACTTCCTTTGTGTCTTTCCGAAAACACTTGCGTCATTTGTACAAGATACCCCCCATCTTCTCAGTATTATAGAGGACATTAATACAAAAGGCACACTACCTCAAAACATAATTATCGCAACACTATACGTCACGGCTCTGTACACCAACATTC
The DNA here is from genome assembly GCF_013339745.2 of Dermacentor silvarum. Lineage (NCBI taxonomy): Eukaryota > Metazoa > Arthropoda > Arachnida > Ixodida > Ixodidae > Dermacentor > Dermacentor silvarum. The sequence goes on from NC_051163.1 coordinate 87,760,107, forward strand.
CAATCCCTGATAGTTTAAACTCGATAAAAGAAACGCTGCCAAACACAATGCACAACACTCTATTGAAGTATACTTGTCTCTTCTTGAACTAGTTCTCACACATAATTACTTCGAATTTGAGGAAAATTACTATCTACAAATACATGGGGCAAGTATGGGCACACCTTTTGCACCAACCTACGCGAACATATTTATAGGTTCTCTAGAAACGGATTTCCCATCTCGTTGCACCCACAAGCCCCACACATACCTACGATACATAGACGACATATTCATAATATGGGAACATGGTCAGGAAAGCTTAGATAAATTTGTAACTTTCCTAAATTCTTTTGACACAACAATAAAATTCACATCGGAATCTTCAAATGAGCGCATAAACTTTCTGGACACAACAATATATATTGATAATGGGACACTGAAGACAACGCTGTATAGAAAACGTTTTGATAAACAACAGTACCTAGATTATACAAGCCACCATCCCAGACATTGCAAACAAGGTATCTTTAAAGGCCAAGCCACACGACTTCGTCGCATTTGCGTTGAAAACCATGACTACATAGACAGACTCGATCACCTTAAGGAAACCCTATCAAGCAGGAACTACCCAACACTGCCCTTCAGAAAGCCTACACCACTGCAACCAAGCTTGATCGAGCCAAGGTCCTCAATCCCCGCCCTAAGATCACAAGGACAACAACGCCTCTTCTTACTACTAAATTCTCAAACGCACTCCCCAACGTGAACAATATCCTCAGTAAATACCACCCAATTCTCACCAGCAACCAGAAACTTAATAAGATCTTTCCCGACCCGCCCATAGTAGCCTACAGACGGAACAGTAATTTCAAGGACATTCTTGTACACGGCAAGCTAAGGACAAAGACGAAGCCAACATCCGGTCCCTGTGGCCGCTCCAGGTGTTCCACATGCAAACATATTCAATCTACTACAGCAGTAGTACAGCGTCAAATTACAGCGTCAAATTACATTCTACAAATTACTACAGCGTCAAATTACATTCACAAGGTAACTTCGAATTTCACCTGCACGTCAAGAAACGTAGTCTACGGTCTAGAATGTGCCGCTTGTAACAAGCAATACATAGGTGAGACTGGACAAGAAATGCACACGAGACTCAAAGGCCATCGCGCAGATACAAAACACAATTTACCTAAAGCAGTAGCCAGCCACTTCAATGAGCACGGCCATATATTTGATGAAGCAAGACTCTATATAATACAAACAAATTTTCGTTCACCTCGCGCGAGAAAATATACAGAATCATACCTCATACACAAGTTTAAATGCCTGCACCCGACGGGGATGAATTTATTACGTGGCAACTTAGAATCGCTAAAAGCAGTAACATAAACCTTAAATTCTTATACCATTAACAAAGGCGCAAAACAAGTTAAACCTCCAGCTAATCTCGATGCTCAACCTCACCTATTCTTCCATTTCCAGTTCTTCCCTACATCTCCCCTACCACTCAATTTATTATCCTCCTCCATGCTTTTACTCATTGATCAACCATAGGAACGCTTTGCCAGGTACACCTGTCCCCTCCGTGTTTATGTTTCAAATTATTTTTCTTCCACTGTCACTCTCTTGTGCCGTTTTTTTCCCCTCAAACTCACCTATTGTTCCATTTCCAGTTCTTCGTTGTATCTCCCCTACCACTCAATTTATTATCGTCCTCCATGCTTTTACGCATTGATCAACCACACGAGTGCTTTTCCAGGTACACCTGTCTCTGTCCCTCCCCCCCCCCCCTCCCCATGTTTATATTTCTAATTATATTTTTTCTCCACTGTCACCCTCCTGTGCCGTTTTTTTTTTCATTCACCACACAAGATCCACACCGAGACAGTCCAAAATCCCAGACGCCAGGATACCTTTTTCGGCGCCTTGACCACACAGGGTCTCGCCAATTCTGTATACCGCCGCGACGACGCCTACGGCGAACTAGTGAGGCTAACGTCCCTTGACGGACCAAGCTGCTCCCTGTCAACCACAAAATTACCCGATGCCTTGATGCTACCCTACTCAAGTCATGCTTTCAACTCGTATTGTTACTTGCACACTGACCGGCTCTTCAGGAACCCCAAACGCATGCCGCCCACGACACCTCGGAACGCTCACTGGCCTCTCGCTGCCCCAACCCCCTCTGACGTTTTTTTTTCTTCTTTTTTTTCTTTTTTTTTTCTTTTTTTTTTGCCGCTCTCCTGCTCTTGTCCCCTCGTCTTAGAAACCGCGCCTAACCAGCCAAGCGCCAGCGCTCAATTTCTTTTCAGTCTCTCCCTTTACAGCCAGCTAGCTACAGCCGACATCGACGTGACGTCACTCCACTAACCCTTTAAAGATAACCCGCCGAGGATGACGAGGCCGCCTTTGACGACGATAGGTCCTCCTATCGAAACGTTGGCCAGCCTTTCTGAGGCACCTTATCCCTGTTTATAATCCTTATCCCCTTCTGTTAAGTACCTTGGTCTTCATTTCGGTGACCGCATGTTGTGGTATGTTCACATTGACTACATAATGAAGCGTTTACGAATGTTAGCAGCTCCGTTATGCACGCTTAAATTTAACACGCATGTCAAGTTGCGAAGGTTAGTTTTTATGGCTCTAGGCCAGTCTGTGCTCAAATATGGTATTTCATTTTTTGGTTCGTGCTCACAAACGAAAGTTGATCGAGTGGATAAGCTATTGCATAGGATCGCTCCGAGCATACTGTATGGTACTGCTTATGATTGTTCAGACAACGACGCAAGAAGCCAAGGACTGAACACCTGCAATATTACTTAATATTGCAGGTGTTGAGTCCTTTTCAGATTTGTTTGTACAAGTGATACTTCTTCGTAATATTTTCTCGAATCGTCGCAAAATAATACATAGTAAACCTAAAGCGCTAAGATGGACAAACCTTTGTCAGTTACCGTGTATATATACGAACTATGGAAAAACGCGTCGAGAATATTACGTTCCTTTTTATTTTACCAGATGCGGAAAGAAATAGTTCAACAGCATTCCCAAAAGGAAGCCAAACACAAATTAGAGCATGGTTACATTATCGTCCAAATATTTGACAGATTTTGTATGCGTACGTGTTTTTTTCATCAGTTCCTATCATTATTTTCACTGTTGGCTTGTAAACAAAAAGGTTGTGTTCTTTTTATATAAATATTTCTCTCATTTTTTATCATTTTCCCGAAGAAATAGCGGGAAAACATTATTATGAAATTACTTTTTTTTTCATTTTAGTGTTGTTTTCAAGCTCTTGCGATATGTATAGTACACGATGCACTTCTTTTGCTAGCAGCACCTCATGTCTGCCGTGACCTGCCTCCAAGCGACTTGCCCTTATGCGGGCACGATATCTGTAATAAGTTGTGAGCTGCTGAAATAAAGATGTATGTATGTATGTATGTATGTATGTATGTATGTATGTATGTATGTATGTATGTATGTATGTATGTATGTATGTATGTATGTATGTATGTATGTATGTATGTATGTATGTATGTATGTACGTATGTAACGGCCCTCCCTGTCGAGTTATTTCACAATTCTTTATTTTGTAATGCTTGATACCCGCGTGCCAGGTAAACAATGCTTAGAAAATCGTACCTCGAAAAGGATCAACAGCCCTTCCCCTGTCTAGGACATGGGGGCAAGCAAAGCTTGTCCTGTGTTTTGTCATTGTTCCCCGGAACGAATTGCACTGACGAGTGCAACGTTTTGCTCGAACCACAATCGGTCACACGCACTTCAGCTGGCTCCGAATTTCCGGTTGAGAAACTCGCGTTGAAACCTGGCCATCACACCGGGGAAGTTGGCGCTAGCGTTGCCGAGGCGTGCACAACGGTTGTCGGATTCCTGGAGGGCAAGACGACGCTGACGTTTGGCCTCAACTTCGCGCTCCCGCAACTCGGTGTCGGCGGCTCTTCGCTGACGATTCGCCTGGGCTTCGGAAGCCCTTACGTTAGAATGGGTACGCCGACTATGAGCCCTTTCCCGAGCGAGTTCTCGGCGCGGTTGCTCACACGCAGCCTGCTCCTCGGCGGAAACGTGGGGCCTTCCCAACCACGCGGGACCTTCCCAACTGGACGTCGAGACTAGTCTGAGGCAAGGGAAACCCGGACGAGCGCGCCCCAACCCCGTTTCCTTCCCCTTTCCACCCCGCGACACACCAAACGACCCTGACTGGTCACGCGCGTCATGTGGTCTGGCGCAGGTGAAGTTTTCCGCGCAGCTGCTCTTTCTTCCTTTCCTTCTTTCTTTCTTGTCCCTAGCTCATAACCGCATATCCCTGCTCATATATACCCGCATATCTAATGCGGGCATGCGCCACACGTGACTTTCTGTGTAACTACAACGCCATCGAAACTTGTAAGCCAATGCAAGATTCGTTTGAAAACTTTAGTAGCCCGAAAGCTAGCAAAACGTGGTCCGTGGGAACTTCGATAATTACCTGCACTAGGATTTACGCTTGTGCGGCACACCTAATCGCACACGCACGCACCAATTATTGTTTTCACCTTAATAAAATTCATGGCTAGACACACAATAATGACACGTCTCACGCATGTTACGTGTCAACACTGGTGAGACTTGACTAGCATCATATCCCGATCGCGGGCAGAGCTGTGGCAGCGCCTCTAGGCCCGTCACTTCGATATTTCGGCTGTATGGAAGCTCAATGCTTACTCACGACACGCTAATAAGTTTTCCAATAACAAAAACTCCTTGAGACCTTTGAGGGAAACGCGAACATTTGCCATTCATCAACAGCACGTTTGGTGTGCACCGTCCAACGCGATCCCGCATACCAGCTTGGCGCCTGACGATAGACGGCGATGTGATCACAAAATGGTAGTGCCGTCGAGAAAACGGTCTAGCTGGTACATGGGCTGCAGCATACGAATATTGTGTAATTCTGACACGGTGTATTGGACTATTGAGACTGTACTGCCAATGAGTGGCGTCAAATTCATCCTCCGAGCCCCTTATGTCCTGTCTTGGAATACCATCAGCGTTGCTGAAATTTATCTACTATTGAAAAAGAAAGTTTTTACAGAATTGCGAACGACCTTAGATACCGACAGAATCAAATATTTCTACTTCGGCAAATACCTTTTCGTCAATTTTGAATTGAGGTCCATCCTCCAGAACAGAGTTCAGTCATCGGGGCGAGATAACGGCTACACACGCCAAATCCCGGTGAGGTATGCGACGAAAGCTTCGCTTCAAAAGAATGACAGAAGTCCAAAACTGTAAAGAAAAATACCGCCAGCAGAACATAGGAAATGGTGAAAATAATATCAAAGATCCACTGTACACGTTGTCATATGTGTGACGCGAAGCTTTCGTGAAAGAGTGTAATTAAATGTTGAGAATTTTCCCATTGAATTTCGGCGTCTGTGGTCTAAATGAAACTGGCGCGCTCATGTGCGCGATCGCACCCGTGCTACGCAATGCGACTGTGAGAACAGGAGACTCGGAGCCAGCAAACATTTTATTCGTCGGGCAACTAAGCTGATGTTGTGGCCATGATGTCCAGCTTTTTCTTCTTTCGTGGACGCGAAGCACACTGTCCATCCACTACATGGCTCCCCCCTAGCGATGAAGGCATTGCCGTCGAGCAGTTTATCTGCTTGAGATGGCGTTACCAGCGTACATTTGAGCTGGCTTCAAACAGTCTGTAGATATCGTCTCTTCGCGTCCGTTAACAAGGCGAGTTAAGTACTTAGGATCGCGCTTGAGGACTTTAAAAGGACCGTCGTAAGGCTCTTGTAGTGGAGTGCGAGTGGTATCGTGACGGATGAAGACATGGCTGGTATGAAGAAATGATGGGCTCATATAAACGTTCTTGCAATCCTGACAAAGCGGCGGTGGTACGACAGTAGCCACAGTAGTTAGGAGGCGGCGGGCGTAAGAGTGTAGCTCAGCTGACGTCGGTTCCGAGGCAAAGAACTCGCCGGGAAGCGAAGTGTAGTGCCGAAAACCAGCTCTGCGGATGAACATTGTGGGTCTTCTTTCACCGCGGTGCGAAGACCTAGAAGAACCAGAGGCATGCACTCGGTCCATGGCATTGTTGAGTCCTGCGCACGCAGTGATGCCTTCAGTTGACGGTGGAAGCGTTCCACCATGCCGTTGGAACTGGGGTGGTAAGCCGTAGTTCACATGTGCTTTACGCCTAGAAGGCCGAGAGAGGGACGATTAGAATTGTCTCCCTCGGTCTGTCGTTACGGTGTGTGGTACGCCATAACGAGCGATCTAGGTGTGCACAAGAGCCTGCGCAACAAATTTGCCAGCGATGTTGCTTAGCGGCGTTGCTTCCGGTCAGCGGGTGAATCTGTCAATAGAGGTGAGTATGTAACGTTGGTTCGCGGATGGTGGTAGCGGACCCACAATGTCGACGTGAACATGGCCCATACGAATGTCTGGTGGTATAAAATGACCCGGCACGCTCATGGCGTGTCTGTTGACCTTGGCACGCTGGCATTGGATACACGACCGCGCCCAGCAACGGACATCAGCATTCATACGGGGCCAAAGGTAGCGGGATATGACAAGACGTTGCGTAGCTCACACTGCTGGGTGCGATAAGGAGTGTAGAGCGTCGAAGACATGTCGTCGGAATTTTTGTGGGACATACGGTCGTGGCCGACCTGTAGACACGTCGCAAATGACGGTATAGTCGCAGCAAGGTAGCAAGACCTCTTCGAAGCGCAGGGAGTTGTTCGCAGTTTGGAGTGTCGGAACGAGCGACTTCAGTTGCGTTGATATCAATCCGTGACAGGGCGTCAGCAACGGGATTGTTGGTACCACTGATATGTCGAATGTCGGTAGTGAACTCGGCAATATAAGCAAGCTGGCGAATTTCACGTGGCGTGTGTGAGGAACTGTTGGAAGTAATAGCATAAATGAGTGGCTTGTGGTCGGTGAGAATAAAGAACCGGCGACCTTCGAAGTTATGACAGAAGTGGCGGACTGCCAGGCAGATTACCAGGAGTTCGCGGCCGAAAGTGCTATAGCGAGATTCTTGCACTGTCAGATTCCTCGAGAAGAAATGTATGGGCTGCCAAGCATTGTCAACCAGGTGTTGAAGAACAGCGCCAACAGCTATGTCGGACGCGTCCACCATAACGGAAGTTGGCGCATCTGGCTTCGGGTGCGCTAGAAGAGTGACAGAAGCTAGAGCATTTTTGGCAGTGGCAAAAGCAGTTTCGGCAGCATTGGTCTATAGTAGTGGCGTGTTTGCTTGGGCTTTTTTCGAGAGCAGACTGTGCAGCGGCTGCAAGATGGATGCACAACGAGGAATGAAACGGCGGTAGTAATTGATGAGGCCCAGAAACTGCCGCAATTTCTTTGTGGTCGATGGTTGCGGGTAATCTACAATGACTTGAACGTGGAGTGAGACGGGCTGGATGCCACGTTGATCAACTCGATGCCCGAGGAAATCGAGGGAATCGACGCCAAACTCGCTCTTCGAGACGTTGATAACGAGGCCGTATTGACGGAGACGTTGGAAGACCTTACGCAGGTCCGGTTCATGTTCCGCAGCAGATCGGCTGAAAACGAGAATGTCGTCTAAATAGACGAAACAACAAGTCAGCCCGCGTAGCACTTGGTCAACGAACCGCTGAAATGTTTCAGCAGCATTTCGGAGACCGAAGGGCATGCGGACGTATTCAAACATGCCAAATGGTGTGATGATTGCGGTTTAAGGAATATCGGAAGGCTCCACGGCAATCTGATGGTAAGCTTTAACTACATCCATTTTGCTGAATATGCAGCAACCGTGAAGCGAAGCGGTGAATTCGTGAATGTGAGGAATAGGATACCGGTCGGCAATCGTCACTTTGTTTAACGCGTGGTAATCTCCGCATGGCCTCCAATCACCTGTCTTCTTTGAAACCATGTGTAAAGCGGACGTCCAAGGGCTAGCAGAAGGGCGAACGAAACCCAACTCAAGCATGTCATTGAATTCCTGTTCTGCAATTTTCAGGAGGTCAGGTGCTAAGCGACGGGATCGGGCATATACTGGTGGTCCTTTAGTGACAATGTGGTGCGTGACCCTGTGCAGGATTGGGCGATCAGGTGAGGGTGGTTGAAACAACTCTGGAAATTCATGAAGGATGGTGGACCAAGGTGTCGTTACCTGGGTGTGTGCTTGTAGGAGACGCAAGGGCGGTGCAGTTGTGGTGATGCCTTGTACCGACAGGTTTGTAGCGGAGTTCAGCAGGCGGCATAGGCGTAGGTCGACAACCAAGTTGAACTTCCACAAAAAATCGGCACCGATGATGGGGCCGCGGACGTCAGTGACGGTGAATAGCCATCGAAAGGCACACTGCAGTCCGAGATGAAGAGTAATTGATTTCTGGCCATACGTTCTAATATTATAACCGTTGACTGCAGGGAGGAAGGACGTGTCGGGCCGATGTAGTCTTCGGTTGTCAAAGGTAGGCGGAAGCACACAAATTTCTGCGCCTATGTCGACAAGGTAGCGAACTTTCGTTACGCGGTCGGTGACGTAGAAAAGACGGCTTGACGTAGGGCTGGTAGCACTTGCCGTCATCAGTGACTGGCCTGACCATTTCCCAAAAAGTGACACGGTGGACGACACTGACGTGCACGAGTGTCGTATCAGGCATGGTACCAACAAATAGCGGCATTGGAATAGCGGGAGTTGCTTTGGTTGGGCGTGCGATGACGTGACTGGTCTCTACTCGCAGAGAAACGCAACGTAGCTAGCTCAGTAGTTCAAACCCACAGCTTGCCAAGCTGTGGGTTTGAGGCGCCGAGTTCGTCAAAGCGCTGCTCTAACTATAACGGACTCGGGACTGGCGCCTCACAGCGGTTGATGGCAGATACGAAAGGATGGGAAGTATCCATGATCTGGTCTGCCATTGTTGCTAAGTCTTGAATATACGTTGCCGTAGGTGAGGCACATAAAATCATCTGTACCTGATTCGGTAGGCGCTGAAGGAAGAGCTTGCGGACGATTTTTGAGTCCGTTGAAGATGAATTGGCTCCGAGTAGCAGAGTCATGCGGCGAAGCAGCTCGGTCGGCTTTCGGTCGCCAAGTTCCTCCGATGAGAGAAGCTGTTGAATGCGTCGCGACTCGGAGTCGGTCGCGCGTCGTAGTAACTCCCGTTTCAGGATGTCGTAGGGGTTATCGGGTGGCGGAGTGAACAAAACGTCGCGGATCAAAGCGGTGGTGGTCGAGCTGGGCGCACTAACGACATGGTCGTACCTGACCGTCTGCGATGCGATTCGGTGACGGCAGAACTGCGCTTCGACGTGGAGAAAGCAGAGGTCACTATCTGCGGGCCAGAACTCGGGAAGCTTGAGTGTGGCGATGGAAGGTGTGGCATTGTCTTGGGAGTTCAATTCCATGGCGTCGAAGAGAAGCGGCGGGACGAATAGTTGCGATGCGGGAAGCGTCCTAGGTCACCAACTTGTGAAAACAGAAGTCTCGGAGCAAGCAAAAATTTTATTCGTAGGGCAACTAAGCTGATGATGATGATGATGATGATGATGATGATGCCTCAATCAATGGCACAACCCACTGTGGGGTATAGACCACGAACCGGGTGGTATTATGATATAAATTTAAAATAAATTAGTTTAAAAATAAATAAATAATAAAAATTAAAGGACAATAAATAAATAATTGAAGATGTGAAACGAACCGATAATAAAAGAATTAAGTAGTCTATACCAAGTTAGTCAGCCTTACCTAGATAGGAGTATTATTATGAATTTAATAATTAATTAAAGACAGTAAAGGATTGACGTAAATTTCGAATAATAATATTAACACTAATATAATTGTGATTTTGTTACATTACTTTTTGAATTTGCTAAATCTAGAATTTATTGCAGAATAAATAAATCAATCATGGAAGGATGGGAAAATATTAATAAGGCAATCTTTTTGTGTAACAAAGAAAATTATAAATTTCTCGGCAAACATTCCCGTGGCCATATCCTAGCACCGTGGCTCCAAGTGAGAGTATAACTGGACTGCTTAAAGGCAGTCCTACATTGCGAAGTGGGATTTCCAAAGATCGTTGTCAATGATTAGAAAAGCGCCGACACGATAATAAAAAGTGATCGATGGATTCTGGTTCATTGCAGAGGTAGCATAATGGGGATGCCGCCAGACCACATCTGTGCAAGTAAAAATTTAGTTGTGGAATACGGCAACGCAGCCTTGTAAATGTTACTTCGAATTGCCGGTTAGGACACCACTGTCGGTTCCAACAATAATTTAGATGTATAAAATCTGTAGATTTTGCTAACGCGATGCTTTTCTTGTCTTCGCTCAAAGAAAACTGTCTATATCTGGCTGCAGTGATATGTGCAGTTGCCAGCAGCACAGATATTGCCGGACCTTTTAAAGAAGCTCGTGCTAAAGAATCAGCTAATTCATTAAGTTGGATGTCTCGGTGGCCTGGTACCCATACTAAATGAACTAACCTTAAGTGGGGTGGAGCTAATGTGTAAAACGTGTTCAAACCTGTCGAATTTGCAGACGCGTTAAGCGCGCTGCATACATAAAGGGAATCTGTGACGATAACAGCTTTTGTGACATTTAGCGGTAACTTTCGCAATGCAAGAACTATTGCCAAAAGTTCGGCCTGAAAAACTGATGTGTAATCTGGCAGGCGAAGTGAAAAAGACCAATCGAGGGATGGTGATTAAATTCCCACGCCTGCCTTCTCTTCACACGAGGAAGCACCAGTCGCTGTTACATTTATTGGGAAATGGGCCAAATAGTCTTGCAAAAGGGCATTCAAATATGTTAGTGGCAGTAGTTTTGCGTTATTCGGGAAAATGTCCGCAAAATGTCCGCAAAAAGGGACAATGTGGACCTATCAAACAGAATGATTTCCCTAATGCGAACATTTAAAGGTGCTAATTGTGCCTGCACAAATACAACCTGCGGGGTATGTAACCGGGGCCACGTGTTCTCAAAAAAATTAGTTTGGTTCACTAATAAATACATATTCTGTACGTCTAAGAGGTGATTCATAAGTCCTTAAGTAGGTTTGAACCGTAAGCATGCCGAATCTCGTGTGAAGAGAAGGTAATCGTGCTTCCTGGTATAACACGTTATTTGCAACGAATTTAGGCAGACCTAAACATAATGGAAGAGCTTCTCTTTCTAAAAAAAGAAGTGGTCTTATTTATGTTTTGCTCTTCCGGAAAACAAAACACAGCCAAATTCTAGAATCGGTTGTACATACATACGGTAGATCATAATTAATGTGTCACTTCGCATACCAGAACGCCGGTTACTGATTCTACGTAATAAACCTACAGCTCGTGTCCCTTTAGTTGCAATATTTTCCATGTGAGAACGCCAGTTAAGTTTTTCATCATATGTGATACCCAGGTACTTAAGCGACTCTACCTGTGGGATGGTTCTCTGATCATATACTAATGATAAATGTATCGGTCCGGAAAGCAGAAAGACAAGGACTGCACTTTTATTTACGTTTAGTGACAGGTGAAGGGTGTGAAGCCACTTCTCTAGAACCCATACATAGGTACGTTTGCAAGGACATGTAAAGGGAATTTATGTCTCTTCCCGGCGCAGTGGAATTGAACTCATCAAAAGGTTAAATAGTACAGGAGACAGAACAGCCCCTGGGGCACCCCTCTTGTCTGATCGAACTTTGTTGAAGGAAATCCATTTTGAAAACAATGAAATTTTCTGTTTCTTAGAAATTCAAAAACCTATGTTGTTATATCTTTCGGAAAAATGTAGGACTGTAATCTGTCCAGTAGTAGTGGGTACTCGACACTGTCATAAGCTTTCGCCACGTCAAGAGTCACTAAAGCACTCAATTCTTTTCTATTCCGAGCAAGTTTAATACTCCTTTCCAAGTCTACATGCGCACACCAAATGGAGAGACCAGGTCGGAAGCCTATTTGACTTGGGCTCAGTAAAGAATTTTAGATATATGATCCATCATGCGATCATATAGAACTCTTTCAATAAGTTTTACCATATTTGACGTAAGAGAAATTGGTCGAATATTGTCAAGATTGTAGCCAGCTCCTTGTTTTTTAAGTAGCGGAATTATTTTGGCTGTCCTCCATTCTTGAGGAATCCAAGCATTTTTAGAGAATAATTTTCTGTGTTCGCAAGATCCTCAGGAGACATTTCAAACTAAATTTTTAGCATGGCATTGGAAATGCCATCAGGACCTGGGGCTGAGGCAGGCAAAGATCTAACGATATTGGCAAGCTCTGGCATTGTGACTTCCACAAAGTCGTCCGCAATGGGAGGTCTTAATGTCCCATTTGGCAAACATGATGTTAAGCGTTGTGCTAAGCCCTTTGCTATGAATTCTAATGAAGCAGACATCTCGCGTGGTGAAAGAATTACCGACGCAATATTCACTGTTGTTGGTATAAACTTTCTATACCGAAGGAATCTTAATAGAGCTGTTTTGTTGTTTGGCTTAGAGAGGAATGCATGATGTTTTTCATCATATTCGTCTTTGGCATATGATACTGTTCTCTTGAATGTGGCAGCTGCAAACTTATAATCCCTCCAGTTATTCGGAAATTGATTGTAAAGTAGTTTTTTTCCAAACAGATTTTCGTCGTCGTGCATACCGAATTCCACCAAGGAGAGTGAGTACCTTTATCTTTGGTAACATTAAACTGAGACCTTTTATAGGAACTTTTTAATACAGCGCAAAGGCTCATGGCATTGATGTCATCCGGCACCGTTATCTGGGAGTTGGGGGTCGCATTTAAAATACTCTGAAATTTCTGGTAATTAGCAAAAGTGCGCACCGGAGACTCTAAAGAAGTAAGAGGGCACACAATATCAAACCGAATGGGTAGATGGTCACTGTTTGAGGCAGAGTCGCCTGTAGACCAGGAAGTGACGGACATCCCCGAACTGGCAAATGTTAGATCCAATGCTGATTTATAAAGGCCTTGAATAAACGTAACTGCTTTCGTATTTAGGCAACAAAAATTTTTAATATTACCCCAATCCAGCAATCTCTTTCCACATGAGTCTGTTCTGAAACCCCAAGCCACATGATGCGAATTAAAGTCTCCCGCTATCACATTTCTTTCCTACAAGATTGGACAACGGTATCAAGAAATATAATGTATTGAACACCTGCGGGAAAATATATATTAACTAAAGAAAACGGGGAATAACCAGGAATATTTACATCTAATGCTAATATCTCGCACTCCGTAGACATATACTGATATGAAATGTTTGCTTTGTGGCATATTTTAGTTGTTATCAAGAACGCAAGTCCTCCGCCTCTCGAAGGACGGGCCAATCTAAATAAACGATAGTCTCTTAAGTGGAAATCTTGGCCATCTGAGAGCCAAGTCTACTGCAAAAGAATAATGTCGAGAGAAAATTGTGAACAAAAATATATTAAATCTGTAGCTGCAGAAATAATGGAACGGCAGTTCCACTGTAATACCTTTAAAACACCTATGATGAATTAATACCTACTTTAGAAATCACCTGCCCTAAAATACTGTCTTTTAAAAAAATCTCTCTTCGAAAGACTGTCTTTACCGTGTTTAGTGGGTTTTGATTGAGGGATAGAACTTGAAGAAGTAGGGTTAGCATCTGTCTTGGAAAGACTATCTTTAACAACTTTTTTGGTTTTTGAGTATGGGACAGAGGTGGATGAATTATCATTAGGTGATCTTGTTCGTTTCAGCGTCGGAAGACCCATTTCGACATCCTGGTTGTTTTCCGACACTGATCCAGAGAAGCATGCGTTGTCGGTCTGCTGAGTTGAAGTTGATTGCCTTGTATTTTCAACGTTTTCTGCAATGATTGGCGAGGGATCTATTAGCTGCCCAGCGTTTGATGTAAGGGGATGTGGAGGAGTCTGTAAGCTAGTGTTAGAACTCGCTACAGAACTGAAAGCTGAATCATTTCAGATGTCATCACAGAGCTAGAGCCTTCGACAGGTTTGATCTTAGTCGTTCCATAGCTTTTGACAGTGCTTTTTCGACAGCTATAGCAATAGCATCGGAAAGGGTTGAGTCTGCAACCATTTGTTGGCGGGCTGTCACTCCTGCATATCCCTTAGATCTTCCCTGGACCTCAGCAACAGCATCACGGCGTGAGCAACGCCTCCTTTCGATGACTTCTATAATTTGAAGTTCCTGTGTTCTCACAGGCCAATTGTAGTAGTTAGCGGGGTGACCACCACTACAGAGACAGCATTTCTCTTCTTCGGACGAGCAATCACTAAAATTGTGGTTGTCACCACAATTACGGCAACGTGGCGCATATCTGCAGCCCCTCACGTTGTGACCGAATCGCCAACAGTTGGCGCATTGTAGAATGCGTGGAGCCAGAGCGCCAACCTTGTATATTAGGGGCCAGACTTTGATTTCTGTCGGACGCATTGTCCCAGCACATGTGATTATTACTGACTAAGTTGGAGTCTTCTTATTGTCAATCACTCGGCTACACCGGTACACGGAGATGACACCAGCCACGGAAAACATCTCTAAAACTCTTCCGGGGTTAAACTGACGTCTACACCTCGTACAATGGCTCTAGAGTATGCAAGATGCGGTGGGACGAAACATCTCACCGGATGTGAAGCGAACGTTGAGCAATTTAGCAGTTCCTTGGCACAGTTGTGGTCTGGCGAGCAACATAATATACCTCCCCTGCCGAACTGGCGGACCTCTGTGATCTGTCGGAAGTGGGTTGACGCCTTCTGCAATTCCACCTGAATCGTCTTGGGGTTCTTCATGTTGATTATACTCCCGTCGGTAGGCACCATGGCCACGGGAACGTTGCCGGTTCCACTACGGAGAAAGAACTCAAGCGGTAGCTCCTGGGGAGCTACCGAGGCTGACCACGGGGAAGCCCCGAGGCCAGGTGATGAGACAGACATCAAGCAAGGCTGACTAACTCAAAAACACATAAGAAGTATTCAAACGGAAATAGAAAGAGTAACGTAAACGAGCAACGTGAACAAAGAAAATACCACCCGATACTTGACCCAAGCCCCCAAAGCAGGAGATGCTATTACGGTGATCGAACGCAGGAACGCTGGAATCGAGCGACCAGCACGGGTCACCTGATGTTGTTGTTGTTGACCTGAGTGGTTGTGGCGCATACCCACAGTGGGGGATTAGCCATGAATCGGGTGGTTATATTCGGTGCATAAAATCAAGGGAATTAACGAATAGAATACTGGAGATTAGAAAGGAAGATATTGTGAGAGAAGAAAAAAACTGATTAATAATATGTTAAAAAGAAATAAATGAATAAAATAAAACTATTCTGGGAAAGCTGACAATAAGTTTAACATGGTAATCGATTTGATTCACTGAGACAACTTGGGATTTTCAAGCAAGCATTTCTGTGGCTGAACCCAATAACAGAGGCTCCAAAAGATAGAATTACAGGTTCCGATAAATCTAGGCCAATATTGTGAAGCGGGATTTCCAGTAGTCTTTTCCCTATTGCAAAAAAACGCCTACAAGACAACAAGAAATGGTCTATTGTCTCCGCTTCGCCACAGAATGAGCATAATGGTGAGGGACCAGAGCAGACCTGTGTAAATAAACGTTTAACGTAGGGATACGACAGCGCAGCCTCTTGATGGCCACTTCAATTTTCCGGCTTTGGCAAAAGTCTCTGTGCCAAGGGTATAGAAGATGTCTGTATTCCAAAGTATTAGTTAGAGCAGAGCGTGACACTGCCTGCATAATGACACTCCTGCGAAATCTAGCAGCAGTGACATGAGTAGTCAAAGGACAATATGGAAAAATTGGTCCGGTTATCGATGCCTTGGCTAGTGAATCTGCTATTTCATTTATAATAAGTCCTTTATGGCCAGGCACCCAAATTAAACGCAAACTTCTCAAATAACCAGGTATCATTGAATGAAACGTCCTCAATACGCGAGAGTCACAAGAAGCAGTCAGGGATGAGCACAGTGATAATGAATCAGTGACTATCACGGCAGACGTAATTGATGGGTCTAATTTGCGTAGAGCCAGCACCACCGCCATGAATTCGGCTAAAAATATGCGTATAAATCTGGCAGCCGAAGAGAAAATGTCCAATCAAGAATAGGGGAAAATATACCCACACCTGATTTTTCCTCACATTGTGAGGCATCTGTCGCAATAACTATGTTTGTTTGCAGGCTCTGCAGATGATCTTGTAATATACCATCTAGAATGCTATGTGGAAGTAATTTTGAATAATTAGGAAATATGTCATTGAATTGAATACCAGTGGTAACAGATCTGTAGGGAATCGGGAGTACATCACAGATGTGCACGTCCAAAGGGTCAAGTAAATGTTGCGTGAATGTAATTTGGGGAGTATGTGAACGCGGCCAGTTTACACGAAAAAAGCAATCAGGTTGGGAAATGAATATTGTTTGAGAACGTCGCACCGGTGATTCGTAAATTCTCAAAGACGTCTGTACTGTCAAAAGACGGAACCTACACGAAAGAGAAAGAACACGGGATTCGAGATAAGGAACCGAATTTGCAACAAGTTTAGGAAGCCCTAGGCACAAACGTAATGCTTCTCTTTCTAAGAGGATCAAAGGGCGGGAAGTGTAAGCTGGAGCTCCAGAGAAGAGTGCGCAACCAAATTCTAATACAGGGCGAACGTACATGCGATATATCATTAGAAGTTTATCTTCTTCTCAATCCTATTCGACGATTGCTCAGCCTACGCAAAATGCCAATTGCACGGGTACCTTTTCCAGTCACATGATCTATGTGTGGCCGCCAGTTGAGAGAGGAGTTATAAATTATTCCAAGGTACTTAACCGATTCTACCTGTGGTATGTCTTGTAGGTGGTAAGAGAGAGAGATATATACACTGGGTAATTTATTGGGAAAACGAGAATGGCACATTTGCTGGTATTGAGTAAAAACTGGTTAACAAGCTAACATCTAACCAGCTCTCCAGGGCACAAAGGTAAGTTTGCAGTCGTTGATATAACGTATGAATGTCATTTGCAGATGCGAAAAACGCAATATCATCTGCATAAACGTAAGTTGTGACTTCTTCATGATGGGGAATTGCGCTCATGAGAATATTAAAAAGCGCCGGGGAAAGGACTGAACCTTGCGGTACTCCTCTCGTTTGTTTGCACCTATAAGACGAAAAGCCGCTTTTGTAGCAGTAGAATTCTCTTTCACTTAAAAATGAATCAATCCACGCTATTATATAACCAGGAACACCACAAGATGTTAGCCGATTTATCAAAACTGTGTGTTCCACGGTATCATATGCTTTAGCGATATCAAGCGTCACTAAGGCAGCATATTGCTTATGACGTCGAGCAAGTTGTATTCGGCTTTCTAAGTCGACATGGGCATGCCAGATAGAGCAGCCAGCCCTGAAACCAATCTGACAAGGACTAAGAATTGAATTATCGTTTACAAATTTCATGATACGAAGGTGAATAAGCCTCTCAATTAATTTCACTACATTTGACGTAAGTGCTATAGGCCTGATGTTCTCCAATGTATACCCTCCCCCTTGTTTCTTAAGTATCATTATTACTTTGGCAAGCTTCCACTGCAAAGGAATCCAAGCATTTTTAATCGAATAATTTACCACGTCTAAAAGAATGTTCGGCGATTCCTTTAACAATGTTTTTAGCATTGCATTTGTGATTCCGTCAGGGCCAGGTGCTGTATATGGCAAGCATGCTGCAGTCTGATTGAGCTCAGATAATGAAATTGACGTGAAGCCATTCGCAGAGTGTAAAGCATAATGAATCGTTGGAAGCCGGGCTGCAAATCGATTTTCTAAACCTTTGGCAATCGTTTCTAAAGAGGAGCTCATTTCTTGCGGGGTCAAAACGATGGAGTCTAATGTTAACGGCGTTGGTAGCACCTTTCTAGTACGAAAAAATGCGAACAGAGCTCGCTTGTTTTTTTATTTTGATAGATAATCGTAATGCCTAATATTATATTCATCGTTGGCTCGGTTAACAGTACGCTTAAGTACACCAGCGCGGAACTGATAATTTTTCCAAATTGTTGGGCATTGAATATGGAGAATTGTTTTCCAGGCTGCTTTTCTTTTCCAATAATCACGCGTACACTCATCATTCCACCAACGACAAGCGGTGCGTTTAGCCGAAGGGATGACAAATTCAGCTTGCTTCCGGGAACCCTCAAGAACCGAACAAATCGTTGAAGCGATTACCTCGTCATTGGCATTGGCAAGTTTCGAAACGGATGCAAGTAAGACAGTCTTAAATTTATTGTGGTTGACAAATCTGCACGCCTGGAAAACTAAAGATGTTATTGAGGGAAAACAAGGGGAATGCGGGAGATGGCGATTCAAGGCGATGAGTAACACGAGAACAAGGTGAGGGCAGGAGCCAACGTTTCGACAAGTGGACTTGTCTTCTTCAAGGCCTTGAAGAAGACAAGTCCACTTGTCGAAACGTTGGCTCCTGCCCTCACCTTGTTCTCGTGTTACTCATCGCCCTAAAGATGTTATTGGACACATGATTTGAAATGACACAGGAAGATGATCACTGTTGGTTGCTGAGTCAACCGTTAACCACGAATAAACATTGAGGCCAGCACTACAAAATGTCAAGTCTAACACTGACCGAAAGTGGCCTCTAACAAATGTCACATGTCCTGTGTTCTGACATGAAAGGTTGCTATCAATAGCCCATTCCCATAGTCGCTTACCACACAAATATGTTTTTAGACCCCACGACACGTGCTGCGAATTAAAATCTCCTGCCAACAAAATTTCTTTTCAACAAGCAGCTACAGCCCTACCAAGTGGACGCGTACTTTGCACACCGGTGGGGAAATAGGTATTAATAATTGAAAATGGTTGATACCCTGGAGACATAAGTCTATCGCCAAACTTTCGCAGTCGTAGTCCATGAATTTAAATGAAACGTCTGCCTTATGACAAATTTTATTTGAAACAAGTATCAATAGTCCTCCGCATCGCGGGTTGCGATCTAATCGGAACGAACGAAAACCTTTCAAACGAAAATTTTTCTCTGGTGATAGCCAAGTTTCCTGAAGTATAACATCTGGATTAAGCTGATGAAATAGGTAAAACAAATCTGTTAAAGCTGAGAAGATAGAGCGACAGTTCCACTGCAATACTTTCAACTGTCCAATGGTGTTGATCGCACAGCAGCGGCAACTGCTGCCTTAAGAAAGCTTTCTTTATTCATAGGCGATGGTTGACTCTTTTTTTTGGTTTTAATTTCATAATCTTAGAAATTGGAGATCCCATGCGTTTGGGAGCTCGAGCGTCAAGTTCCATATCTGTGACCGTAAGGGAGTCTGAGGAAGAGGATTCACCCTCGCCTGATTGAATTGGTGGAGTAGTGTCCGTCGAGTGATCTTTAAATGTAGGAGGCGCTACTACGTCGTTGCTAGGCATTCTAGGTGTGGCGTTAAGTACTGAGGACTGTAGCGGTGCCTTAGTGCCTTGCAACATTTGAATCATCTGACTGGAAATGATTTGGGCTAAGCATTCTGATAGGCTGGATACCAATTTATCTATAGCTTTAGTCATTGCCTTTTCCACTGCAGCGTCAATTGCTTCCGAGAGAATAATATTCATACTTGGAGTGTTACGGGCTGTAACACCAGAGTATCCGAAGGCCCTGACTTTAACGACTGCAATTGCATCTCTTCGGGAGCAGCGACGACGGTCGATTACTTCAAGAATTTGAGTTTCTTGCGTGCGAGCTGAGCAATTCGAATAGTCTGCTGGGTGCGTTCCCCCGCAGAGGCAGCAGTTTTCAGATTGCGCAGAGCATTCACTTGAGGAATGACCATCTCCACAGGTGCGGCAGCGTAGGGTCGACGAACAACCTCCTGCGCTGTGCCCGAATCTCCAACAATTCTGACATTGGATTGGACGTGACGCGAGTGGTTCTACACGGAACTCAAGAGGCCACCCTTTGATTTCGGACGGAGATGATGTTCCCACAAACGTGGCAATTACTGACTCATTCGGAATCCTCTCATTATTTACAAGGCGATTGCAATGATAAATAGCGATGACGCCTGCTGCGGAGAGCTTGTCTAGGGTTTCAGTGGGACTTAAGTGGGAATCTACGCCCCGTACGAGGCCCTTGGTGCACGCAAGGTGAGGCGGGATAAAAGTTCTCACCGGGATGGAAGCGAATGAAGTGCATTTCAGTAGATCTTCAACACAGGTCTTGTCCGGTGACCGACACAATATACCTCCGCGTCCGAACGCACGCACGTCAGTGATGGTCTGGAAGTGGTTGGACATGGTCTTAAGTTTCTTCTGGACAGCTTGTGGGTTCGTCAGCCTGATGGAACCTCCATTCGTAGGCACGAGCGCAACAGGAATGGTGCTTGCGCCACTGCGAAAAAATAAATCTAAAGGTAATTCATTCGATGGCAGGGATGCTGATAAGGCGGATCGCGCCTGGTCAGGAGAATTGGTCGACATTAGCCCAAGATGGCTGATGCAAGGAGTGTGAATAAATCAGGGATTAAATAAAGGTAGTTAGAAACCTGAAACCACCAGATACACAGCCGAAATACCACTGCAGGCCAACGAAGCTTGGAGAGGCACCGGAACGCCGCAGCGCGAGCTTCGTTGTTACGGCGTTGGTCAGAAAGCTTCTTCAATTGGCGATTGTTCACCCCTGAGAGGACGAGTGCTTCTATTTCTATTGGAAAGCTTGTCACCTGATGCTGCGGCCATGATGTCGAGTTTTTTCTTCTTTCGCGGACGCGAAGCACCCTGTCCACTACACGACAATTGCTATATTAGCTTGTATTTCTTCATTTATTCTTATTAGTTTTATAAGTGCCAGGTCACCGTTTCTTGGTCGATCCCCCTTTGTGGGTATGTACTACATAATATGGAAATTATAATAACGATCAAGACGCGGTGATAATCTCAAAGAGTTGGTGGCTTTGGCATGATAGTGCCGTCCGCGCTTCTTGGCAAATATCCTTTTTTAGGCATGTGCCAATTGAGTGAGTGAGTGAGTCTAGCAGGGCGAGGGCGATGGCGGCTTGCTCGGCGACTTCGGGGTCTGAAGTGCGAATTGAAGCGCTATTGGAAAGCTTGCCGCTGGAGTCGATTACGACGACGGCAAAGGTCTTTCCATCGCTGTACTCCGCGGTGTCGACGAAGCGTGCTCTGATTCCTTGTTGCTTTATCTGTTTGAGAATCGCTACTGCTCTCGCCTTGCGTCTGCCCTCGTTGTGGGCGGGATGGCCGTTTCGAGGCACGGGGGCCACTTCGAACTTGTCTCGAATGCACCTAGGGATCCGGGTACTGACCATCGAAGATACCACAGGAGGGTAACCTAGCTGCTCGAGGATGCGTTTACCTGCCGCTGTGGTGGTCAGGCGAGCGAGTTGCGCGCGTTCTTATGCTTCGGTAATCTCCTCGGCGGTGTTGCGTACCCCCAGCTTGAGGAGATCTTCGGTATGGGTCCTAATGGGTAGCCGGATAGCCCTTTTGACTACTTTGCGGATGAGAGCATTGAGCTTCTCTCGCTCCGCTCTGAGCCAGTTGTGCATAGAAATCGTGTACGTGAAGTGGCATAATACGAAGGTGTTGATAAGGCTGAGTACATTGGCTTCCTTCATGCCTCTGTGTCTGTTTGCGATTCTGCGAACGAGGCGGAAAGCGTTGTCCGTCTTTGCGATGATCTTGCGGAGAGCCGTTCCGTTCCCGCCATTGAATTCAACAAATATGCCCAGGACCGGAATGACATCGACCCTGGGTATCACCTCTCCGTCACAAGTGTGAAGACTGATGCTGCTTTCGGAGACTGGCTTCCAATCTTTGGGTCTTCCTCCCTTCTCTTTTCTGTAAAGCAGAAGCTCCGACTTGGCGGGGGAGCACCAAAGTCCGGTGGGGCGAAAATACTCCTCGATTACGTCGATCGCCTCTTGTATGGCTCCTTCGACTCTGCCCTCGCATCCCCCGGCGCCCCAGATGGTAATTTCATCGGCGTAGATGGTGTGCTTGACGTCCTCGACGCATGCCAGCCTCTCGGAAAGACCAATCATACAGATGTTAAATAGTGTGGTTTAGATTATGGCGCCCTGAGGAGTGCCCCGTCCTCCGAGGGGCACTTCTTCGGAGCGGAAGTCTCCAATGCGAAGCTTGGCCTTTCTGTCCGTTAGAAAAGAGCTGACGTAGCTGTGGAATCTGGAACCGAGACCTAGGTCCGAAATGGTCTTGGCGATAAAGACGTGGAGCACGTTGTCGAAAGCCTTCTCGAGGTCTAGACCGTGCAGAGCCTTGACGTCTCTGGAACGGCTGTCCACGATCTGATGCTTGATTAGTTTCATTGCGTCCTGGGTCGAGGGTCCGGCGCGGAAGCCGGCCATGTTGAACGTGTAAACGTCGTTGTCTTCGAGGTACCCGTTGAGCCTGTTGAGGACGACGCGCTCCATGACCTTGCCGACGCAGGAGGTTAGAGAAATCGGCCTGAGGTTCTCGATGTTCGGGGCCTTGCCGGCTTGGGAATGAGCACTTTGCAGGCCGACTTCCATTCTGCAGGAACCACGCCGCCCTTCCAGGACTCGTTGATCTTTTCGGTGAGAAAGACGATCGACGGGTCGTCGAGGTTTCTAAAAATTCTGTTGGTGACTCCGTCCGGAACCGGCGCAGACTTGCGGTTGTGCGCGAAGATGGCCTGTCTAACCTCGGCAACGCAGAAGTCTTCGTCCAGCTCGGGGCGAGGAGGGCCTCGGTAGTCCGGGAGTCGGGTCGCTGGATCCCCGTCGCGCCGGACGGGCAGGTACTTCTTAATGAGCTTGGAGACGAGTACATCGACCGTGTGAGTCCTGGTGGCTTCGCGAAGGGCCCGGGCCAACATATTCTTCTAATTTGACTTGGAGCCGCTTTCGTCGAGAAGGTGTTTCAGCATACCCCAGGACTTGCCATTGCGTATCTGTCCGTTAATGGATTCGCAGAGCTCGTCCTACTGCTGCTGGCATAGCGCTTTGCAGTGGTCATAGATGACCTTGTTGAGCTCCGAGATCTTCTTTCGGAGTCTGCGATGGAGTCTTTGACCCTTCCATCGACGGAGCAGGCCGTTTTTGGCCTCGATCAGATGAGCGAGTCTGCTGTCCATTCGCTCGACCTCGAGATCAGTTTCCGCTTTGTTGGTGGCTGCGGAAGCGTCGTTGCGGATGCATTCGCACCATTCTTCGAGGCTGGTGGGTGCCCTGGCTCTCCCGCGTTCTTCCCGAATCTTACGAAAAAGTTCCCAATCGACGAACGTGAATTCCCTGACAATACTCCGAGCCACCTTGAAGTGGGTCTCGAGAATGTAGTGGTCGCTGCCAAACTCCATCGCGGTGTTCTCCCAGCCCACGTCCTCGACGTTCTTGATGAAGGCGAGGTCGGGTGTCGTGTCCCGGATGACGGAGTTGCCGATGCGCATGGGAAAAGCTTTGTCCGTGACCAGAATGAGGTCCATCTCGTTGGCGTCTTGCCACAGGTTGCGCCCCTTGGTAGTGTCGTAGACGTAACCCTAGAGGCCGTACGGGGAGTTGAATTCGCCGACGACGACCAAGGGTCGTGGGCCGGCCACGTCGGTCGCTTTCTTGAGGATGGTCTTGAACTGTTGGCGCGAGTACCTGGGGTTGCTATGGATATTGAGGATGATGACACTGTTTCTGTGCTGATTCCGCTGCGGCGCGTCGAGCAGGATCTCCAGCATGACATATTCGATTCTACCGCTCCCCAGCTTGAGGCCGTGGGTGAGATGAGTAAGCCTTTTATCGATCAAGGTAGAAATGCCTCGCCCCCCAGGCCGGCCCTACACAGCCCTGTAGCCCTGGAGCGAGGCAGCGGAGACTAATGTTTCCTGGAGAGCAATAACCTGAGGTTTGATCGCCAAAGACCTGAAAAACTGCTGCAGTGGAGCTTTCTTGTTAGAATACTCCCCGCAATTCCGTTGCCAAATGCGAAAACTCTCTTTGGATCTATCCATTATTGGGCTGACCGGACGGACTACCACCTAACGGGGCAGTTAGGGCTGCGCAAAGAATGGGACCTTCTGTCGAAGCGCTGGTGGGATACTAAAGTCTTGCTTCCCTCAGTAGCGGTTGAACGACGGTGGCGGTGAAGCCTCGCGCTTCAATGGCGTCATTGCGATCTGCCAGAGCTCCGAGGCCCCTTTTGGGGTCCGCGAGCGCAACCTTAATTTGACGAACGCTGTCGGTGCGGAAAGTGACGCTAGGGGCGACCTGTTTGAGGCTGTCTGCCAGCGCAGTGAGAGTTTGCTTGATCTCGCTGACTTCTGGGGAACACTCCCGATTTGCATGCTTGATTTACTACTGCCCTGCGTTTGGAGGACGTTGCAGTACCGTCTACCGGAGCTGGGATTGGAGTCTCGGAGGCCCTGACTGCCGCATCGTTACCCGACGCATTCGAAACAAGTTTCTTGATCTCCGCCATTTCGTTAACTAGACTATTGATCGTGTTCTTGAGGTCGTCCTCTTTGCGTAAGCGAATGAGTTCCGCGTCCCTAGATTGCTCTGAGGGCGGGTCGTTACGAGGTGCCGGAGCGGCCCCGGTATTGGCGCCGGGCTTGGGACACACCAGATCGGCCCAAACGAGGGTCGGTTGCCTCCCGCAGCGTGTGGAGGCAGACTGAGGTCCGGATGATGGCTGGGCTCTGGAACCTTGGCGACCCCTGGAAACGGATCTGGACCTGGATCTGAAGCGGACCCGGGATCCCGACCTGTACCTGGTCCTGGAGACGGTGCGGCTCCTGGTGCGTCCACGAGACCAGGATCTCTCCCTAGACCGAGAGCGGCTGCGGCCAGATTGGCGTTGAGGCGATGCTTGCCGGGCTTGATTCACGTCGTTGAGGGAGCGGGAGCGTTCCCCCCGTCTGCGCCTCACGAAATACGGCGTCTGGAATCTTCGCTTACACTCCTGGGCGGCCGTAAGGTGGTCGCCTCGGCAGAGCTTGCATTTGAGATCGCACCTATGCTGAGCGTCGGGGTTTGCTTCTCCGCATCCCCTGCAGATGGCTTCGTTGGGCGAAGGGCAGACGTCGGAGCGCTGCCCGAGTCTGTCGCAGCTGTAACACACGTCCATTTGCTTGCAAAATAAAGTGCACTTGACGATAATGCCGCCGTACGAGACAAAATTCGGCACCTTGTAACCGTCGTACAGAACCACCACGGTGCCGGTGTTATTGATTCGTTTGGCGCGGAGCGCCGTGGGGTTTCTTGGATTGACTAGCTTTTTGTAGATCACCGCAGGCCCGTCGCTGAGGGAGACGCCGCCGATGACGCTCTCGCACGTGGATGTGGGGGGGGGGGCGGTCTCGTAAGCGCTCACCTCAAAGCGTCGATCGTCGACGGAGATGCTCGAGATACCGACGTAGCGTGCAGCGTTGTTCCTGTTGGGCGTGCTGATCACCATTATAGTTTGTTGAAAGTTGGGACACATCGTGTCGTTGTCTCGTGTCGCCGAATCGAGTCCGGCAGCCTGCCATATGGCGTCGGCAACCGCAGTAGGTCCCACTTTGCTGATACACAGGCCTCCCCTGGCCCGCACGATGATCTTTGCCTCCTCCTTGGGCAGCGGAGGCATCCTGCCCCCTCGAATAATCTTGCTTTTAATGCCAGCGTGGTCGGGGCGCCACCGAGCGTTGGAACCGGCGTGAGGCTGAACTTCGACCACATTGGCGCCAATCTGGTTGGCGGCCGCGTTTCTCCTTCACGCTGAAGAACGTCTGGCGGCAACAAGCTGCCACCCGGAGTCTTTAGCAAAGTCCTCAGGAGTTAAAATCTCCCCCTGCACCTCACAGTCCATCATCACAAAGTCCGTGGAAAAGAAAAGGCGGGCGAGCGATGTGGTTAGGGTTAGCGACGCGGTTAGGGTCAACACACAGTCACGTCGGTGTTCATAGAAAAACGGCAGTAAATGTCACAAAAGTCCACCCACCCATAAACGTCGAGTATCGGCGTGTTCCTCTTGACCTCACGGCATGTGCCAATTCACTTCCCGCTTCTTGGCTAACACCGCTCGGTGGGTATGTGTCATGTGGAAATCTTCATAATTTTAATGGAGGAAAGAAACCACAGGAGAGACCCTGACCAGCACGAACGTATTGGAGAAGGTGTGGTGGAAGTCACGTGCTGTTTTTCGCAAAGGATCACTGGGACGGGTTTCGCTGCTGCTCTCGGTCTCTGAAAAGTGAGATAAGATTTTTCCACCGGTGTCTTTCCCGCAGCAGCTTTTGTTCGCGAGAAAAGCTGACTTTGGAGTGGGGTGTGTAAGCTTGAAAGTTGGGTTTTGGGTCTGTGAGTGTGAGTGTCGGCCAGCAGCAGATACACTCGAGCAATCACGGCTCAAATTTTCGTCGTCTTCTTCAACGTGCCACGGAAAAACACAGGAGCGCATCTGCTTCACTAAAACTGCTGCAGAAGTTTTGTAGGCTTTGTTTTGACGCGCGTCAGGAGCACACATTTCCGGCAGCTTGTAAAAATGCAAGTTCAAAGTTCGCGCCCATCTGCTCCGGCGAGCTGCAGAACCCCTGATTGGAAGCGCAAAGAGAGGTGGCACACCAACATGGCTGCACTTCCGGTTTCAAAAAAAGTGACGTCAGGGCCTCTCCTGTTTTGTTTCCTTCCTCCATGATAATTATAATCAACACGCACACACGCTTCTCGGCCAATTCCCTGTTGTGGCTCCGTACCATAGTATGCAAATCATCATCTTATTCATCACGCGGCGACCATCTAAAGAGCTTGTCAGCGTTGGCTCAATTTGGCAAATATGTTCTAAAGAATCACGCTAGGCGAAGGAAGTGTCAGGAAAAGGAAAAAAAGTTGTCGTAGTTTCACCTGAAAGGCGAAGCATCAATTGCGATAGCAAATTTGTAGAGAGCTATACGGAGTAATGATAGTAGCTTTATCAGCTGTATAAACTTGGACATGCAGCAGCACCGGCAACACGCAGAACTGTTGTTAACGCCGTCGGCGTTTTGCCCGCGTTCGCACAAAATGCGTGCGGCTTTGGTGACTGTTGCCGGAGCCTCTGATATAAATAGGCACTTGGTGCCGTAGCTAAACGTCGCCTCCCTTCCCTCCCCCTCCCCCCACGGCCTTTCGCGCGTCGGAAGAAGGCGCGTTTGCTCTACATATATGGCGATTGTAAAGGAGGAAAGAGACGCCTACTTCTGCAGCCCTTAAGGGAGCATGGCGCAGAACGTTCGTTTGTTCTCCGCCGTCGCTTCACTCCCGGTGAAAGCGCGCGTCCCTCGCGCCCTTTCACTCGCACATACAGCGTTCGGGGGCGCGCGGCGACGATTTCATCTCCATTGACGTCATACGGAACCTCACGGCGACGGCGACGGCGATGGCAGAAATCTGCTTTGGAGTGTTCATGTAATTGCTATCGCAATAAAATTGTGATCCACTCAAATGTAGCAGAAAGCTAGAAAGGAAACCCATACAGGTTTCTGTGAATGAAAGCTTTGCTATTGAGGAAGAGTTCGTCCTGGTCCGGGCGGATTTCCTCCCAGAGGAGAAGCGTGCTGTGACGGCGCCTACGAACGCCGACAATTTTTCCCTTGCCTGCCGGACACACAGCGGCACATTTAAGTGACCCAAGTCATCGAGAGGTTAATTGAACACCTAGTGCATTCATGGCGCAGCTAGATAAATTGTTGGCGTGAAACGGGTTCATTGAAAAGCGCCGCATACCCCATTCACTTGTGCCGCAGCGTGCTAATGCAGCGGCTTTCTGGCCTTGAGGAACCCTTGTGACATCGGTTCGATTCCGCTCAGCCTGGGAGAAATTTAATGGATTTTTTTCGTCATTGTAGAGCAGCACATTCCCAGTGGCAGATATCTTGTTACCTAAGTTATTGAAAATCGGGCCCCTCGGTTTCCTTTCTTCTCGTTCATTACATAACGAGGACTCGAATCCGGCAACATTGATGCCTTGAAGTAGCATATGGGGGTTTTGTGACCAGTTGTTTTCCCCCATAACGATCACGTACTGGTGTCGCGTGCGACAGAAAGAATGTCCGCCAGATAGGTTTTTTATGTGGTGGCGCTGGTTAACACTTTCAGGGTTAGTTCCAATTGTAAAACATAAATACCTAAGAATGTGGATGGGAAGACGGCACCACGGTAGCTCAATGGTAGAGCATCACACGCGTAATGCGAAGACGTGGGATCATTCCTCACCTGAGCCCATTTGTTTTTAGGGGCGAAGCTCCTTAGGGTGTGGGTCTGTCCCTCCTCTGTAGTAGTAGTCGTCGTAGTCGTCGTAGTAGGTAGCCACGTCTACTTTTATGAGAAAAAAAATTCCGAGAGTTGTGGCCGTAGCGGAATCGAACCAGGGACCCCTCGCTTCTGAACGCGTGGCGCTAACAACTACGCCACGAAGCGCACATGGACAGACGCACCTAGATGGCAATAAATACCCAACATTAACGCAAGACTGCGCGTTTCTAACGCGTTTGTGCTAGCGGGTGGTGGTGGTGAAAAACATTTATTTGCTGTATTTACAAGTGAGAGATAGGGACGGCCTTAAGGGCCGACCCTTTACAAACTCTAGGAGGAGTCCCTAGTCCGGGACCCATGTGGCTTCCGCAGCGGCGCGTGCCCTGGCCACGAGGGCTCTCTGGCCCTCCAAGGTCGAGCAGCCGAGCAGGGCAGCCTCCCAGCTCTCTCGGGTAGGGGGGGAAGGGGAGGGGATTGGCGGGACCGCCGGGTTTGAGGTACATGCCCACACCATGTGGAAAGGATCCGCGAACGGATGATCACAGTGCGGGCATTCCCCGGAGAAGGCCGGATTGAAATGTTTAAGTATCGCAGGGCACAATATTGTGTTGGTGTATAGACGTAAGAGCCAGCGCTCCTCCGTCTTAGTCAGGTCCGGTGCCGGTGGCGGAAATCGGAGCCTATTCGTTTTGTACATATCCGTGATGTCTCGAAAGGAAGTTACCGGATTAGGTTCTGGAACGTCAGGCGATAGAGGGCGAGGCGGGTCCCGGGAGTTAAGCGCTCGGGCTGAGGCATCGGCAGCCTCGTTACCACCTAGCCCTGCGTGGGCCGGAGTCCAGATGACGACACGTGGATTTGGGCGGTCTAAATATTCACAGCGCTTGAGGATACGAGCGGCGCAAATACTGATGCGACCTTTAGTAAGATTTTGACACGCACTCCGCGAATCGGTGATGATAATCCGAGATGCGGGGTCCGCTGCGGCGAGGGCTATGGCGACTTCTTCCGCGTGAGTAATGTCCAGCGCTCGAAAGGTGAGCCCTTCAACGGGTACGTTTTGATGGACTACGGCTTCCGTGTACCACCCGCCGTGGTGAGGGCCGGACGCGTCCGTGTAGAAGACTCCAGGGCGGGACCCATAGCGTCCCTGCAAGGCGGTAACCCGCGCAGTTCGCCTGCCTTCGTAAGTCCCCCTAGCCATGTTGTAGGGCAGAGGCTGGATGGTCAAAGCACCACGCCAGTCCTCAGGAATTGTGGTTCGCTCTTCTGTCTGATAGGTGTAAGAGATATGGAGACGGTGTAAGAGGTTTCTCCCAGCGTGTGACTTAGTAAGTCGCAGGTACTGGTTGTTGAGATGGGCCTCTTTGAGCTCCCCATACGTGTTGGTCATGCCCAAGTCTGCAAGACGCTGGTTAGACGTCGAGATCGGGAGGTCTAGGGCGCGTTTGTAAATTTTGCGGGGAATACATTCTAGCATGTTCTCATCGCACTTGCGCAAACGCAGGTAGGGTGTCGAATAGAGGATTCGACTGGTCACGAAAGCGTTGGTGAGGCGCAGAGCATCTTGACTCTTAAGACCCCCCCGCTTGTTCGAGACCCGGCGGACCATGCGGCCCACCTGATCCCCGACCGTACGTAACTTGCGCAGGGTTGTATCGACTTTTCGACTCTTGTGAATGAAGAGCCCCAGGATGCGGATTTCGTCGCGTTCCGGGATAGGCCCGGTATGCAGTGAGAGTACAATTTGAGTTGTGTCTTTTGGTTTGGGGCGAAGATGCACGTACTCTCATTTAGTAGGCGAGCATTCGAAACCGCAACGTCGGGCGTATTCATCCACGACCGATGCTGCTTGTTGCAGGCAGGCCTCAATACTACCAAGGGAACCCTGGGTTGCCCACAGCGTGATGTCGTCGGCGTACAGAGCGTGCTGCACTTCTGGGACATCCTTTAGCAATGGGGGGAGGTGAGCCATGGCGAGATTGAACAGGAGAGGAGAGAGGACCGCTCCTTGTGGTGTTCCTCGTGTACCAAGAGGGTACGGGCCATGCTCCTTGTCTTGAATGCGGAGGTACGCCTGCCGTTCCATCAGGAACTGACGGACGTACCTGAAAGCATTATGGCCACAGTCCGTTTGGGACAGGTGTGAGAGAATGATGTCGTGAGTGAAGTTATCGAAGGCTCCCTTGAGATCTAAGGCCAGGACTACCTTGTCGTCACTGGGATGTTCGATCGGTTCTATAACGTCACAATGGAGTTGCAGGAGGATGTCCTGAGCAGAGCGATGTGGACGAAAGCCGTACATAGTGTCAGCAAAGGTGTGGCGGGCCTCGAGGTAATCGGAGAGCCTATCTCTAACCATTGTTTCCATAAGCTTCCCCACACACGAGGTTAAGGAAATGGGTCGGAGATTTTCGATGTTTATAAGCTTGCCCGGTTTGGGAATGAAAGTGACTAAGGCCGTTTTCCAATCAATCGGCAGTGGCTCGCACCCCTCCCAGATTTGATTGAAGTAGTCGAGGAGGTGAAGGTATGCCGGGTCTGGGAGGTTGGCTAGAAGCTTAACAGTCACTCGATCCTGACCCGGCGCCGTTCCTCGCTTCATTTTGGACAGGGCCGCCTTCAGATCGTGGAGTTGAAAACAACGATCCAAGTATGCGTTCTCCGAGCCTGCATAGGAGTACGCCAGTCCGAGGGGGTCCTGTTGGCTGCAGAGATATCTATCTCTAAGTGCCCGTGCTAGTTTGTCCGCGTCACCCGCATAGGCGTGAAACGCGCGTTGAAGATGTTTTTGCGTTTCTGTGCGCGTTTGGCTAGGGTCGATGAGGGCCCTGATGAGGCGCCACGTGTTGCGGTTTGACATCTGCTTGGCGGCAGTGTTACAGCGTTCTACCCAATTAGAGTCGGCGAGCTGGGCCACGTACTCGTCCGCTTCCTGGGTGAGGGCTGCGATGCGGATTTTGAGCTGACGATTATGCTTTTGTCGGCGCCATCGGCGGACTAGGCTATGGCGAGCCTCCCAGAGATGCCAGAGATGGTTATCCACCGCCGGCGTGGCCTCTGAGAGCTGAACTGTCTGCTCGGTTTGATGAAGTGACGTCACGAGGTTTTGAGACCAAGTGGCGTAGCCCTGGTGAGCTATGGAAGCCGTATTCGTGTAATCCGAACGGAATTTGGTCCAGTCCGGAAGTTTCGCTTGGTGGTGGGGACGGGTAAGGGGGTGCGTTCGGATTGTGATGAGAAGAATGCAGTGGTCACTGCCGAGGGTTTCCTCGGTATTGAGCCACTCTGCATGTCTGATGTTCTTGGTGAGTGTGAGATCGGGACATGTGTCTCGAGTCACGGAGTTACCAATGCGGGTCGGGTGTGCAGGGTCCGTTTGGATGGTGAGGCCCATGGTGGAAATAAGTTCCGCCAGTTTCCTACCACGTCGTTCCTCCTTACGGTAACCCCAGTGGGGACTAGGAGCATTAAAATCGCCTACTATGACGAGCGGCTCCCTGCCTGCCACTGTT
Organism: Dermacentor silvarum; assembly: GCF_013339745.2. Taxonomy (NCBI): domain Eukaryota; kingdom Metazoa; phylum Arthropoda; class Arachnida; order Ixodida; family Ixodidae; genus Dermacentor; species Dermacentor silvarum. The sequence goes on from NC_051163.1 coordinate 87,791,897, forward strand.
AGGGCTTTGCTAAAAACGTCGGCGTAAGTAACGTTAGGCTGTTTAGGTGAACTGTAGATGTTGAGGATGTGTATGGACGGGTCCTGCTTCCTAAGCGGGAGGAGAGTCACCATAACACACGAGTAAAGCGGATCGCAGTCGAGATCGACCGAATTGGCGGTGTAATTTCGATGCACGCATAGTGCGGTTTGCGCATCCCTTTGGTACACTGTATAATTTGTGAGGGCGACGTGCTCACCCGGCTCCTGAAGAGCCACTACCGCGGGCAGATGTGAATAGCTTTCCAAGTGGAGCCGGAGAGCAGCCCGCTTAGTGCGTGCTTTAAATCCCCGGCAGTTCCATTGTAGGATTGTAAATGGATCCGAATTTGCGCGACCGCGGCGCGATCTAGAGCCTTTGCCCGCCATCGTGGGAGCTAGAAATTTGGGGGGCCTCCAGGAGAGCAGAGAGGTCCATAGGGGCTCCGCTGCTCGATCCGGTGCTTACATCCGAGGTTGCGATCGAAACTTTGGACTGTCTGTCAACCGCGGCCACCTGGGGGGGGGGGGGTGGTCGGGGTGCTTGTGACTTAGATATCCGTTTAAATTTGGGGCGGCTGGTGCTGAAAGAGTGTTTGGGCAACTGGGAAACTATCATGCCCGGGATGCGGTCGACAACGGTTTGGAGGGCGGCGGCCAATCGGTCCTCAATCGTGGTCACTATGGATGCCACAGGGGCCTCTAAGCTGCTAACACGCGCCTCAATCGGGGCGAGGAGTGCTGTGGTGTCCCTGTGTTCAGAGGGAGCACTATCCATCGCCTCAGGCGCCTGCCCGGACGGTGTCGGGTTAGCTGAGGGCAAGCGGTTCGCGAGCGCCTCCACCGCCTGCGTTAACGAGGCAACCTGGGCCTGTAACTGACGGATTGCAATTTGTTCCCGGGTGGGAGTGGAAGGGGTTGGCGGTTTGGGGTTAGGAATCATGGATGGTGGGGGCGGAGAGGCTGCCCCGCCCGAGCCACTCACCTGGGGTCCTTGCCGGACGCGGGTGGCCCACGAGAGATCCCCCTGGGCAGGAGGTTTGGGTTCAGGTGACGGCGGGTGCGGTTTGGGTGAGGCGGGCGAAACCTGCCTCGTAGTGGGCTTCCTGGTTGGCGGTCCATCCGGAGTTTGGCCTCGCAGGGAAGGCCCGATAGCCCCCGCGTCAGGGTGCGGGGGTGGGGTAGGGTTGGTGGCAGGGGGCTGAGCACTCTGCGGCGAAGCCCGAGGGCCCGTCTTCCTCGGTTTCTGTGGGCGTCGACGTTTTCGCTTCTTGGGGCCGGCTTGACCCTCCGGTGGAGGAGTGGGTGATTTGGGTGGCGGCGTCCTGTAGCGCTCCTTACAGCACCGGTCCGCGCTGACGTGGGGTCCGGCACATAGAGCGCACCTGGGCGTACACTCGTGAGGGGTTCGGGCGCCATCCGTGAGCGGCATCGCTTTTCCGCAGATGCCGCAGAGGTCTGGTTTGGGGCCGGGGCAGCTGTCGGGCCGATGCCCAACGGAACCGCACCGACCGCAGGCTGGTACAGTTTTCTTGTACGGCTGCACCGGGATGAGCAGGGCGTCGTAAGAGACGTACCTGGGCTTCACCTTGCCGGAAAAGGTGAGACGCACCTTATTGGAGGTGCCCAATCGCCGGACGTGTAAGATTTTGCCTTCAGGCCAGTAGAGGCTTTCACGAAGAGTGGCTTCGGTGTCGGAGCTGCGCACCGTCACTACTCCATAACAGGAGTCTTGAGTGTCCGCACGCAGGTACCCGAACAGGGGCACTGGTCCGACGGGTGAGGGAACCGCAAATTCACCGATAAGTTTGTCCGCTATTTGCGGGTTCGAAGTGTAAGTCAAAATGAGATTTTGTTCCCGCACCATCACAACTGTGACCAGCCGAGTCGCGGTCGCTCCAAGGTGGGCTATGAGCGCGCGACCAGCCCCGTTCTCAGGGAAAACGGTGGCGAGGGATAACTGTGTCCGGGGTTTGAGTACAACAACGAAGTCTGTTGCTTTCGGCTTCGGTAGGGGTTGAGGTTGCCACAAAGGCCGCTTCTTCCCCTGCTGCGGGCCCGCGGAGCGCAGCGCAGGCGGCGCGAGAGTTGGGGAACAGGTAGCGAGCTTCGGCGTCAGCAGCTGCGTCCGGGGACGCCGCATTGGCGGAAGCCGCCGTTACTGCGTTGCTCGCTTGCTCTCGGCGAGCGACCGCGGCAGCGAGCGCGGCGCTCTTGAAGGGTTGGGGCAGCTCCGGTCCGCTGTCCGAGGACGGGACGGTGGTCCACATCATGCTGTGAGGGTCATATCCAACTTGAGTGTCCGCCACGATTGCGGTCGCGGTGCGGGGCCGGCCGCCCGTTTTGCCGGGAGGTGCCATGGCCGTTAAGCCTAGCGGCGTCGCCTCCGGCGTAGAGACGTAGATCGCCCGTAAAAGACGTAGAAGTGGGCCACTTGCCGGAATAAGGTATCCAGATGAACCGTATCACATTCCGGTGACGGTGGTGAGATTTCCTTGGGGGTCCGAAGAGGTAGTCCGGGGTTCCGATCGAAAATCGACGGAGCCGGTGTGCTGCACGACCGATCTGGTCTCGCGCTCGCAGCGTCTCCCCTGTGCTAGCGCGTTACGGCCCGTGCAAGATGATAAGATGATAAGTGGTTCTTGAGGGAAAGGGAAAGGTTGGCGCTATCTTCTGCAGCCCTTGAGGGAGGGCCCGTGCAAGAAGCTGGTGTAAGACGCCGTGGCCTCTCCGCCTTACCCCCGTATTCATAAACGCTGATGGCGTCGGCAAACGCGGTGCACGTTCCGGCATGTGTAAACGGCTGCGTAAGACGCTGTGGCCTCTTCCCCTTAGAGTACTGCACGTTTCTAACGCGTTTGTGCTGGCGTCCCCTTAAGCGGGAGATGGTGCAATTATAATGAAGGGCGCTGTTATAAAATAGGAATGACGTCACATATGGCGCGTGTCATTGGTGGAAGTCAATCGTTCGATTTAGTGCGGCGAGACTGGGCGAATTACACGGAAGATTCACGGTTTACCGATGATTCCCTCCGGAGCTCCGCCCACTCATCATCATTCACCCCGTGGATATGCGGTGTTTTTTGTTGCACATGGACACTCCAGGCGCATTTCTGCCGTTGCCGTCGTCGTCGCCGTGATGCTGCGTATAAATTCCGACGATGATAAAATCGTCGCCGCGCGCCGTGCGTTGAGTGTTCGAGTGAAGGCGTGCGAGGGTGAGCCGGCAACCACTGCTTAATCTCGCGCACGCAACAGAGGAAGGTGGCTGGAAGTGCACGCTCTTCGTTCAGGCGCCAGGAACGGGGAGGAGGTGGCCGAGACGGGAGGGCAAATCCCAAATCCCTCCGTTCGGGGGATTTGCCCTCGACCTGGCTGGAGGGTGCGTTCTGCTTACGCGGCTGCTGCTCACAGAGCTATAGTGAAAGCGATCTGCGACACGGCTGAAGTGTGCACCAGGGGTGGCCTCATCTTCAACGCGATCTGCGATGGGCCAAAGGGCATTCGCCGAGTGCCGGTAGCTTCGTATGCGCTGCGCTTTCAACGTTTAGTTCGCGTTGAAGCGAGAGCCAGCGCGAAGGTCAGTTTGCTTGCTGACACGCGCAATTTCTGGCTCAAGCGTTTTGACGAGCTCCCGCGGTCATCGAGCGAGATGCGTTCATGTTTACCTGTGCGCGCGTATATTTACAACGAGCGAATAATTACAACAAATATTTACAACTTTATATGGCTGATCAAACTACTATAATTACTTCGTATACCTGTCTACTAATTTGCTATCGCTATCGATGCTTCGCCTTTTGGGCGAAACTGCGACTTTTTCACCCATTTTCATTTCCATTATTTTTTTTTTCATTTCTTTAATTCTTTAAGTATGACGCCAGCCGAGTAAGCTGCGCAATGTTTGTTGTTGCTTCGATGGGCACGGGAATTGAAGCACAGCAGCAATCTTCTCAGGGTCTGGTTGGATTCCATCTTTTGAAACGACGTGACCCAGCACTTTGATTCTTCTGCTGGCGAATGTGCACTTTTTAGTAATAATCTGGAAGCCAGCATTTGAAAGGCATTGGAGGACTTCGTCTAATCTCTGCAGGTGTTGGCTGAAACTGGAAGAAAAACAACGATGTCATTCAGATAACAGAGGCAGGTCTTCCACTTTAGGCCACAAAGAACAGTGTCGATGATACGCTCAAACGTGGCTGGAGCGTTGCACAGGCCAAATGGCATTACATTAAATTCATAAAGTCCGTCCGGCGTGGCGAAACCACTTTTCTCTTTGGCAGCCTCGTTCATGGGAATGTGCCAATATCCCGATCGCAGATCACGGTTGGAAAAATATCCTGCTCCTTGTAGTGTATTTAAGGCATCGTCAATTCGAGGCATGGGATACACATCCTTGCGTGTAATTTTAATGAGCGCTCGATAATCAACGCAAGAGCGAACAGAACCATCCTTTTTCTTCACCAGAACGACAGGCGAAGCCCAGGAACTGGATGAAGGTTGTATAATATTTCGTGCTAGCATTACATCAACTTGTTCTTCAATGAGCTTCCGTTCTGACTGCGAAACAGGATATGGGCGACGTCGTATAATTGCAGAACTGTCGGTTTCGATGTGGTGTACAGCCACGTTAGTCTGACCCAATGCGGTGGCACAGCAATCAAAGGAGGATTTGTGCTTAGCCAAAAGGGTGAGTAACGCATCCGACTGGGCAGCGGTTAGGACAGAACTAATTAGGGCACGGAGAGAAGAAGAATCCAAACCTGAGGTTGGTACTGGTGACGAAGAAGGGGAAAGCGCTGCGACAGAGATCAGTGGCGGGTCGGTGAATGTTGCCACGGTCTTACCTTTGGGCAACAACACAGGATCTGGGGTTTTGTTGCAGGCGAACAGGAGAGCTTGGCCACATGAAAACCGGAGGAGACAAGGGGCGACTAGAATTCCTCGTGAAGTGCAGCGTGAAGATGGAGTAACCAGTGCGTCTCCATCGGTTACCTGGCTGGATTTGACAGCTACAATGTGTTCGCGACCAGGGTGCAGGGCGTAGCCTGCAGCGACAGCCAAGTTCAAGATGTATGGGTGACGACTCCAAAATAGGTGCATCAGTAGTATCTGTGATGTGGACGACGTTCTCCCTACATGATATTGCGGCGGAGGCAGAATGCAGAATTCCCAACCGAGAATACGTTCATGGATGCACGCGGGTAGCACAATCATCTTAATGTGGTGACGAATGCCGTCGTTCAAAACACGAGCCGTACAATGTCCGTCGGCGTGAATGAGTACGCTATTATCGCCGCGTAAAACGGGTCCAATATAAGGCGTTCTGACTTTACGGAGCCCTGAACACAAATCACTACGCAGAACGGAAACAGCGGCACCAGTATCGACGAGAGCTTGCACGGGAACACCTTCGAGAGATACAGATAGCATAGTGGCCGGGCGACAAGGAGGTATTTCCGATGTTCGACAGGACGCAGTTTTCCCTCCAAAAACTGCAATCCTTAGTTTTTCGACTGTTGGTCAGAAAGGCGGGAGATAGGGCGAAGCGGCGATGCAGAGCGGCGGTAGGGTGAAGGACAATGTCGTGTGGCCGAATGGGAGCCCTGAGGCAGATGTGGAGACACTGGAGGAGATGGAGAACGATGCTGCGTGAAAGCGGACGGACCTGGGTAGTAAGCGTCGTGTCATCGGATCTCACCTCGCTCGAAATCAGCGTAGCCTCTGCTTACATCCAGCTGGCGGCGACGGCAGTAACGCGAATGTGGCCCCGTATTCCGCAGTAAAAGCAGACCGGAGGAGGTGGACGCCACTGAGGATACGAAGGTGCAGCTGGTGCTCGGGCGCCCATAGAGGCCAGTAGCTGCAGGTGAAGTCAGGAGGCCCAGAAGGGACAGTGGCAGGTTATATTGTAGCGACTTCCGCGTATGTGAGCATCGGGAACGCTGCTGGGGCAACAGACGTTGTCGGTTGGAAACAACAGTGGATCGCCTCTGTTGCTGCTCCTGAAGTTCTTCGCGAATAATAGTGCGGATAAGAGCACTTAAACCAGAATGAGGTGGCATTGTAAGGTCGCTTTCATGGTGAAGATGGAGGCCCTGAAGCTCGTCCAAGCGCTGACATGTCGATGTAATATTTTTAACCGAGGTAGGATTTTGAACAGCTAAGGCGCTGAATGCGATATAACCAATGCCATTAAGAATGTGGCGAATGCGTTCGGCTTCCGTTATTCCAATGTTGGCGCAGCGGCATAGAGCCAGGAGATATTCGATGTATCTATATGACTCTTGTGGAAGTTAAACACGCGCACCGAGGTTCTGTTTGGCGCCTTCTGAACGGCCAGATGAGGTCGCGAAGATTTGCTGCAAACTGGTAGTAAACGCTTACCAGTCGACGAAGTCAGTTTCATGGTTAAAATACCCCGTCTCCGCAACGTGGGTCACATAGAACGCGACGTTAGTCAACTTCTGTCTGCCGGTCCACCCATTGGCCGAACTCAGGTGGTTGTAATTGTCGAGTCAGTCGTCGACGTCATCCCCGCGGAGACCCGCAAAAACTGGAGGGTCACGTTGAGGGCTGGCAATGTGCACGATGTCAGTGCAGCCGATGTCGTGGAAGTGGGAGCGTTAGTGGTAGCGATAGTGCCATCGGCCGACGCAGGAGTGGCCATAGCTGTGCAGGGCGCAGGCGGCGACCGGAACGTAGCTCCAGGTAGGGCAGGAACGCATGAGGACATCAGGATCTTGACGCACCTCCACCACTTTGAAAGACGGAAGACGACCAGGACAGAAAGCACTAGCAGACCCGTTTATTCCGCGGGCACGACCCAGGCTCCAATACGAAGAAGAAAAACTGGGATGATGATGGTTATATAAAGAAATTTACAGAAGAAAAAAAGTTGTCGCAGTTTCACCTGAAAGGCGAAGCATCAATTGCGATAGCAAATTTGTAGAGAGCTATACGGAGTAATGATAGTAGCTTTATCAGCTGTATAAACTTGGACATGCCGCAGCACCGGCAACACGCAGAACTGTTGGCGACGCCGTCGGCGTTTTGCCCACGTTCGCACAAAATGCGTGCGGCGTTGGTGACTGTTGCCGGAGCCTCTGATATAAATAGGTACTTGGTGCCGCAGCTAAATGTCCCCTCCCTTCCCTCCCCCTCCACCCCCCGCCCCCCACGGCCTTTCGTGCGTCAGAAGAAGGCGCGTTTGCTCTACATATATGGTGATTGTAAAGGAGGAAAGAGACGCCTACTTCTGCAGCCCTTAAGGGAGCACGGCACAGAACACGCGTTTGTTCTCCGCCGTGCGTTCACTCCCCGTGAAAGCGCGCGTCCCTCGCGCCCTTTCACTCGCACATACAGCGTTCGGCGGCGCGCGGCGACGATTTCATCTCCATTGACGTCATACGGAACCTCACGGCGACGGCGACGGCGACGGCAACGGCGACGCCGACGGCAGAAATCTGCTTTGGAGTGTCCATATAATTGCTATCGCAATGATAAAATTGGGTTGGAGTGCATACGGCAGGCATTGCCAAATCCTGACTTGGAGCTTACCACTGTCGTTGAAAAGAAAAGTGTGCAATCATTGCATTCTACCGGTGCTAAGATATGGGGCAGAAACTTGCAGGTTAACAAAGAAGCTCGTGAACAAGTTAAGGACCGCACAAAGAGCGATGGAACGAAAATTATTAGGAGTAACGTTAAGAGACAGGAAGAGAGCGGTGTGGATCAGAGAACAAACGGGGGTAGACGATATTCTAGTTGACATTAAGCGGCAGAAATGGAGCTGGGTAGGCCATGTAATGCGTAGGATGGATAACCGGTGGACCATTAGGGTTACAGAATGGATACCAAGAGAAGGGAAGCGCAGTCGAGGACGGCAGAAAGTCAGGTGGGATGATGAGGTTAGGAAATTCGCAGGCGTAAGTTGGAATACGCTAGCGCAAGACAGGGGTAATTGGAGATCGCAGGGAGAGGCCTTCGTCCTGCAGTGGACATAAATATAGGCTGATGATGATGATGATGGTTATATACAAATGAGAACGGTGAAGTATGTTAAATGTGCTTACGATATATGTATAGATATGTACATGTATACATATATATACACATATATACTGTACATGTGTACCGTATATACAGCGCTTATATTGTCGTCGTGCACCGCAGCGCCCCTAACAGTTCGGCGAACGCTGCTTCACAACAACGCGCAGAACTGTTGTCGATGGCATCGGCGTTGTGCCCACGTTCGCCTCCGTATGATGACGCACATCATGTCACCAGAGGTAGCACTTCAGCCTTCTCTAGTATAGAGGGTGTTGGTACATGGCACTTGATATCACGCTACTGGTGAGGTGAAGGTGAAATGAACTTTATTTGGTCCTGAAGAACCCCGATCAGACACCCCCCGAAGGGGGGTCCGCCGCGGTTGCTGGCCGCGCCCACGCCGGTACTGGAAGACCGTGGCCCTCCGCCCGTTCGCAGGCCTCCTGGACTGCCGAGAGTTGGACTGAGAGTTCGCCGCTTTTAAGGGTCCTCTCCCAGTCCTGCTGTGTGCTGAACTTGGCGCCACATAACGCCGGGCACTGCCAGAGCATATGAGCGAGTGTGCACTTATTAGACAGTTTTAGTTTAGCGTTAGCGTAATAGCGGGGTTACGGGAAATAGCGTTACCGTTCCGCAAACGAACTTTGCAGAAAGAGAGTTTTAGTATAGCGTGATAGCGTAGTTTACGTGCGGGACGCTATTCCATTACGCTTCGAATTTTGCATACACAGGGCAGTTAATTCTATGTGTGTGTGCGTCCGGAGAGTGCGATATGCAGCGCAATGGAAGCCAGGAGCGCGTTGTATTTTTACTTCACATGTCCGTCGATCTGCAACGAAACAGACAAGCAGTACAAGCTAACGTTGGTACAAGGTGTCTACCATAGCCTCCGAAATCTTCTAATCTCAGAGGCCATATGCCGTCATCGCGCCTATCTCCTAACTTTAGCGACAGATGGCGCTCGGATCTCAGAAAAAAATTCTCTCGTTAGGCTTAGGGGCGTTCGAAACGAGAAGCGATCTCGAAAATTCCTCAACATTAGCCATAACACTCTCTCGGCGAAGCGGCATGAGACTAAGCAAAAGCCGTTTACGCAGTCATTTGCTACGAACGAAGTGAATTCTACAAAAACAACGCCAAATTCAGTTCGAAGCGGGCGGCCGGGACCGCCGCCATGTTTTACGTACACTACGTAAACACGCTAATACGGTAACGTTAACTCTGAGAAATAGCGTGCGCACGGTAAACGGTATGGGTCGGTTAGCGTTCAGCGCATGCGCACTTCGATCCCGCTATTCCGGTACGCCCGCTATTCCGGTAACCACGCTAAACTAAAACTGTCTATTCTCCCTGCAGCTAGGGCATCCTGGATCTATGCTTTCAGCAAAGTGACTAAACGTGCTACGAGACGGGAACGAACCTGCCTGCAGCATCCGGAGAACGGACGACTGCGGTCTAGTGAGCTTGGAATGCGGGAGGGGGTACCTCCGCCTTGACAGTTGATAGTGAGACGTAACTTCGTGAAAGGTGCCTAGTGGATCCTTGAAGCTCTCCGCGAACCCGCCTGCGGACCCGCCCGGACCGCCGCGGCACGTGATTTCTCGCGCACGGTTATGGGCAAGTTCGTTGACATTGGAAACTGACGGATGAAACCCTAAGCCCATGTGGGCTGGGAACCACGTAATTGTGTGAAAGCCTACCGCACCCCTCGAACTGAGGATAGTGGCAGCCTCCCTGGAGACCACCCCCGAGGCGAAGGCCCGGACGGCAGCCCTGGAGTCAGTGAATATCTCAGGACGCGAAGGATCCTTCATCGCTAGAGCTATTGCTACCTGCTCTGCTACGGAGGCAGACACCTTCCCAACGGAAGCTGAGTTGAGTACGTGACCGCGATGATCAACAACCACGGCCGCAAAGCTATCGGAGCGGCCATACTGCGCCGCATCAACGAAAGCCACCTTTCCCGGGGATTTAGCTACGAAGTCAAGCAGAGACCCGGCCCGTGCCTTTCGCCGGCCAACATTGTACTGCGGATGCACGTTACGCGGGAAAGGTTCCACCTCGTAGGTAGCCTTCACTGTCTGTGTTAAAAACACCTTCTGTTCGGTGCTTCCCATATGACGGCAGCCCAGCGACTGTAGGAGACGCTGCCCAGCCTTGGTGGCGGAGAGCCGCGCGACCTGAGCTAGTTTCTGAGCCTCAGTAACCTCCGATAGGGTGTTGTGCATGCCCAGGCTCATGAGCCTGTCCGTGCCGGTGCTCATGGGGAGTCCCAGCACCCTTTTGATACTTTTTCGCATTAAAGTGTCTAGTTTATCCTCTTCACTTTTAGACCAATTCAGTGCCGATGCGACGCAATTAATATGGCTCATGAGGAACGCATGGTAGAGCCGAAGGAGATTGCTCTCCTTCAGCCCTCCCCTGCGGTTTGAGACCCTTAAAATCAGCCTGAGCATGTTCTCCGTCTTGGAGGTGATTCGGGCCAAAACCTGTGAATTCCTGCCGTTGGACTCAAGAAGCAAGCCGAGCACTCTAATGCAGTTGACTCTGGGAATCGACAGCCCGTCCCTTGTGGTTAGCGTAATCTGTACCTGATCAAGCGGCGTGGAGGGCCTCCTCCCGGGCCGAACCGGTCTGTAGAGAAGCAACTCCGATTTGGAGGTGGAGAGTCGAAGCCCCGTACCCTCCAGAAAACTTTCGGTGATAGAGAGTGCCGACTGAAGCGCCTCCTCCACCTCAGCATTCGAACCTCCCATGCACCAGACAGTAACGTCGTCCGCATATAGGGCGTGGTTGGTATTCGCTACAGTGGAAAGACGCTCTGAGAGGCCTTTCATAGCTATGTTGAACAAGAGAGGCGAAATGACCGCTCCCTGCGGCGTGCCCCTCCACCCAGGGTAAAGGCCCGCGATTTTAATTGGCCAATCTTTATGGTTGCTGTGCGGTCCCGGAGGAAGGCACGAATATAGGCGTGGAACTTTGGTCCCAGCCCCATGCTCTCGACCGCCTCCAGGACGAACTTATGTGAAATGGTATCGAACGCCTTGGCGAGGTCAAGGGCCAATACTCCCCGAATATCTCGGGTTTGTCGGTCGATAATTTGCCTCTTAATCAAGAGCATCACATCCTGGGTGGAGAGACCCGGCCGGAAGCCTACCATGTTATGTGGAAAGAGCTCTTTATCCTCGATATGCCTAATGACCCTATTATATACCGCATGCTCCATCACCTTCCCCACGCAAGAGGTAAGGGAGATGGGACGTAGGTTCTCCTTGGCGAGTGCCTTGCCCGGTTTGGGGATGAGTACCACCGAGGCGGTCCTCCAGGCTTCCGGAACGCGGCCTTCTGCCCATAGGAGATTGACCTCCTCGGTTAACTTAGCAATGGACTTATCATCAAGATTACGCAGCAGCCTATTCGTGATTCCATCAGGGCCAGGGGCTGAGCGACTGTTAAGTTCATGAAGCACCTCTTCGATCTCAAGTTTCGTAAAGGGCGAGTCGACTGCCTCCAGCGGCCCTCCCCGTAGTCCGGGTAATCCCAGTCCCCTACGGGGCCAACCGGAAGGTATCGCTCCGCCAATTCCGTAAGTAGAGTCGTGTCATCGACCCCACTGCTCCTCTGTGCTTGGACCAATCGGTCGATTGCCAACCTCTGGTTACCTTTGGAATTAGTCTCATCGAGAAGCACCTTCAAGAGGTTCCATTTACCCCCGGCGCGCATCTGCCCGTCCACTTTTGAGCAAACTTCATTCCACTGCTGCCTAGACAGTTCCTGACAATAGTCCTCGATTTCTTTATTGAGGAGCGATATGCGCTTCCGCAGCCTCCTATTGAGCTTCTGCGTGCGCCATTTCTCAACCAGTGATTTTTTAGCCTCCAACAGATGCGCAAGACGTGAGTCCATTGCATCCACCTGTAAGTCAGTCTGGACCGTCTTGGTTGCGAGGAGAGCATCCTCTGCTAATCGCGAGAAGAGGTCCTCCAACGTGCCATATTCGGTCTGATCAGCCTTGCGGAGCTTTCTAAACTCGTCCCAGTCCGTCACCCTGAACTCCCTAGGCGGAGGCACCCGGGTTTCCTGGGTGACCGAGAGGATAAAGTGATCACTTCCCAGGCTTTCCTGCAGGTTAGCCCACTGTACGCCCGCCGCGTTTTTGGTAAATGCTAGATCCGGAGTGGTGTCTCTCGTAACAGAGGTGCCCACCCTAGTTGGGAACTGAGGGTCCGTGACCAGCTCTAAGGAACAATCCGTCATGGCTTGAACCAGGTTTCTCCCCTTAACAGTGGCCTTTGGATATCCCCAGGCCGGGTGGTGTGCATTAAAATCCCCGACAGCTACAAACGTATATTTGTGTTCTACAAACGCATATTTCCTCGCAACCAATATAGCCAGACCGTGTTGCCCCTCCCCCCTAACTGATACAGATCGATAGCCGGGCAAGGCAACCGCCGCGTCAATGGTTTCGTGTAAGGCAATCACATGCGGCCTCACCGCCAATGGAGACATATACTGCTGGAGGGAGGCCTTACGCTTCCTAAACCCCGCGCAGTTCCACTGCCAAATGGAAAACTCATTTCCGCTGGGAGCCATGATTACTACCACTGTTTTGCCGACTTCTCGGCACGTCCTTATGTACGGGGGCCAGAACCATCGGCATACCAGGGCCCGCCTGGGGAACCAGTGAGACGGGCGTCACCGGGACGACCAATGAATTCTCGCCGAAACCAAGCCTGCTTTCGATCACTGCGACTTTACGTGCAACGAGGTCAAAACATTCCGCTTGCCGCATCACCGACTTCTGCAATTCCTTGATTGCTTCAAGGACGGCCGAGTCGGACGCCCCCGCAACCTCTCCTTCCGGACCTATCCTCCGCTTAGCCGGCCGCCGCTCCACTGACGAAGGCCGCGCCGGGGGCTGTGCTGAATTCCTGAGAGCTTCGAACTCGACCCTCATCTGCTGAAGCTGAGCTTTCAAGGTAGCGTTCTCCTGAATTAGAAAAGCGACCCTAGGGTCTTCCTTTTGCTCTGGCAGTGCCACGTGCGTTACCTGTGCTGGCTGCTGCGCCGGCCTTGGCTTGACTCGATCCGCCCAGGTGGTGGGAGCCTCTTGGATGCGCACCCTGGAGCGGGAGCGCCCCCTGGAGCGAGAGCGTCCTCGTGAGCGAGAGCGCCGTCTGTAGCGAGAGCGCCTCCTGGAGCGGCTACGGCGTCTCCCAGGAGCTGGCGAGAGAGAGTGCGTTCTCGCAGGTGGTGCCACGCTGGAATCCCGTGATGTCAGACCCTCCTGGGCCTGCTGGCGTTTCTTGGTGCGCTTCCTACGCCGTCTTCTTTGTCTCACCACGAAGGGGACTTGGTAACGGTGTTTGCAGGCCTTGTCTGCCGTTATATGCCCCCCCCCCGCACAAGGCACATTTCGCCTGGCATTGGTGATCCTCCGCAGGGTCGCTCACACCACACCCGTGGCACACTTTCTTCGTCGGGGTGGGGCAAACATCGGCCCGATGGCCGAGAGCCCCACACCCATAACAAACATCAGTCTGTCTCATGTACAACGTACACCTAAGCATGCTCGTACCGCACATAACATAGTTAGGTACCTTTAGTCCACTGAAGAGAACAACGACCGTAGTCGTTTCCTTGATGTGACGCACCTCCATGGCTTTAGGATTACGCTGGTTGACGATCATGGCTGCCAACTGCTGCTCACCAATGTCCACGTCGACACCTCGGACGACGCCTTTGCAGGTATCGTCGGAGGCCGCGGTGTAGGCAGAAACTTGATACTCAGTCGAGCCGAGCCTGATGAGACGCAGCGCCGCGTAGGCGCCCGCATTCTTGGGCTCTGGGGTAGAGACCACAAGAATATTCTGAGTTAAGTTCGGGCAGATGATATCCTCCTTTGATTCCTCCGGGGGTAGTTTCGCCGCCGTCGCCAGGGCTTGGGCCAGACGAATCTGGCTAACCTTCTTGAGATCCAGGCCTCCCTTGGGTCGGGCAATGACTCGAATATGGCTCCGCGGCAAGCGGGGGAGCCTCGATGCGGTCGCAAGGCGCCGGACGACGCCCTGCGCGTTGGCCGTGCGGCGGCCAGCTGTGCCGTCACTTTGAGTAGAAACGCTCTCTTGCTGCCGGGAAGAACGCTTATTCTTGCTTAAAGCGGTCCGCCACCCAGGCGCGTCAGCTTCTTCGCGGGAAAGAGTTTCCCCTTCAACCATCTCCACCTCCGGCATGATGCCGTTCCGACGGCGCGGGCGGGCGCCCGGCCGTACTCCTCGCCGCCGCTAATCCCAAATCTAGGGTTAGCGGGGGAATCGGTAGGAGAAAACTTCAAAGTCTCCAAAAATGGCGAAAAATGGGCCTACCGGGTCAAAAACAGACTCGGTGAAATCCTCTCGATGAGATCTGTAGAATGGTGAAAAATCTTGAGGATTGAAGCAAATCTTCCGATCGCAATCATTCGAAGAAGACGGAGCCGGCGGAGACGCGTCCGTACGCGTCGGCTGCCCTGCGTTCTCCCCCCGCCACGCTACTGGTGTCGCTATTGACTAGCATAACCACAGAGCACTACCGACCACGAGCTGTTGTGTCGAACTGGTTCTGGCGAGAAGCGTTGCAGCTAGAATGGTTCCTGCTCTATACGTATTTGGAGCCATGGTCTCCGCAGTGCCAGGAAGATACCACAATGTGCCACCTCCGCTGTACTCCTGGTTATCTACGGTAATTATTTGCTAAGTTTCCTTCATAGATAATACTGGTCATAAAAATTATTATTCGGCGGAGTGCAGCTCTTTCACAGGCGTGAGCCTTTTATCTCGGCGCCTCATTTGTAAGATTTTGAGAATCGGGTACCCTCTATCACTAGTCAAATAAAACAACTAACAAATAAGCGGCTTCGCTCTACGGCTTAAGCACTGACAGCTAGGAAGCTTTCACACACACACACACGCACGCTACGGAACTGCGTAGGCGTGCCCGTGACGGCTCCCTATTGACACCGGTAGCAAGGTTTAAGGTTACGCTCGGACTCTTTGAACGGTGCTCAAACTACACACGGGCATTACATGCAGGCGCGACGTAGTACGCAAGGCAACTCCTTCTGGGTAGAAGGGTACCGGTCCTCACGAAACGCTGGCGCAAAAAGGAGCGTCTCAGGCTTGGCACCACGATGGTCGATGACCAGATTAGGCAACGTTAGCATGACGTTTACTGCAAGTTGCGTGACGAGCAATGCATACAGACAGCCGTAGACGTTAAGAAATGATAGTCTACGAATTATCATGCTTGGCAACCAAAGTTTGGGTGGAAACGGGACATACTTTGAAAATAGTACGTACCAACAATGAAAATGAAGGTGTGCCGATTTTTATTCCGTAACCAAACCATTCCCATCGTGTTTGAGCCGTATCTAGTTCACAAGGGTTTTCCCCTGCTTCCGAATCTCGCCGACAATCTTTCTTGCCGACGCCGCGTATCGCACGCTGTATTACTTCAGAAAATAAAGCTGCTGTTGCAGAGAGGAGTTAGTTATTCAGCTCTCTCTATTCGGCGGTTGCGAACATGCACCACCACAGACCTAATAGTGTGCATATTCTTTCAAACGCGTCGCGCATGGCTGGTTCATCACGCCATATTCGCCGCCACTGTCACCAGGCTGTTATATCGAATACTTCATGTTAACGGCCCTTCCGGTTGAGTTCTTTCACAATTATAACGAGATATCTTGGATCATTGGGAATGTACGAGAAAACCTCTGAGTTAGGTAGAATTTAGCGTCCGAGCGCCTTATGTCCTGTCTTGCAAAACCATCGACGTTGATGAAGGTTAGCTACAGTTCTTGAAAAAGAATGTGCTTACAGAATTGGAAACGGCCTTAGATACCGACACAATCGCATTATATTTCCACTTTGGCAAATACATTTTAGCCTATTTTAAATTGAGCTCCAGCTTATGTGCTTCTGTACAGTCATCCAGGCGAGGTAACAACCTCACCAGTTGCGTCAAAACCCGATGAGCTATGCAGCGAAAGTTTCGCTTCAAACAATCACTGAAGTAGAAAACTCTAAAAGGAAAACCAGCAAACCGTGCACTGGGGCGCAGATGGAAATCAAGCGAAGCTGTACTATATGGTGCGTACTGTGTATTTCAAAATATGACTATTAAGATGTGATGGTGTAATTGGTAATTTGAACGAATAAAGACTGAGAATATATATATATATATATATATATATATATATGATCCGGTGGTTATTACTTATTTAGTGACCACAGAGACTATGGCCTTATGGTCGCTACGGTACACCGCCATAGGGTGTACGGCAAAGGTTGGCACATTCTTCATAAACAGGTCACCAACGCCGCGCGCGTTCGGCGTGAACGCGGGCAAAATGCCGCCGCCGTCGACAAGAGTTGTGTGCGTTGTTTTTGTGACCGCACACAACCGTTGTCAAAACGCTGGATACGTGACGGAACGGCTACACGCCGTTGTCGACACTGGGCCTCTTCGACAATGCAATCCCGGACTGTCCGCAAACCGTCCGTGGTTTCCGATCTGACTAGCCCTGGCAAAAGAGCGCGTCACAGTCATGTGATCCAGCTGTCGGGGATTTCAGTCAAAGCACCGCGACCGGAAGTCACTCTCCTGGCTGCCGTCGTCTGCTCTTTCCTACCCAGCGTTTTCATTAGCGTGGCCTCCGAAGTGGTGCAGTCTCAGAAGCCACGTCGCCGACACAACCGTAAAGCTTCCATAATGGAACCGTACGTGTTCGCAAAGCGCAGTTTACGTCACGCTAGCTAGATCATTGACTGAAAAATTTAAGCGGAATTTCCACGCGACATAAGCAAAATCGTGGTGGTAGTGAAAACATTATTGGTCCTAAAATTGCTGTGGAGAGACTCCGAAATTGTGGTCGTGCCACGTCGCTGTTCATGCAGAAAGCACCCGCCGGCATCCTGAAATCTCGCGAGACCATGTGCTAATTCAAGGCCCGACGAGTGTCTAGGACAGAGCGCGTGTACACCGTCTACTAATCCTGCACGTCACAAATCAAACGCTCGAACTTGGTAACACAATGAATCAACATATATATCAACAGCAATCCATGAAGTTCCTATTGCATACCACCCCAGCTACTGGCGTGAAATAGCCACATGCAATGTATGATTCTTCACACGCTAGTTTCACTTACCTGAAAAGCAAAATTTACCTGCTTACTGCGTATATAGCAGTGAGCATGAGAGATTTCGCGAAACACAATAAGAAACGCAAGCATGTGCGCCCGATTGCTGTGCTTCTCCATTAAAAAAACACGAACACTAAAGCTACGGCAACTAGGCGGCTCGTGAAAAACTTGCATGATGGCACATAAAGTACCGATGTAACAGCAGCGATAACTCAATGCATACAAGTTGCCGTGAGGAGCGCTGAAAGTGCGCAGAACCGCAGGGCATCTTTCACAACATGGCGTCAAACACCTCGCGCATCCTTTAGGGGCGAAGCTCCTTAGGGTCGTTCCCGCCTCTGTAGTAGTAGTAGTAGTAGTATGTAGCACCTCTAGTTTATGAATTGCTCAATAGATGGCGTTGTGTGTCCGTACGTGAAAGAGACGCCGCATGTAGTTTTATGAAGTGTTCACTAGAAGTCCGTAGCTCTGGTTGGCATGGGGACCGCTATGCATGCATGTGTACGCATATATACATATATATGTATATGTATAGTATAACCGGAAGCCAACTTCCGCTTCCGTTTCCACTTCCGGTTCCACTTCCGCTTCCGGCTTCCGGAGAACGCTTCCGGCGTTTTTCTCTCTCGTCCGTAGCTAGGGGTACTGCCGTGCACAAGGGCGTTCGTTCCCGACGCCCGCTCTCTTTATCTCTCGTCCGTAGCTGTGGTTTACCCGAATGACCCCCCGGTGCTTCGCCCACTCATCATCATTCACTTCGTACGTATGCTGTGATTTTTAAGACAGCCGTCATCTGCTAGCTACTTGCGGTTGTCCGAGCAAACATCTTCTGACAGCTCCAACAGTCCGCGGGCAGTCCGGAACTTCCGGTCCGTGAAAAAGCGAACGCGGACAACTCTCGGCCTAGTGGGCGGAGCTTCGAAAGCTGTCCGAGCAAAATCGAGTGCGGCACATCAGTCCTAATCAGTCTGGGACTGTCAGCGACTGATAATCGAAGAGGCCCACTGTTAGGGGAGAGGCGGGCGAGAGCCCAGAGAGAGTCGGCGCCACAGGCGGAAGAGGCCGGCAAGGCTGCGCACATGCGCCGCAGTGGGAGAGCGGGCACGCACACGCACAGTCTATGGTGCCTTGATGCCCTCCTCGTCCACCGCTCCTCTTCCACTGGGAAGTCGCGTTTGCTCTCCGCCGTTGATTCGCTCCCCATGAAAGCGCGCGTCCCTCGCCCTCGCGCGCTTGAACTCGACCATACTGCATACGGCCAACGAAAGTTTTTTTCTATTGCCGGACGCCACCCGCGAAGACCATCTTAACAGCTTCGGTGTAAAATACCGCCAGCACAACCTACAAAATGGAGTAAATATTATAGCAGATCCACGCCACATGTTGCAATCTGTGCGATGTGAAGCTTTGGTGAAAGCGGGCAATCAAATGTTATAAATTTTCACATTGAATTTCTGCCTCTGTGGCCTAAAGGAAACTGGCGCGCTCGTTTGCGCGCTCGGACCCGTGCTACGCAATACAAGTCTTAGATTGGCTTGTATTTCTTCATTTCTTATTTGTTGTATAAGTGCCAGGGCACCACATCTTGGCCGATCCCTCTTTGTGGGTATGAACTACGTAGAATGGATATTATAATAACGATCAACACGTGGTGATAATCTCGAAGTGTTGGTGGTGTTGGCATGATAGTACCGTCCGCGCTTCTTGGACAATACCCTGTTTTGGGCATGGGCCATTTTACTGCCTGCTTCTTGGCCAACCGCCCTCTGTGTGTATGTGTCATATAGAAATCTTATATAACTATAACCAACACGCGCACGCGCTTCTTGGCGAATTCCCCATTGTAGCTGCGTGCCATATTATGCCAATCATCATCTTAATCATCACGCGACGACCATCTCAAAGAGCCAGTCAGC
Source organism: Dermacentor silvarum (assembly GCF_013339745.2). NCBI lineage: Eukaryota > Metazoa > Arthropoda > Arachnida > Ixodida > Ixodidae > Dermacentor > Dermacentor silvarum. Next base: position 87,811,066 of record NC_051163.1, read on the forward strand.
ATTGGCTCGATTAGGCAAATCTGTTCTGCGGAATCCTGCGAGGTGGAGGAAGTGTCAGGGAAATGGAAAAGTGTGATCCACTCAAATGTAGCACGAATCTACAAAGGAAACCCGTACACATTGCTCACAAAGAAAGCTTCGCTGTTGAGGAAGAATTCGTCCTGGTCCGGGCAAATTCCCCCCTAAACGAAAAGCGTGCTGCGCCGCTTCCTCGAGCGCTAAGGATTCTTCCCTCGCCTGCCGCCAACTCAGCTGCATATAATCAGTGACCCAAGTCACCGAGAGGTTAATTAAAGAGCGCGGCATGCCTAGGGCATTCAAGGCGCAGCTTGATTAAGCGTGGACGTGAAAAGTGTTGATTGAAAATCGGCACATACCCAGTGCATTTGTGCAGCAGCCTGCTTATGCATCGGGTTGCAGTCCTTGAGGAACCCTTCTGACGTGGGCTCGATTCCGCTCAGAATCGGATAAATTTAAGGATCTTTTCCGTCATAGTAGAGCGGGACATACCTAGTCACCAAAGTTGGAGTCAACGACGTTCATCCACGAGTGACACACACCTTCTGGTGACCGAAGTCGACAGGAAAAAAGTTCATTGCAGACCAGTACAGACCAAGTGGCAAATACCCAGTACTCCAACTCGGCGTCGAATATTTTTTTTTGAACAGCCATACCTATACCCAGTCACGCGCCTATAGTTAGTTACCATGTCGGTGTAAAAGAGATTGGTCCGATGGTTGGTTTCGAACGCTGTTATTTCAGCCCAGTAGCCCGATGTGAACTGAATACCCAGCGGCCAAAGTAGACGTGAAAACGGTTAGATACAAGCATACATAGATGGATAAATACATAGCCTCTGGAAAGTGGGAGAAGTGCCCGAAGAAAGGCAATGCATTCAAACGCTCATGTTCCATGTTTTAGCTACACATTAAGGAACACCAGGTGATCGAAATTAGTCCAGAGCCCTCCGGTACAGCATCACTGAAAACCAAGAGGGCTGTTTCCTGACGTTACGCACCACAATTTCATTTTATTGCGAAGTGTTCCTTTCGACTTCAGTCCAGTTTTCTGTAACTGTTATCTGTTAGGCATCTGGCTGTTTTCGTGGGCCGATCCGGAAGATTTGTAGTCTTAGTATATTTTTATTGTTTATTTTATTTAGAAATACCTCACCGGCCTACGAATAGCCGTATGGTGAGGGGGGCGTATGTTACAATAAATACAATCGGTTAAAAGATATCGATGCTAGAAGGAATGAAACAGAGGCACAAGCCAAAGAAATTTGCATATAACAAAAACCAGACATAGCTTCAAAAAAAAAGAAGAAAAACAAGTCAACAGATAAGCATTGCATAAAACATCAAGCAGTGAAAAAAAAGATATAGTATACATTATATAGTTACTAAGAACCTTATACATTGCATAATATTTGTAAAGCGAAAAAGAAAAAATTAAGTGAATAAAAATAAAAACAATAACAGAGGCATAACGCGTGACAATGCATTGAAAATTTTATCGGTTTGATAAAACTGCGATCAGTTAAAGAAGAAAAATGTTTCGTCAAATTACAGCAAAAAGCGTCATGATTTGTGAGCGACGCAATGCTATCCGGAAGGCTGTTCCAGTGACGAATAGCGCGAGGCAGTGGTGAAAAGTTAAATGCTTGCGTGACACCATATAGGCGGGCATAGCTGAAGTTATTGCGTAATCTGCGCAATGTGAAGACGTGGGGTTTCAAGCATGATAGGGATGATAGTGAATGAGTTTGTGGAATAATGACAGCAATGCAATATCACGGCGAGTACTCAACGACTGCAATGATATTTCGGCTTTGATCTGCGTTATGCTTGACTGGGGGCTGTAATAATGAATAATGAAACGACTTGCCATATTATGAATTATTTACAAGGCGTCAATTAGGTATTTCTCATGTGGTGACCAAATGGGCGACGCATACTCAAGCTGGGGTCGCACGAATGTTAATTAAGCCAGTTTACGCAAAGCAGATGGAACACTGCGCAGGTTCCGGCGCAAGAACCCCAATGATTTGAATGCACTGGCGGAGACACATGTAATGTGCTCAGACCATGTTGGGTTAGGTGTAAGGTGCACGCCAAGATACTTATATTGTGCAGTCGGGGATATAATACTATTGTTAATGTGGTAGATAAAGTGCGAATTAACAGGTTTACGGGTGAAAGACATTGTTTTGCACTTTGACACGTTTAGTGTCACGAGCCATGTGTTACACCACCGGTTCACGATATCTAGTTCTCGTTGGAGTGCTACATGATCATCACTGTTGGTTATTTGGCTGTAGATTATACAATCATAGGCGAATATTCGTATGCAAGACGATGTGTGGTTCGGCAGATCATTTATATAAATTAAAAACAACAGAGGCCCAAGGACGCTTCCATGCGGCACACCAGAAGTAACGTTAGATTTGGGGGAATCGAAGTCATTGGGGGATGTAAATTGCTCTCGATTAGACAAAAAGTTATGAAGCCATGACAATGTACAGGAGTCCAATTTTATCGCAGAAAGCTTCGATATGAGGCGGCGATATGAGGCGGGAAAGTCAAGGAATAAGCAGTCCGTCTGTAAGTAGTGATTCATCTTAAGGAGGATATCGGTTGTAAATTCGAATGACTGTGTCTCACACGAAAAGCCTTTTCTGAAACCACGTTGATTGTGGGAAAAAAAGAAGCTGTTAGATGCGAGGTGTCTATAAATATGCGAATCAATTACGTGTTCGAGCATTTTGCATCAAATGCAGGTAAGCGAGATGGGCCTGTTTTTTCACATGACGTTTTACTTCCATTTTTGCAAATCGGTGCAACTTTTGTGATCTTCCAATCGAAGGGAAGCATACCAGATATTAAGGACTGTCTGAATATATGAAACAGGATGACGCTCGAAACAGAATCGGTATTCTTTAGTATCTTAGAATTTATTCCATCAATGGCCACAAGCAGAAGACACCTTAAGGTTGTTGATTAGCGAAGCAATGCCCTCTACAGTGATGTTTATCGGTGCCATCTAATCATAGTCGAAATCATGTACAAAGGGTACATTATAGCTATCCTCACTTGTGAATACAGACGTGAAAAAGGAATTGAAAAGTGTTGAACACTCACTCTCATAAAAAGCGATTGCCTTATCATTGTGTAACAAAATGCGGTTACTCTCCTGACTAGAGCTTACTGTTTTCCAAAACTTTGTTGGATTCTTCTTGAGTAATTGTGGGAGGTCGTTAGTTAAGTACTTATCCTTTGCTGCGCGTACGGTAATGCAATTAGGTTTAAGGTAGGCTTCGTATGCAGGCATTCTAACGGTCCTGGCGTACTTGTAAAGCCGCTTTTTTTATCCATCATGCGCTTAAGGGTCTTGTGAACCATGGATTTGGTAGATTTTTACTGATTTTTATGCGGGGAATGTGCATGTCAATTAACGAGGACATTTATTTCTTGAACATCAACCAACTTTCTTCAACTCATCGGTCGTAAAATGACGGTAGCATCTTATGTTCCCAAAGCATTTTAGTTCAGTGGTGATGACAATGCAATTGCCTTTATTTTAATCGCGAATTAGCTTCGGTGACGTATTAGATACAGGAGAAGGTACATTTAAGGTGAGTTGAAGCAAGTTATGATCACTAAAACCATCTAAACGTTCTATGTGAAGTACTGTTTCATGATTGCCTGTAAGATTAAGGTCTAGCATGTTAGATCCACGGGATGGCTGCGACAGAGTCTGGGAGAAGTTATAGTCACGGGTCAAGTTAACAAATTCAGTCGACATGTTCCAAGGTGATGAAAACCTTTCCTCGTCAATTAGTTGAAAGTTAAAGTCACCAAACACATAGGTAATGTCAGCGGGGAAGAGCACACATGCCTGGGGTATGCTAATGCGCAACTGATCATTAAACGAGTTGTTGCAATCTGGTGGACGGTAACAGCAACCGATCAGTATCTTGATATAGAATACCGTGCAGGCTACCCAGAAAACTTCAATATCGGAATTAGTATTCACAAAAAAATGAGGGAAGACTTTTTTCTATGCCTCAAAAAACACCGCCTTCTCTTTTGCAAGTGCGATCACACCTATATGTATTGTAGATACTTGTTAATGCAATAATTTTATTCTCAGATACTGCGGGATACAGCCAAGTCTCAGCGAAAGCGATAACAACGGAGTCATCATCATCTAGATAACTTGAAATGAGATCGCACTTCGACATCAAGCTACGTGTGCTAGCAAGTGAAACTGATAAAGAAGGAACATTACGCACTGGCTTTGCGGTTAGATGAGAGCTAGCACACGTGCCTTGACGTAGCTACCTGTTTAATTCGAAGACAGCTTTAGCTAAACCATCATAGATGGATAGTTCAGAGCCGATTCGTAGTTTGTCCACCGAAAGCTTAAATGATTTATTCTGTGTTTTAGCGAACTCAATTAGCTTCTTTCTGACGGGCCGAGTTGCCAGCGAAAAATCTTCTCGGACTGAGAAAGCTGTCCGCTTAAGCCTCGGTCCACAGGACAAAATGTGCTCTTTATCTTTGAAGAAAGTTAGCTTGGCGATGACAGGCATTCGTTTTCCGGCAACAAATCTACCAAGTCGGTGTACGCACTCAAATTGTTGAGCTGTTGGTGTAACGCCTAGCTTTTCTGAGCAAAATTTGATTATGTGCTGTTCGGACGCTGCCCAATCTTCCTTGGGATCATCATGTAGGCCAAAAAAAAGAGAGAGATTAGAACGCCGCAATCTGTTTTCCGTGTCATTACATTTGGATGTAATGGCCGTCATTTGGGTCGACACGACGGGCACATCATCAGCATTTGTCCTGGTTTCCGCAGTGCCCGGTGGCGTATTTCCAATTGCTAGTAGATACAGCGCTCGACCGCTGGCGCCACGCTGCACCGCTCGCGCGTACCATGTTTCGAGCCGCCGCCGTTGGAACGGAGGTGGCGTTGACGGAGAAAACGCTGGGCTGGTGGTGACTAGCCTGCTTTTGGGATCGGTGGTATTATATACGCATCACTGTTTTGATGATCCAAATATAATCTGACTATCAGGGAGGGAGCAGTCTACCTGACTGGAGCAGTATTTTTTTATTTGGGGTGTTGCTACGCTGCGCTCCGCAACACCCCAACGACCGCCGCTTCGCGTCGGCGCCCGGCACCACGGCTGCCGCCGTGGCACCGGGGTTCAAGCGACCGCGCTGGCAGACAGAGAGGAAAAAAAGGGAAAACGTGATATTAAAGAAATCTAGCCAGAGCGGGTATTTCGAACCCGCGTACGCATGGTCCCGAAGCGAGCGCCGTAACCACTCAGCCATAGACCCGCGCTTCCAAGGGTTGCATTCGTGCGAACCATATGATTGCGTTCGAGCGCCCTCGGTGAACGGAACCACCTAGAAACGCAATACGCGTGAGCGGCGCAGCCTGGCGCCAGCGGTCAAACGCTGTACCTACTAGCAAATGGAGTGTTGCTGCCCGGTGACCCTATGGAATTTTCTAACGTCGTGACCAAGGTCAATCCACATAGGCTGCGAAGCTTCGGGCGAAAAGTGGTTCGGAACCAATTGTCACCGACATCAGCAAGGGTGGTTATGGGAGCACCGATTGAAGCGCGACTATGTTTGGAGGGATAAACACTGGGAAAGAAAGAAAAAAACGTTTTTTTAATTAAAGCGAGACGCAGTTAGATTCCTTCAACGAAAATAAAAGTCCTAATCCATTTTATATAAGCATGGCGAAAAAAGAAGATACAACTCTATTTTACGTGATCATTATCAATAAATACTTTTTTTCAGTGCCCACCGTAAGAGCGCCCATCGATAGCGGCGGGTTGGGTGCCTACATGCAACGCCGTTTTAGGGTGGTGACAGCCTTTGTAAGGGTACTTGCCGCCGCCAGCTAAATTAGCGGGTTAAATCTGGGGCACAAAATGGCGAAAGACCAGCCAACAAACCACATTTCCCGCAACCCTTGGTGACGTGAAATTAATTACCTTCTTTTAATAAACTTTGGACTCAGCAGCCAGAGACAAATGGCGCGTCTGAGCGCCGTACACGGCACGTCTAGTAAGGACAGCCTTTATTACAGCACACTTCGAAAAGCACCCTTTATATATTATGTACAACTGGAGGGCAACGACAATGCTTAATGCAGTTCACATTCTTGGCGTGAGATAATCCTACCACGAGCACGCCATCGCGCCATATAACTTGTTGCTTTATATGTGTCGCACGGCGTGCAATAGAAAGGTAAATTTCATGTGATAAAAGAAAAGGAAAAGGCAACTAGTATATTAAAGATGTATGCAGGTTTCTTGTGCGCATTTGCGCAAAACTAAATTAAACAAATTTAATACATTGCGTGCCAAAATGAGTACATCATAGCGGGAAAAATAAGGAAGCATGACTGGGCACCATAATGGCTACCCAATAAATTTGGCTGTAAATAGCGGTCAAAATGTTGGTGTTGTCACCACCCTAAAACGGCGTTGCATGTAGGCTCCCTTGCGGCGGGCGTTGACGCCGCTATCACTTGCAATGCGTGCACGGAACGGCGCGCTCGTAAAGCTCGCCTGTTACAATACACCCCCCTCACATGTGTCGTTTTGCATGTCGATGTTTGTCCAAATTAGGTGACGTAGGTAGTTTTAAATGCGAAGCATTTCTTGCCGGCGGCTCTGTCTGTCCCTCCCACGTCCCAAACCCCCACTGCGCATGCGCGTCCCCTCCCCTCTCTCTCCTCTCCTACGCTCCCCCCCTTTCTCTCCTCTAGGAAACCGGAGCGGCGCGCACGACAGGTGGTGCGACAGTTGCATACTCCGCTGGGGGCGCCACGGTAGTTACGCGGTATGAAAATCACGGAGCACGCGCGCCTCATTCTCCTGTGCAACGCCGCGATGAGCGCTCGGGCCGCTGCCGCGAAACCATCGCCCGCTCAAGCTAACCATCTCCCCGCTGCTTCGCATCCATACATGGTTCCCTTTAGCGGGAGATGGAGTATTATTGTTTTTTAACCTGTGCACAAAAGTAGTGAGTTGCGACCATCGGATACTTGTTTACTGTAGTTGTTTTCGGGCGACAGCGCTGGCTAATGGGGTTGGCGTCCAACGAAAGGACGAGCACTCTACGCGATATACGCCCAAAGCGTTCGTCGGCCTCCAAAGAAAGTATTTTCTGTGCAGCGATGCGATTTCAACACCCGTACGGCTTACCTTTTCCTGAATCGCTTTCCGCGCTGAAAGCTCGGAACGCCTATCATGTCGAATGGCGGGGCAATTGAATACACAGCTTTAATGGCAGGCCTCCGAAAACAAATTGCGCCCCTATGAGAACAAAATGACGTTACTTCTGTTTTTAAAAGATATGACGTCAAATTTTTTATCTTCCGCCGGAAGTGTTCCCTCCTCACCCAGATGGCGCTAAGCCCCGTGAACCGCCGATAAGCCGCCATGTCTGGAACGTATGTGCTTCTATAGAAGCTTCGCTACCAGGTGTATTTACCTTAGTTGCTTGATTTCCTCGTAAGCAGCAGCCTGCTATCAGCACTAATTTTTAACTCGGTTAACAGAGCAGCAAGGTCATTTTCAAGCTTCTGTATGGTGTTCAGAGCTTGGGCAAACGCATCGGCTTCGGCCTTGTTCATGGAACCAGAACTAGATTCCACGTCACCCGAAATCCTAAGATCGAATAAAAGACAACACGTGCCAGAGGAAACGTTTTTCGTGTGTTGCAGCATATCAGTCAGACATGGTCCGCACGACACCGCTAGCCAGCAGTAACTGCTACTCTTAACGCAAGCTGCACGGCGCAAATAACCCCGCCGATAGTGGCCTGCAAGAGCAACAAGCGTGAGTACGCCATCCTCGGTGCGGTGTCGTGCCCCCGATGTGCGTGACCGATGTGCGCATGGGGCCACTGGATATGCGTCACTGTGTGTGACACTCAGTATGTGCCTCTGTGGCCACTCGGTATATGTCACTGAATATTTGGTGCTCTTCGATGAACCCCTTTGATACCATCCTGGGAATGAGGCCCTAAATGCCCTAGAGCTACCCAGTGGCCTTTGGGGCCACTGAGTATGGGCCGCACTTCAGTGAACTTACCGACGCGAGCGCAAATGGCCCATGAACGAAAAGTCCTCCGGCGTCTGTAGCATCGAAACTTCCCATTGGCTACGACGCTATGGCTGCGCGCTCTGCAGTCGCGGCACCACCGCCAATCGTGCGCATACGAAGTTGGAAATTTTTTGTGCAATCCGAATAAATTTGGATAGGCCCCCTTAGAATTCTACGGAAGTCCCTTGCGTCTTCCCCTTCAGGAGACCTGGGGGGGGGGTGCCATATTTTAGGCGTGTGCCTTGCTGATGAGCAAGAACCTCGCGCGGGGCCAACCGAGCAGGTTCACTGTCTCCCTCCGCGTGAAGGCCATCCTTTGTCGTGCGGGGTGGTTGTAATTGGGAGGGCGGCTGGTGCTCCGCTCGGTTCGTGAGCTCTCGAGCTAGAACGTCCGTCCTCTCGTTACGCTATAGGCCTGCATGTCTAAGGCTCCAGACCAGTCTATAAGGGTTTTACAGCGAAGCTGTTAAGAGCCAGTTTGCCCAATATCGTGTCCGCGTGTAGAAAAAAACTATCTGCAGAATTTGGGCTCCATCTGCGTTGCTGGTTTGGCTCCATGTGCATGGCGGTGTCCCGCCAGTTGTGCCGTAGCACAGGTGTGAAAAAGGATGACTAACATGACTGATAGATGATGACAATGCCTGCTTTACTAGATATCTGCCGCGTGCTCCGATAAACCCGGTTCCGTGCCCTCTCCCTTTTTTCGACTCCGCGAAAAGGCAAGGAGCGCCGCTAGTAGCGCACGCCTGCAAACTAGATCACGTGCTGCGGCCTCTGAGATTACTATAGCATCTCTTACCGTCTAGAGGCGGCAGGTGCTATCAACGCGCCGGCGGGAGTATTCAGCCGCCGCTGCCACCGCCGCCGGAAGTTGAAAAGGCAACGAGCGCCACCTCACAGAATTTATGCAGAACTAAGTGAACCACCGTCCCAATGGGAATGCGAGCGACGCGGCGGGCACCTAGTAAAGGAGGCATTGGTGATGACATGAATAACATCACATGCTCGTCAGTTGCGTCCCGGTTAAAGATAATAAATTCACGTCTGGCGCAATACCCGCATTGCATATGCGGGTATGAGTAAGGAATAAGAAAGAAAAAAAGAACGAAGGAAGGAAGGATTGAAAGAAATGAAGAAAGAGAGAAAGAACGAAGGAAGCGAGAAAAGAAATCACGTGTGGCTCATACCCTGGTTGGATATGTGGGTATCGGGAGAGATCTCAGCGGGAGAGATCTCACATGATCCTGACGCTGCCGCGCAGTGTGCCGCGGCTCTGAACGCTGTGGCTCGTACGTTAGTCTATGATGATGGGGCGGACTTGGCGCAGCAAACACATTACTTGGCCATCACGCAGGGCGAAAACAAGACGCCGGTGTCCTAGCTGTTGGACGAACATGCCGAAGACGCTGAATAAAATCAATAATGATATTATTTAAATTCACTATAGGAATATTCACTATAGCAGACCCACCCTAGTCGCACCATCACGGGCGTCCATCTTCACAGTAGTGAAAGGGCTCTGAATTTTTTTCCCTTCCTAATAGGTTGCTTAGGTTTTCCCCCAGGGCAAAAAAGAAAACAAAAAGAAATGTGGGGGAGAGCCCGCACCACCTGTACATATAACGGGCATCAAGGCCGATCACAAAATAAAATAGAAAGGGTCATCGGTGATGAAGACCCAAAAAAATTTCGAGATAAATTCAATAATAGACAAAAAAATAATTTCGTAGGCAAAGTCAGCGAGGTCAGCAGCTGTCTAAGATGGCACAGAATTTGGGACCGGTGATTGTTGGTCACCTTGCAATTAGAGTCGATCAGAATGTCGGTGATCTACTTCTGTAGAGCCAAAGCACGATGAAACGAAGCCGACAACGCGGATTCAACACGGCTCCGCATAGAGGAAGGCACCTCGGCTCCGCCCGGCCCCGCATCGCGACCATCGGTGGCAGCAGGCGGCCCAGCGCCACGGGAGTCAATGTCCACATCACCCAACACGCGGTCTCCATGCGAGGAGAAGCCGGAGTCGTCCGAGCGCGGTGAAACTCCCGCCGAAGGGGGACCGCTCCCGGGCGGCGGTACAACAGCAGGAGGCCGAGCATCAGCCATACCCCGCTAGCGGGTATGAGCCACCAGCCAAGCAGCCGATCGAAGGTCCGCCCCCAAACACCAATCTGAGGCACAATTACAGCCTCCCAGTGCGAAACACCGGCACGGCCGGGAGCAGGAAACGTTCACGGCAGCCAGACAACTGAAAGTTGGCGGCTGGAAAGGAAAAATCCTCACCTTTTCGTGAAAGCGGGCAGGAGCGAAGCGGCCAACGGACACGCAGTCATGATCGCTCGTGACTCTGCCGTTCTTATAAAGGGTCGGCACCCCTGCTGCGAATCCGAGATGATGGCCATGTATGCCTCCCAGGCTTTTGCGATCTCAATCTTTAATTGCCAAGGCGATGTCGAAACACTCCGCCTTGGCGATCGCGGATGGGTACATGGAGGCGCTTGATATCACGCTACTCGAGTCGCTATTGTTTACTGTAACTTTTCAGCGCTGCCGACGGAGATATGTCGTCGAACAAGTCCTGGTTAAAAGTGTCCCTATGGATTAGGCCCGTACATACATGGCGATTGGAGCCAATGGTTTCGGCAGCGCCAGGAAGATAGCACTATGTGCAACCTCCGCAGTATTTCTGGATATCTACGGTAATTATTTCTAAAGTTTAATTCATAGATAATAAATGGCAAAACACGTATTATTCTGTGGAGTGCAGCTGTATCACAGGCGAAAGACTTTTATCTAGACGCCTGATTTATAGAATGGTGAGAGCGCTTTAATCGCACTCTTGGTGACATGCTGGCCATGTACGTTGCATTCGACCAATGCAAATGGGACCATGTTCTACCATTTCTGACCTACGCTTACAATACCGCCACGCAGACTACCACGGGATTCTCGCCCTTCTTTCCTGTACGGACGCGAACCTTTTTCCACAAAGGACACTGGTCTTCCGTACCAGCCTGACAACTATGACAAGGAAGTCTAGCACGGCTGTGGACGACACGAAGGACACCGACAGGAAGACACAACAGCGTAGGCTTAGCCAGGCGCACCAGGAACAGCGTTGAGCCCGAGCCCCACATCAGTAGCGCTGGCGATCCCACCGCGGAGCTCTACACGACGCACTTCTTCTTCCTTACATCTTCCCCCCTCGCTGAAGACGGAGCCGCAGAGGAGGCCTAAGGCGTCGTGAGGACGAAGGGCTCGTGATACGGCTTGAGCCGATCGACGTGGACAGTTTCGCGGCCTCGGCGAAGCAGGTCCGTAGGGGGCGTCAGAGGTTCTATGACGTAGGGTCCGTGGTATCGGGATACAAACTTGGAGGAGACACCTGGTGTCGAAGTAGGAGGCACCCACAACCAAACGAGAGCGTCAGGCGAAAACTGGGTGCGGGGGCGTCCGTCGTCATGACGAAATTTCTGTAGCGCTTGTGCTTGCGTTGTAAGGGAGCGAGCTAATTGCCGACATTCTTCTGCATACCGGGCGGCTTTGGAAACTGGTGTACCCTCTGATAAGTCGGGACGGTAAGGAAGAATAGTGTCAATGGGAAATGACGGTTCTCGGCCATATAGAAGAAAGAAGGGAGAAAAGCCCGTCGTTGCCTGAGGTGCCGTATTGTAGGCGTACGTGACATAGGGAAGGATGAGGTCCCAGTTGGCGTGGTTGGAGGCGACATACATCGAAAGCATGTCGCCAAGAGTTCGGTTAAAGCGTTGTGTCAATCTATTTGTTTGCGGGTGATATGCGGTGGTACAGCGATGAATAATTCGGCATTCAGTGAGAAGTCCTTGAAGGACATCGGCGAGAAAGACGCTGCCTCGGTCGCTCAGTAGTTCGCGGAGAGCGCCGTGACGTAGAACGAAGCGTTGAAGCAGGAAGGAGGCAACGTCACGAGCCGTCGCGGCTGGTAGAGCGGCTGTTTCGGCATACCTTGTGAGGTGGTCTACAGTTACAATGACCCAGCGATTGCCAGCAGCTGTGTATGGCAGAGGCCCGTATAGGTCTATTCCAACCCGGTCAAAGGGTCGTGAAGGGCACGGCAAAGGTTGCATTGGTCCAGAAGAGCGGCAAGAATCAGGCTTGCGGCGTTGACATTCTGTGCAAGAGCGAATGTACTTTTGCACAAATGTGTACATACCGCGCCAATAAAACCTATGACGTAGTCTGGTGTAGGTCTTGAAGAGACCGGAGTGTGCACACTGAGGGTCGGCGTGGAAAGTGGCGCATACATCAGTGCGGAGCTGCCGGGGTAGTACAAGCAGCCATTTGCGGCCGTCGGAACTGTAGTTACGGCGATAGACGATGCCGTCGCGGATGGCGAAGTGCGAAGCTTGCCGGCGTAGCGCTCAGGATCTTGGGCGTTCAGGTGAATCAGAGATGCAAGCTATCAAAGATGAAATCCAGGAGTCCTTGCGCTGCTCCAAAGCCATGTCGACAGAAGCGAATGGGGGAAGTGGGTCGTCTATGACGGAGACACTGACAATGTTGGTGTGGACATGCGAGCGCGAAAGAGCATCGGAATCGGCGTGCTTCTTGCCTGGGCGGTAGACAACCCGGATGTCGTACTCTTGGAGCCTCAGCGCCCACTGGGCTAGGCGGCCGCATGGATCCTTGAGGGACGACAACCAGCAAAGTGCGTGGTGATCGGTGACAACATCGAAGGACCGGCCGTACAGGTAAGGACGAAATTTTGTAATGGCCCAGATGATCGCTAGACATTCTTTTTCAGTGAATGAATAATTCGCTTCAACTTTCGTAAGAGTGCGGCTCGCGTAAGCAACAACATATTCTTGGTAGCCAGGCTTTCGCTAGGCGAGCACAGCGCCAAGACCAACGCCGCTAGCATCTGTATGGATTTCCGTGGGAGCAGTTGGATCGAAATGGCGCAGTATCGGTGGTGTTGTAAGCAGGCGACGTAGCGTCGCGAAGGCCTCGTCGCAAGCCGGGGACCACGCGGAAAGATTGGGGTCTCCCTTAAGTAGCTCTGTCAGCGGTGCCATTATCGAAGCGAAATTCCTAATGAAGCGGCGGAAGTACGAGCAGAGGCCAATGAAACTACGCAAGTCTCTTAGAGACGTTGGCCTTGGGAAGTCTTTTAGAGCATGGAGCTTTGCGGCATCGGGGAGAATGCCGTCCTTCGACACGACATGTCCGAGAATTGTCAGCTTGCGTGCCCCAAAGTGACATTTTTTCAGGTTGAGTAGGAGGCCAGCGTCACTGAGACAGCGTAAAACCTTAGCAAGCGATCAGGGTGAGTAGGAAAATCGGGTGCAAACACTACTACATCATCCAAATAACACAAGCACGTGTTCTATTTGAGGCCTCGAAGAATCGTGTCCATCATCCGCTCAAAAGTCGCGGGCGCGTTGCAAAGGCCGAATGGCATCACACGAAATTCGTATAAGCCATCTGGTGTGATGAAAGCTGTTTTAGGCTTATCTTTTGCAGCCATAGGCACCTGCCAATAACCAGAGCGTAGATCGAGGTAGGAAAAGAACTCTGCACCTTGTAAGCAGTCTAAGGCGTCATCCATCCTTGGCAATGGATAAACATCCTTTCGGGTTATTTTGTTTAGGCGGCACCTGTATCAATGAGGGCAAGCACAGAGAGACCTTCAACAGCGACATCAATAACGTTAGGCGGCGAAAGAAGAGGGCTTGAGCGTTGCGACGATGACGCAGTTCTTGTCTCGGGAACTGCGCCTCTTAGTTTTCCGTGTCAGCGGTAGAGGGACGTCGACGCATCGGGGAGAGCGAGCGACGACGAGGAGAAGGAGAACGGCGGTCAGAAACGGGGCGAAGGCTACGGCGGGGAAGAGGTAAATCGCGGTCTGGAGCGTAGGACAACGGATAGTCGTACGCTGCTGTACGTGGGTCGTCACGTGGATGAAGTGGACGGCGGCGAGACAGGCATGCAACGTGTCCGGGAATACCACAGGAATAGCAGATTGGCCGATTGTCCGCTGTGCGCCAGGGATTAATTGCTCGATGGACCGGAGGTCGTGGTGGCGTGAAGGTAAAAACAGGGCTAGGCATCGGAGGCGGAGCTCGGAACGTCGGTGGGCGTGGTCGTGCGACGGCGTCGGCGTAACTCAGTGGGGCGGTGAGTTGAGGCGCCCGCTCCAGAGGAAGGACCTTGGACACTTGTTCTTCTATACCGTGTCGTAGGGTCGGACTAAGGGACGAACTGGACTCCGGCGGGTTGGAGATAAGGGAGAGCTGGCGAGCAACTTCTTCCCGGACGAAAGCCTTGATCTGCGAGATGAGGTTGGAATCGTGAAACGGAGATGTCAATCCGGACAACGATTCCTGATGGGGAACAGGACGGCGGGTGAGGAGGCGTTGACGGCGGAGCTCGTCATAGCTTTGGCAGAGTTCAATGACTTGGGCAACAGTAGAGGGGCTCTTTGAAATCAGCATCTGAAAGGCGTCCTCGTCGATGCCCTTCAGTATATGCTTGATTTTATTGCCCTCAGTCATGGAAGCATCGACGCGTTTGCAGAGATCGAGGACATCTTCGATGTAACTGGTAAAGGTCTCACCAGGCTGCTTAGAGCGAGACTCCAGACGCTGTTCGGTACGAAGCTTTTGAACAGCAGGGCGGCCGAAGACCTCGCTGAACTTTGTCTTGAACACACTCCAGCTTGGGACTTCGCTTTCGTGGTTGCGAAACCACAAGTGGGCAATTCCGGTGAGGTAAAAATTGACGGTGGTCAATTTCGTGGTGTCATCCCATTTGTTGTTAAGACTGACGCGTTCGTATGATGATAGCCAGTCATCAACGTCGTGGTCATCAGCACCGCTAAAGATGGGAGGATCCCGCTGACGGAGTGTGCCGGGGCATACGGAGGACTGGGGAGCAGGTGGTGGTAAGCTCGTGGCGCCTGTGGAGGTCATGATGGCAGGGAGGATCCAGCTGCGCAATTCCAGGATGACAGGAGACCCAGCACCTCCACCAATTATGACAAGGAAGTCTAGCACGGCTGTGGACGACACGAAGGACGCCGACAGGAAGACACAACAGCGTAGGCTTAGCCAGGCGCACCAGGAACAGCGTCGAGCCCGAGCCCCACTTCAGTAGCGCTGGCGATTCCGCTGCGGAGCTCAACACGACGCACTTCTTCCTTACACAACACAGAAACCACTACCTTGTCTGAAGCTGCTGCACACGCAGAAGAGTGTCGCAAGCTATCCCGTATATTTACGTCAGAAGACCAGCAACGCCAGAAGCACCTTCAAGAAACTTTCCATGCTCCACCATCCTATGCTCCTGGCTCACTAGTGTGGCTTTGGGGTCCAGCCCCTACCCCTGGACTGTCACCGAAACTCGCGTCGAAGTACCAGGGCCCATACCGAGTAATCAACCAATCTTCTTCAGTTAACTAGATCGTGGAACCCCTCGAGCTACCTTTGGATCATCACCGTCGAGGACACGAAATTGTGCATGTTCAACGTCTCAAGTCGTACTATGATCCGCATGTGTTGTAGTACCCATAGGTCGCCGGGACGGCTTCCTTTTCCGTGGGGGATATAACTGTACTGTAAAATAAGGAGCAGTGGGGCTGTGGATATAAGAGGGAGAACGACGACGAGGGAGATAAACCTTGTTTCGGTGCTCGATCGGCTGTGTTACCTCTTACTGCTCTGTCATGCTAGTAGCGAAAGCTTACTTCCAAAGTGCTTCGCGACAGTTTGTATTTGGGCCCCGTCGGCTCAGTAAACGTTCGAGAAACTTGGCATATTCAGTCCTTGAGGTACCCTTCTGATGTGGGCTCGATTCCGCCGAGAATGGAATAAGTTTAGGGGATCTTTTTTGTTATAGTATAGTGGCATATTCCACAGTGGCACTAGTCACTAACCTAGTTACCCAAGTTGGATTTAACAACGTTCATTGACGAGCGACACATACCTGCTGGCATATACCCGGTGTCCGAAGTTGACTTGAAAAAGTTTCATTGCAGACCAGCACAGACCGAGTGGCAAATACCCAGTACTCCAAGTCGGCGTCGAATAGTTCCTTTGAACAGTCGCCCCTACCGAGTCACGGGCCTATAGTTACCATGTCGGTGTGGAAGAGATTGGTCCGATGGTTGGTTTCGAACCCTGTTACCTCAGCCCAGTAGCCCGATGCGCTACCCATTCTACCACTGACTACCAAGCGACCCCAGTAGACGTGAAAACGGTTAGATACAAGCATACATAGATGGATAAATACATAGGCCCTGGAAAGTGGGTGAAGCACCCGAAAAAGCTAATTCATTAGAACGCTCGCGTTCTATGTTTTAGTTGTGTGTGAAGGAATACCAGGTGATAAAAATTAATCCAGAGCTTTCAAGTACAACATCCCTCATAACCGAGACGGCTTTTCATGACGCTAGGCACACATTTTCGTTTTAATTAATCTGAAGTGTTCCTTTCGACATCAGCCCAGTTTTCCGTACGTGTTATCTGTTAGGCATCACACCGTTTGCGTGGGCACATCCGGAAGATCTGTAGTCTTGTCGAGTGGTCCGATGTGTGCATGGGGTCACTGGGTAGGGTTAAAGGGCAACTCCGGCGATTTTTTGACCATGTCGAGCTAATAAAATATTTAGGTTCCCGAGACCCTCCTGTGACGCACCTGATAGGAGAATTGTTCCACAAAGTCGAAAATAATTTTAAATGAGGAAAAAAGCGCAAAAACGAAACCTAAACCTGAGCAAGCAGCCGAGCGAACCTCTGCGTGTGACGTCACGAATGTATCCCCGGCGGGGAAGGCGCGCAACGCATGCCGGTCTCGCCCGCGGGGTGAACGAAACCGGCGAAGAGCAGACGCTCAGCTTATTCGTGACATTGTAAGCTGCACCACCTATTCGGATCTGTCAAACAGTGACAGTTATGATTCAGAAGAATTCAATAGCCACGAATCGCCGTCCTCCACCACTAGAGCCAGCACCCATGGGCAACATATCGCGCTGCGACATGAAGACCAAGGGTAGCCCTAACCACTGATATACGTGCTGCTTGCTATTTTAGGTGTTTTACACCTCTCAAGGAAGCGCTTCGCATGCTCACTATAAGATGTGGAGCACGACTTTCCGCATTTGTATCCCACAAGAACGCCGCTGACAGTCCAAAGCACCGACCGGTGCATTTGTTTACATCGGCAGGTACAGCGACCACTCGTACGTCGTTCGCTTGAGATAGCCGCTCATCGGTGACATCAATTAATGTCAGAACATATCAAAACACGTAGATTTTGTGCATGTAAGCACCGTTACATCACTCTGGGTCGCGCTGATACGTGCTACCACACACCTTCGGAAACAGCGAGCGGGAGACCGTAGTAGGGAAGCGTTGTGCATCATGCTTATCATTCTTCGTATTCTCTTCATGCACACAATTTGTGCTCCGTAATGTAGACATAGATTGGGACATTGCGCGTATGAACGCTCATTTAGAGAATGTATAGTTTTCTCGCGGAAACGCAGATGCCATGAAGTATGACATCGTTGGCAGCTGAACGAGACGGTTGTTTACACATGCTGTATCGAAGGGGCCTCTGCTTGCTGCTCATTTGGGATACGAGGCAAACAGTGCACCTCGTAAGCTAAATAATGAGGCAGCATAACAATAGGTAATAATACACCAATGGGTCTGCGTAGTCACATTTCATTCAGGGAAGCGCCGGCGAGTGCGACCGGCCGCATTCGAGAACGGCAACGTATACAGATGTTGATTGCGCGTCGTGTTGTCGCTTCTAGCTTTTTGCGTGCGCACTGTACGAAATGAGGAATGGTTTATTTCAAATCCGTATGGTCAAAACTGAACTACAAAAGCAGCTTTCCTCGTCCTAATAGCTTAATCAGCTTTATATCACTGGGTCTAGTCCGCCAGCAGCAGACGCACGAACTCGGCCACTGTGATATAGGCTTAACCTCGGCTGAACGCGATCGGCTCAAACTGTGTTTGCGGATGGCGAGGGCTGAAGTTCGTGCAGCTAACAACGCAACACCGCTTGGCACCCCGCATCACTTGCCCGTCCACAGGGAATGCAACTTCTCGCGACAGCAACATCTCACGCCAAGCGCCAGCTCACGATCGTCGACTCCTGCACGCTCTCGTCGCTGTCGTCTGCATGATCCCGGCATGCTCTGCGTGGACCATTCCTGACGTCAGACACAATGTGGCCTATAACTGAGGAGGGGGTAAGGTGGGGTGCTCGAGGCAATAGATTAAATTCATTTGTAAAAAATCTGTGCAACTCTCAAGCCTGCTTTTTTTAGTACATTACGGAGGTATTCAGAGGAACAGATCCAGCGAACTTCATCGACATTCGTTGTCATCGAAAAATCGCCGGAGTTGCCCTTTAACTCTCTGTGTGAGGCTTTTCGAACAAGCCCTTCGACACCAACTTGGGTATGTGACCCTAGAGCTACTGGACGTGTGCCTTTGAGAGCACTGGTTATGTGGCTGACTTCAGTGAAATAATGGATGCGAAAGCGTCAAATGGCTCATTGAGCGAAAACGCCTCCTGCGTCTTTACAGCGAAATTTCCCTTTGGCTGCGACGCTACGTCACGCACGCATTTCGTCCTAAATTCTTGACGAAGTTATTCCTCGGAATTTTGAGAATGACAGCCAACAAACATTAATGAAAAAAAAGAACACCGACGGCGCATGCCTTTTAGGTTAAATCTTCTCAGACTGAATATATTAAAAGTTCGAAACATTAACAGAAACCTGAAATCGTGCCTTTTTATTGGCGCGGCTGTGCACAACCTCCGGGATCGGCCCACGTACGAGGCCGCATTTCTACCAGAAAGCTCGCCTTCGTGCATAGCGTTCACCGCAAGCGTTTCCCGGTAAATTCTACGGTTACATAAGCTGCAGCTGCCGGGAAGCGTGAGAAGCAGTCAGGGATCTTTGAATGCTATTGCGTTCCACTCATAAAGGTGACGCTTAGTCGTCCTACAAATTTTTTCGCCGTGATCATTTCCACTGATGCGGCAAGGGCTAGGAAATATCTATAAAATAATTTTGCGGCGATTATTGTTTGACGTCGTGCTGCACTTTTACAAATTCGTGCGTCAACTGTTTGTGAGATCAACGTCGGAGAACTAACTGTTTGTACTGTAAAGCCAGGTTTGAATAGGAAAGCACGACCCATCTACCAGGATCCTCCGTGTCAATAAATTGAAATTTACTGCACTAAACTATGAGTTCTGCAGCCGTACACCTCGTGACTTAAGACGTCTTCAATAGCAGTGTTAGTCCTCTTGCTGGTATAAACGCAGCACCGCCAGGAATGGTTGATGTGATCGATCCATCAGCATAATGTGCACGCAGTTGCTGCAATTCTCGTACAACAGGGAAAAAAACCGAGTTGTTTTAGAGCAGACGGTAGTATATCCGATTTTTTCCTCAAGCCCTGGAATGGTGAGGTGTTCTTCAGGGTGGCACAAACAGTACAGAGGGAACACCGGGCTGGTCGCAGGTGCGTGCCCCTGTGTCAGCGAGGCACTTCACATCGTCAAAATTCGCTCCGAAGTGCGATCGTCAAAATTCATTTCTAGTGCATACACCTTGGAAACTCATTGGCTATTATAATGCGCAAACTGCAATATGGGCCGCAACGTAACTACTTCATTCATATAATCTTCATTAGTCAAGTTTCTGCTAATTAGTCGATCATGCATATGGGATTTCTAGTGGAACTCGAATGTAAGCCTCCTCGAGTAATCCTGCTCGAAGAATAAATTTATGTTATCGGCCACAAGCACTAAAAAAATTCTGCATAGTTTAAAAACACTCCGTATCTGTATCCATACAGTTCAAACTTCACAGCCAGGCGAAATAGGTGTTCCTGATGACGTTTCTTGTCATGCACCTCACGCAACGAAGAACTTATAATTTCACTGCGTATCTGGCAAAGCCCCAACACTGACTCGTCGACAAGGTCCGCGTTCAGGCTACTTCGCGATCACGATCCTATGGTTACAGGCACCGCAAACGTCATACGGACACATAAGCTAATAAACACGCGCGCTAACTTCAGCTGATTTCGCTCCAACAGCAAGGGCTGAAGTATGAAATTGCTCCCTCTCATGACACGGGGCGGTGTAGCATTCCAATCTTTCCATTTAGTTGTTATTCGTGAGCTGTTCATACCGCAAAATGAGTTGAAGTTAGCGTTGGGGCTAGCTAATGCGTTTACAAATCTTTGGCAAGAAACTGGTATTCCTTGAGGCTGTCGAACCGTTTTCGTACGCCGATCCCTTAGATAGTGTGGTCTTGCATGGTAGTAAAAAAAAAAAAACACTGCCCAAGCACTCCGTACAAATGGTTAACCAGCGAAGCTGAAACATGCGGCCCTGGTGTTTAGCAGTGGGCTAATACCGACGCTGTATTGAAGCATTTCTCAATTATTGGTGACATGGGCGCTATAACGTAAAATGATTCCAAACTGTTTTGATTCCAATTTCTGCAATCAGCCTCCACGATTGGTCAAAACGTTTTCGGGCCACTTCCAACTTCGCTGTCTGTCACGCGACGTCACGAAAACCGCGATAGCTCCCATTCTGACATAACGTGCACCCACTGATTATGCATGATTACACGACACAAAGGAAAATAATCATTCCTGATTCGACGCCTTTTCACCCTTAGCCCTCTGCTATTGGTCCAATGCTTTCTGGCTACGCCCACTTCGCCTGTCTATCACGCGATCTCAGAAAACCGCGAAAAACGCACCACGCAAAAGTGATGTGTACGCGAAAAAAATGCATTAATAGGCCGAACAAAACTGAAAATGTTTCTAAATAGCCACAGACTGCCCCGTTCTGAAAGGAATAGATGGCTGTCCGCTGATCGCTCAGGCCCTCGCTAGTCGCACATGCCGGTGAGCATATATTCATTTGCGCATGCTAAACCTTTTTGCGTGGCGGTAAAACGTTATCGAGCCCTTTGGAGACGTTTACGACATCGCTCTGCAAACTCTTCCTTGCTGAGGATCCGATTTAGCGGCATTCTTTTCCTTCCGTTGCACGCTGCCGCGATTTTCGACGAGCCACCGCAAGGCGGAGCGGACCAATCGGAGAAGCCGGCAGCACCCTCTTCTTGCGCTTGTGTTTTTTCACTGTGCTGGCTCGGCCCCATCGAAACCCTCTCCAATAGAGCATGCTTCTCGTCTCTTGTCAGCCAATTGGATAAGAAAAACCGCTGAGTGTACGCAATGTTATTGGTTTTGAAAGCGAACAAACGTGATCTGTAAACAAGGAGAGTGTTTTATTGGGTTGTTCAGAAAACGCTTCGGGTCACCGCCCGATGCTTGAGTCGGTGATTTGGCATCAGGAGTTTGGAATCAAAACAGTTTGGACATTTTACGTTATAGCACCCCCTTTTGTGTTTCTAGTTGAACGCAAGCGCCCATGGCGGGCGGATGCTGCTAACCACAACGCCGAGCTAACTAGAGATATCCAACGCATGCGGCAACGGCGAGCCGAGGAGGCGGCGTTGCGGGCAGAGAAGCGTCAACGTGGCAATGGTGGGAACGCGTTCGCTGAGGCCATCACCCGCTTTCAGTGGGAGTTTCTCGAGCGGCACTTTGAATTCGGTTGCGACGAAACGCCCACGTTGAAATCGCTAGGTGGAACACAAGCGCCAATGCCGGGCGGATGCTGCTAACCACGACGCCGAGATAACTCGAAATATCCAATGCATCCGACAACCGCGAGCCGAGTAGCCGGCGTTGCGGTTAAAGCAGGTACGACGCAGAGAACGACGTCACTAACGAGGCTGCCAATGCACGCGCGCTTGGGTGCGACGTAGAGAACGACGTAAGTGAAGGCGCAGCCAATGAAGAGGTTTAGCGAAACTTGGGACGAACGGGTTTTCATTTCGCCAGCCACATACAGCTTTCACTGTAAAATTCGCTCGAAGTACCGGCTTGCTCCCCACGTACGGGCAAAGCGCGGTGGTAAGGCGGGTACCAGTCTTAACTCGTAGTGCATCATGCACAGTGCAATAAGTAGACACCTCCTAAAGCGTGATAAGCAGAGCCTTGGATAGCTACCAGTGGCGGCTGTACATAAGAACTTTTTTTTAGAAAATGAGTATCCACGTCGAGATAGCACCACCCAACGTTTATAGATACTTTTTCAGGTCCGGAACTGCGCCTTCCCAGGCGGGCGTTTCTTCTTCCTAGGCGCTGAGAGGGCGCTGCGGTCGCGGGTTGCGCGGTGTTGGTGGCAGTGTTGACGGCATGCGCCGGCCGCTGAGAAGTTTGTATGGGTATTCTGTGGGCTGAGCTCAAAGTTGCGGTGCAGTTGAGGTGTCCCCTCTGCGCGATTTTTGTTTTCGCTTGCGTTTGTCTTTACCCCTGTGCGATAACCTTGCCCTTTCAGTGCGTTCGGTTTGTGGGGCTATTGAACAATGCGGCAGCGGACGGAAGCATTTCGTAACTCCTTCAACACGACGTGTTTTCTCTGATGTGCTGGGCTTAATTAGCGCAATGCCAACCTCCTACGCACCTCGCTGTACAAGCGGATACAACAGCAACACTCAGAAGCGTTACTTCTTTGCGCCGCCATCGGATCCGGAGCTTCTCAGCAAATGGAAAAGAGCTATTCCCCGCGCGGATAAAAAGCTGAGCAGAACGTGCAAAGTTTGAGACCTTCATTTTCTCGAAGCGGACATTTCGGAGACGTTTAAGCATATTATCAACGGTGAAGTCGTCGAGATCGACCGGGCGTACTGGGCATTGAAGGGAGGTGCAGTACCTGTTAACTTTCCCAACCTTCCCATTTACTTGTCGAGAAAGCAGTCTCGATGGCGATCTCCGAAAAAGAGAAATGCAGCATCTACTCATGATGTCACCACAAACGAAGCGCACTTGCCCACGGAGCGACAAGAGAAGCTGTCTAACCAAGAAGCGCCTGTGCCTCTACAGTGCACTGATTTTGCTAAGATTGTCGAGAATAGTGCGACAATACGGCTCCCAGCCAACTGGACAACGGCAGTACTCGAAGAACCAGGGCAGCGTCGGCAGATTGTTTTTGACGTAGCCGGAATGAAAGCGGGGGCGTACACAATGCCCATATTAAAAAAGGCACAAATATTATTGGCTGCCCAGAGCACGCTGAGAAGTTAACAGCTGAGCTGATACATTTTTATTTTGTGCGTACACTTTTTTGCACGACTGAAGTGCCAAGAAAATGACAGTGCATTTCTTACACAAAGGGAACGAAAGAAAGTGAAACTTGTCTAGAGAACCGTGGCCGGAAAAGTTTCGCCAAGGCAGCGTAGTTTCTGAACGCCATTCTTAATAAAGTTCTAGTTTTTCCCCATTTTGAAAACCGTAACTGCACGGATCTAAGGTAAGGTTTGACCTTGGGCTAGTTTGTTCTTTTCTTCGTCCTCGTGTGCGCACACGGTTTATGCTCATACAATCACTGTCTACTACGTGAGCATCGCGATACACATGCATTGGGCAAGCCCATGTCCAATATTTAGTTAAAGTAGAATGAGCGTGGAGAATTTCGGTTGGAAGAATACAAGTTAGCACTCGATGGTTCCGAGTTGCGCAGTCGCTGAACTTGAAACGGGCAGCCAGCTCCTGAGGCTCAGAAACTAAGCTACGCGGATGTCTATCATAAAGAAAGCAGCTGTTTCGCACGGCTGTGAGGAAATATAATTTATGCTGCAATAGATTCGCGCGATTGGCATGCTAAGCGAATTCGTGTGCACACATGACAGCCAGTGATGTGCGAACGTTCATTTAAAACGCTGTCATTCTTGATATTTTAGCTACCGCTCAAAATCCGTGGGCGTACACATTACTCTTTGCACAATACAGCCTGTTTCAAGTAAATCGCGAACTGGAATAGCCGCAACAAAATGCCGATCAACTCCCCGAGAACAGTTATTTCTTTTGCAGTACACAGCCAGAAGTGGTGAGAACTTGAGAAGCAGCGGAAGAACGCTGCCCTGCTAGCAGACGACGCTCACTCTCCTAGCGCAACTCTAGGGAGCCTATATGCAACGCCGTTTTAAAACGGCGTTGCATGTAGGCTCCTCAGCGCAATTCGTAACCGCAGCGCCGCGGTGGCGAGAATCGCGATAGGCGGCCTTCTCTCCATGGGCGCGGCGGAGAGATACGGAACTGAAAGAGAGAGAGAACTTTAATGAAAAGAATGGCTCAATGGCCTAAGCAAGGGTAAGGGTCAATGGCGGGGTTCACAAGGATAAAAAACACACACAAAAAAACACCGCATATCCACGGGGTGAATGATGATGAGTGGGCGAAGCTCCGGAGGGAATCATCGGTAAACCGTGAATCTTCCGTGTAATTCGCCCAGTCTCGCCGCACTAAATCGAACGATTGACTTCCACCAATGACACGCGCCATATGTGACGTCATTCCTATTTTATAACAGCGCCCTTCATTATAATTGCACCATCTCCCGCTTAAGGGGACGCTAGCACAAACGCGTTAGAAACGTGCAGTACTCTAAGGGGAAGAGGCCACAGCGTCTTACGCAGCCGTTTACACATGCCGGAACGTGCACCGCGTTTGCCGACGCCATCAGCGTTTATGAATACGGGGGTAAGGCGTAGAGGCCACGGCGTCTTACACCAGCTTCTTGCACGGGCCGTAACGCGCTAGCACAAACGCGTTAGAAACGCGCAGTCTTTCGTTAATGTTGGGTATTTATTGCCATCTAGGTGCGTCTGTCCATGTGCGCTTCGTGGCGTAGTGGTTAGCGCCACGCGTTCAGAAGCGAGGGGTCCCTGGTTCGGTTCCGCTACGGCCACAACTCTCGGAATTTTTTTTTCTCATAAAAGTAGACGTGGCTACCTACTACGACGACTACTACTACAGAGGAGGGACAGACCCACACCCTAAGGAGCTTCGCCCCTAAAACAAGAAAACACTACACATTCATAACCTGCCGGTCACGCCGGCCTCGCGCACAAACTCCCATAAGGAGTTGATAGTTTGTCGGGCATCGGCCTGAGGGGGCGGCGTGGTCCATGCCTCCAGTGAGGTAATGCCGCGTCCCTTGTGCTTGTCTCTTACTGCCGCGAGACCGCGACAATCCCACAATAGATGCCGCTTTGTGGCGTAGTGGGCTAACGCCCCGCGCTCGGAACTGAAAAAGTATCTATAAAAGTTGGCACCACCTTCTTTCAACATCTATTAGCAGCAAACATTTCAACAGCGCAGCTTAAGGCATATTTCTCCTACATTGGGAGTTGTTAGCTTAAAGGACACGAGGAAACCATAAAGAGTTTTATCAACAGATGTTATAGTTGCCGTTGTCTATAATAGTAAATAGACCCACTGACTGCACTTGTGCGCTAACCATAGCAGGAGCAGAGGCTTTTCAGGATTACGTATGGTAACCACGCCTGCAGCTTCGGATACATTGGTGGCTGCAGAATGGCTCACAATTTTGCACGTTATGCGCCGCGCCGGTTACATTTGGGCAGCCCACGAAGAAGTTAGTTTAATGTGCGCGCGGGCAGTTCCTACTTCTTCTTTCTTATTAGCTTTCATCGGGTACTTCACCCACTTTCCAGGGGCTAAGTACCCGAAGAAAGCTAATGCATTAAAACGCTCATATGTTTTAGCTGCACCTTAAGGAACACCAGGTGGTCGAAATTAATCCAGAACCCTCCAGTACAGTATCACTGATAACCAAGAGTGCTGTTTCCTGACGTTAGGCAGAACAATATAGTTTTAATGTGAAGTGTTCCTTTCGACTTCAGTCCAGTTTTCTGCAACTGTTACCTGTTAGGCATCTGGCTGTTTTCGTGGGTGGATCCGGAAGATGTGTAGTCTTACCATGTGAACCGATCTGCGCATGGGGCGACTCGGTATGTGTCCTTTGTGTGTGAGGCTCTTCGATGAATGTCTTTGACACCAACTTGGGTAGGTAATCCTAGAGCCACTGGACGTGTGCCTTTGAGGCCACTGGGCAAGTAGCTGACATCAGTGAGCTTATGGATGCGAAAGCGTCAAATGGCCCATTGAGCGAAAATGCCTGCGGCGTCTGTAGCAGGGAAACCTGCCATTCGCTGCGTCGCTACGTGATGTGCGCGCGTCGTCTTAAATTCTTTACAAGGTTGTTCCTGGCCTAATGATGTTTATTTAAAGGTGAGAAGCAGCAGAGGAGGAGGACAAAACATTTATTTAAAATCAGAGGCACGCGGTAAACAGCAGCCTAGCAGCAGCGAACAGCCCGAGCTGTCTTGCAAATCATATCACGGGAGCTGAGGTGGTATACATAACCAAACAAGGGAACCAGCAGGGAAGGTGGGCGTGGCCTGATGGCTGTCACGTCTTGTCTTCTGACGCCACTGATCCTCGCTGGTCAACGAACGAGGCAGCTGGCGGCAATCTACAGCGTATCGGGCGACTTCTGAAATAGTTGTGCACTCGGAGGCGACAGGTCGGTAGGGCAGGATAGTATCGAGAGGACAAGAAGGCTCACGCCCATACAAGAGAAAAAAATGTTTAAAAACCGGTGGTCGCTTGTGTTGAGGTGTTATAAGCGAATTAACGAACGGGTCTACGGTGTCCCAATTGGTGTGGTCCGACGAGACGTCGATCCTCAACATGTCTCCCAGTGTACGGTTGAAACGCTCCGGGAAACCGTTCGTTTGGGGTGATACGCGGTCGACTTCCGGTGAATCATCTGGCACACGCGAAGGAGGGATTGTATCGCTGCTAACAAGAAGACGCGACCCCTATCGCTGAGTAGTTTTCGAGGAACACCATGGCGAAGGACGAAGTAGCGAAGCATGAACATCGCAACGTCGCGTCCGGTCGCGGCGGGAAGAGCCGCGTTCTCGCCGTAGTGCGTCAGGTGATCGACGCCAAGAAAAATACAGCGGTTTTCACTTTCGCTGTATGGGAGCGGGCCATAGAGGTCGAACGGTCGAACGGTCGAACAGGACACGGTAGCTGCTGTAGTGGGCCCGTAGGGAACAGTGTGGGAGTTTTGCTTTGTTGGCAGGCGGTGCATGATCGAACGTACTGCTGCACAAACCGATGCATTCCACGGCAGTAATATCGTTGACGCAGCCTTGGGAAGGTTTTTCTGGACGCCGGCATGGTCGCTTTCAGGATCGGCATGCAAGTACGCGCACATATCGGAGCGCATTTGACGAGGGATGGCCAGAAGCCATTTACGACCACCAGGCATATAGCTGCGGTGGTATAGGGTCTTGTCTCGCACGGCAAAGTGGGCTGCTTGACGGCGTAGCGTTCACGTTGAAGGAATGACCAATGGAGTGGCAAGGTAGTCGACAGAAGGGCAAGCGATGGTCCCTTGCATTGCTTGGATGCCATGTCAATAGCGGTCAGTAGTGTCGGGTCTGAGTTCGGAGAAGGAACGGAAATAGAAGCCACATCAACTGTCATCGGCGAGCGGGAGAGCGCGTCAGCGTCGGAATGGTTTCGACCAGAGTGGCATACGACACGAATGTCATATTCGTGCAGGCGAATCGCCCAACGGCCGAGGTGGCCCGACAGGTCTTTCAAGGAGGAGAGCCAACAAAGGGCGTGATCAGTGATAATGCAGAAAGGACGGCCGTAGAGATAAGGACGAAACTTGCTTAATGCCCAAATGATGGTTAAGCATTCCTTCTTTGCAACGGTGTAATTAATCTCAGCTTTTTTTAAGGGTACGGCTGGCATAAGCCCCGACGTATTCTTCATTTGTGGCTTTCCGTTGAGCCAAGACCGCACCAAGGCAGACACCACTGGCGTCGCTGTGAACCTCTGTCGGCACAGTTGGGTCTTAATGGCGAAAAATCAGCGGTGAAGTCAACAGCTCACGTAACTTATCAAAGACTTCATCGCATGCTGATGACCACGCGGAATTGCCTTTGCTTGCGGTAAGCAGCTTCGTCAAGAGTGCGATGACAATCGCGAAGTTCCGGACGAAGCGACGAAAATAGGAGCGCGGACCTATGAATAGATGTGGGCTTCGGAAACTCAGCGACTGCGCGAAGCTTGTCGGGACCAGGAAGGATGCCATCTTTCGAGACAATGTGACCCAAGACAGGTAATTTTCGGGCAGCGAAACGACACTTCTTGAGGTTGAGCTGTAGGCCAGCTGAATTGAGACAGGTCAGGATGTCATGCAGACGGGCGAGATGTGTCGGAAAATTCATTTGTGAAAGCAACGATGTCATCCAGGTAACATAAACAAGTCTTCCGCTTGTGTCCGCGAAGGATGGTATCAATCATGCGCTCGAAGGTAGCGGGGGCATTGCCGAGCCCGAAAGGCATAACGTTAAACTCGTACAGATCATCGGGAGTGATGAAACCTGTCTTTGGGTGGTCAGCCTCAGCCATGGGAACCTGCCAACAGCCAGAGCAGAGATCTAAAGACGAGAAGTATTCTGCACCTTGCAGACAGTCAAGAGTATTATCGACCCGAGGCAGAGGGTACACGTCCTTTCTCCTAATCCTGTTTACGCGGCCATTCTCGATATAAAAACGGATGGAGGATTTTTTTGCGCTCTAAAACGACATGTGACGACCAAGAGCTTTGAGAAGGCCGAATGACACCGTGCTGCAGCATGTCGTCTACTTGTTCCGTGATAACTCAGCGCTCTTCGGCGGAAATGCGATACGCGCGCGATCGCAAGGGGGCATGGGAGCCTGTGTCGATGGTATGGGAGGCACTTTTCGTGCGACCCAAGGATGGTTAGTTGCAGTCAAACGAAGTAACGAACTGGTTCCGTAGAGCAAGAAGTTGAGTGCGATGAAAGGCCGAAAGGTCTGCGGCGATGGCGTTGTCGAAGACGGCTGAAAGCGGTGTTGATGAAAGGGAAGTAATGGCGTCTAGATGTAATTGGGAGGTGCCATCGTGAACGTCAAGGTCTTCAATACGCGTTACTGCTTGCACAAATGCTAAGGTCTCAACGCGCAGTATGGCCACTGGATACCGGTCGGCACCAATTACAGAGGGTAATCAAAGCGGATTCAGACCTAACATTGATGACGGCGAACGGGAGAGATAAGTCCTTGCGGCGAGCAAGCATGTCAGATATCATAACGCTATAGTTGAGTCTGGCACGGCAGCACACGACAAGGTCACAAGCGCCGAAGGCTCCCGAGGTCGAGCAGTATCATCATCAGCGAAGACTTCGCGAAGACTGAGGTCGGCGCCGACCGATGGTGAGTCACGTAGCGGCGAAAGGGCCAGTTGCACGCTAGAACAATCGATGACAGCACTATTACGTGACAGGAAGTCCCACTCGAGGATGAGATCATGAGAACAGGATGGCAACACAAAAAACTCGATGATGTACAAAACGTCTTGGATGACTATACGGGCGGTGCATACAGCTGTAGGATGAATGCGTTGCGCGCTAGCAGTGCAGAGTGCCCTGCCAGATGGAGAGGTCGTGACTTTTATTGCGTTAGCAATTATATGGACACGGCAACCGGATTTCTGCTGTCGGCATCGCTGTCGTCGTCGCCGTCACCGTGAGTCCAAGGGCGATAAAATCGTCGCCGCGCGCCGTATGCACGTGTGAAAGGGCGCGGGGGACGCGCGATATCACGGAGAGCGAACGCAGCGCGGAAACCAAACGCGACCGTCACGCGAAAGACCGTGGGGGTATGGGAGAGAGGGAGGGAGGCGGGGCGACGCTGTGCTGCTTTACCAAATGCTTATCTTCCAACCGGGCACAAGGGGAACTGGCCACTCAATCTCCCACGCGAAAGCAAGAAAGCAGGAAGGCAGCGCGGGCGGGAGGGGGGGGGGGGCAGTTTCTCCTCAGCCTACAATTTCTCCTGTGCACAACTCATCTGCACTTTGCCCGACGCTGGCGGTCGCCCGCACCGTCTCTTATCTCCACACGGCTCTGACCTTTGTATGCGCTGTGCATTCGCCGCTCAGTTTCCGTTGAAGTGATAGACCACGTGAACATTCGCCCGCTGCGGCGGCTGCGCTTGCAGCCAGCGTATTGACAGTCTTCTGCGGTCATTCGGTGTGATCTATTCATGTTTGCTTGTGCGCGCTGACACCACGCTTGTTAATTCAGTTCGTAAGCGAATGTGTCCATGTTTATGCAGCCGATAAAACTGCTATCCCTACTCCGAATACCTCTCTACTAATTTGCTATCGCAATTGACGCTTCGCCCGTCGGGCGAAACTGCGACATTTTTTGCAGCTCGCGACAAAGATTTTTCATGCATGACTGAAACGGAGGCCCTTGTATCGACAAGCGCTTGGGCGGATGCTCCCCCGACAAGGACGTCAATGGCATTCTGCGGTGAAAATTGAGGCGTTAAGAAGTTTGACCAGCTTGCAATTCTTGCCTCCGGAACTGCGCTAGTCAGCTTCCATCGGCAGTACGTGGCCGACGACGCATAGGTTACAGCGACCGTCGGCTTGGAGAAGGAGAACGGCGACTGTCTGAATGGCGGTCGCGATCGAAGTCAGCCGCGAGTCAGCGGTATTTCGGCAGCGTATTTCGGCGGCATGTTGTGGCGCGTAGGGAAACTGGTCGAAGGCTTCACAGTTCGAGGACATGTTACGACGACAAAAGAGCGCAACGTGACCAGCAGTGCCACAGCAGAAGCAAATACTCGTAGGCCTGTTGTCTGGCGTGCGCCACGTGTCGGCTCGACGAAGAAGCTGGGGTGACTGGAGTGTAACGGGAATAGGGGAAGCCCGTTGCGTTGGTGGTGGGACGCAATACGGCGGTGGGGGTGGCCGTTCGACAGCAGCAGCATAGTTGAGCGGCGGAGGTTTGACCCACGACGGGTAGTCGGCATAAGAGAGCGGTGCCGTCGGAGATGCGGATAGCGGCGGGTAGTCAACATAGGAGAGCGGTGCCGTCCCAGGAGCTGGCGGGCGAACGGGGTAAGTGCGTCAGATATTTGGGCACGGATGGCTTGTTGCACGGCTGGAGTAAGTGTAAGAGCAGGCTCCTGGCTGTGAGGCAGCAGCGACAGCTGGCGGGCCACTTCCTCGCGAATGAAATCCTTGAGCTGAAGCATGAGAGCAGAAGGATCGGTATGGCCAGCGGCAACTGCAATGACCGAGACCGAGACAGCTTGTGGTACGTTTTGGTGGGCGATCTAAGGTTGGCGGTGCAAGTCGTCGAAACTCCGACACAGGTTGAAGAGAACGGCGACGCTGGTTGGACTCTTGGCCAGCAGCAATACTCTTAAGAATATGGTGGATTTTCTCGTCCTCCGCCATCGTTGGATTAACGCGGTTGCAGAGGTTCAAGACATTTTCAATATAGCTGGGAAAAGTCTCGCCTGGTTACTGTGCTCGCTGGTGTATACGCTGTTCGGCGCGTAGCTTGCGGACAGCGGCACGGCCAAACACTTCGGTGAAATGTGTCTTGAATGTGGACCAACTAGAAAGGTCTGATTCGTGAATCACGGAAGGTAAAATATGACGTTATTACGTTTCGACTGGTCGTCCCACTTATTGTGAGAGCTTACACGTTCATAGGAGGACAACCAGTTTTCGACGTCATGCTCTCCGGTCCCACTAAAGATGGCCGGGTCACGCTGACGGAGAACGTCGGTGCAAGTGACCGGGGAAGCCATGGGTTCAGTCGGTGCGTTGGTCGCGTCAGTCATGGTGTTGGTGGGCAACGTACAATTGCGGAGCTCCAGGGTGACTTGAGGGATA
Organism: Dermacentor silvarum; assembly: GCF_013339745.2. NCBI lineage: Eukaryota > Metazoa > Arthropoda > Arachnida > Ixodida > Ixodidae > Dermacentor > Dermacentor silvarum. The sequence continues at coordinate 87,842,912 of NC_051163.1, forward strand.
CCCAGCACCTCCAGCAACTGTAATGATGTGTCATTAAAGGTGACAATCAGCAGATAAACAGCAGTCCAGCAGCAGCGAACAGCCCGAGCTTTCTTGCAAATCACGGCACGAGTCATCGTCGTCGTCTGCGAGCTGCGATAGGAAACACGACGCTCGTCTGCTTCATTACATTCGCAATTTTGAGAATAACAGCCCACAAATAAATTTCATGAAAAAAGAACACCGACAACTCATGCTTTTTATGTTAAACCTTCTCAGACTGAAATACTAAAAGTGCGAAACAATAACAAAAACCTGAAAATCATACCATTTTTTGGCGCGGCTGTGCATAATCTCCGGGATCGGCTAACGCATGATGCCGCGGTTCTACCAGAAAGCTCGCCTTCGTGCATACCGTTCGTCGCCACCGTTTGCCGGTTAAATTCTACGTTTACATAAGCGGCAGCTGCCGGGAAGCGTGAGAAGCAGCCAGGGATGTTTGAATGCTATTGCGTTCCACTCATAAAGGCGATGCTTAACCGTCCTACAAATTCTTTCGCCATGATCATTTCCACTGATCCTACAAGGGCCACGTAAGCATTAGAAAAGAATTTCGCGGCGATTGTTGTTTAATGTCGCGGCACTTTTACAGTTTCGTGCGTCAGCTGTTTGTGAAATCCACGTCGGAGAACTGACTGCTTGTACTGTAAAGCCAATTTTGAATCGGAAAGCACGACCCATCTACCAGGACCCTCCGTGTCAGTAAATTGAACTTCACTGCACAAAGCTGTGAGTTCTGCAGCCGTAGACACCTCGTGATATTAAGACGTCTTCAATCGCAGTGTTAGTCCTCTTGTTGGTACAAATACAGCGCCGCCATAACTCGTTGATCTGGCCGATCCATCAGCATAGATGTGTAAGCGGTTGGTGCAATTCTACTGCGACAGAGAAAAAAACTAAGTTGTTTTAGAGCAGACGGTAGTAGATCTCATTTTTTCCCGAAGTCCTGGAATAGTGAGGTGTTCTTCAGGATGGCACAATCAGCATGGAGGAAACACCGGGCTGGTGGCAGGTGTGTACCCCGTTGTCAGCGAGACATTTGACATCCTCAAAATTCGTTTTGAAGTGCCATCCTCAAAATTATTTTGTAATGACTATACCTTGGAATCTCATTGGCCACAATGCGTACATTTCAATATGTGCCGCAACGTAACTACACATATTCTTCATTATTAAAGTTTCTGCTAATAATCGATCATGCATATGGATTTCTAGTTGAATTTCAAAGTACGCGTCCACGAGTAATCCTGCTCGAAAACTAAATTTATGGTATCTGCCACACGCGCTAAAAAATTAGGCATAGTTAAGAGAAAGCCACTCCGTATATATCCACGTAGTTCAAACTTCACAGGAAGTTGAGAAAGGTGTTCCTCTTCGGAGATGATGTTTCTTGCTCATGCATTTCACGCAACGAAGAACTCCGAATTTGATTGTGTCTCTGGGAAAACCCCGACACCGACTCGTTGACAAGCGCCGCGTTCAGGCTAGTTGGCGCGATACCATAGAGGCAGGCGCAAACGTCATGCGGACACATCAGCTAATAAACACGCGCGCTAACTTCAGCTGACTTAGCTTCAACAGCAAGAGCTGAAGTATGGAATTGCTCCCCCCCCCCCCCCCATGACACGGAGCGGTGTAACATACAAATCTTTCCATTTTAGTCGTTATTCATGAGCAGTTGTTATAGCAAAATGAGTTGAAGGTTGCGTTGGTGCTTGCTAATGTGTTTAGGAGCTTTTGGCAAGAAAATAGGATTCCTTGAATCTGTCTAACTGTTTCCGTGGGCCGATCCCTTAAATAGTGTGGCCTTGCACGCGAGCAAAAAATTCGCGCGATGTACCGGCTGGCTCTCCGCGTACCGGCAAAGCGCGGTAGTAAGGGAAGCACCACCTTTAACTCGTAGTGCAAGATAGCGCATTAAGTAGACACCTCCTAAAGCGTGCTAAGCAGAGCCTTGGATAGCAACCACTCACGGCTGTTTATAAGAACTTTTCTTCTGAAAATGAGTGCCCCCCTCGACATAGCAGTACCTTCTTTCAACATCTATTAGGAGCAAACAGTTTAACAGCGCGTTTAGGGCATATTTCCCCTGCATTGGAAGATGTTAGCTTAAAGGGCACGAAGGAATAATAACGAGTTTCGTCAATAGACCTTATAGTTACAGTTTTCTATAATATCAATTAGACCCGCTGACGGCACTTTGAGACTAACCATAGCAGGAGCAGAGGCTTTTCAGGATAGCATATGGTAACAACGCCTGCAAATTTTTGATCCATTGGTGGCTGTGAATGACCTGGACTATTTTTGAAGTTATGTGGTGCACCGTTAACGGTTGGGCAGCCAACGAAGAAGTTAACTTAATGGGCGCGTTGGTAGTTGCTACTAAGTAGTGCCCAGTAGACCGAAAATTTTCGCTCACAGAAACTCCGCCGACGCCGTCACCGGATTTTCTGCGGCCCGGGGCCCTTCACGCAATCACCTTAATAATATTTACGGCTATGCGTTCCACTTGCACACATTGCTTCTACATAGAAATGGTTGGGCGTATATGACTGATGTCGGTAGGTTATGCAGAGACATACCCGAGACGTAGAGCGGCGCATTAAGATGTTAACAGGCTTCCCTGAGTTTATAAGCGAAGCTTGTATAGCCTCACAAGCGTCGTTGCCGTTGTAGGTGTGACCGCAAAAAAAAACTCTCATTCTCTAGCCGCGCAAAAATTGCTCATGGAGCAGCGAATTAGAACCAACGACCTCCGGGTTGCGAGACGACCACGCTAACCGATTTGGTCACTGTCGGTTCATCATACGCTCCCTTAAAAGTGGGGTTTTAAATGTACAGCTGGTTGGCACACGCTCGTGCCATTGATGATGATGGTGGTATCATCAACACATGGTTCGTACCCACTCCGGGGCATTGGCCAAGAATTGGGTACCTGAACTTTAAGACACGGTTTCTGAAACGACAGCTACTGTGCAATTTAGTAATCAGAACAGACAGAATAATTTACTCAAACTGCAAAATTTATAATAATAATACGATGCATTAAAACTGAAGTATCTCTCAGAAAATTATAAAAGTCGGCATTTCAAATTTTATTAATTTTGTTGACTGAATGAAACCACAAACGGCATCCAATAGTGTGGCTAAAGCCAAATACCGAGGCACGGAAAGTGAGCACTGTTTCTGATGTTAAATTTACCCCTAATTTAGCAAGCGGAATTTCAAGAAGTCTGTTTCTTTGCAATTTATACCGATGACATATGAAAAAAATAGTGTTCTATGGTTTCTATTTCTAGACAGAATTGACACAGTGGCGATATCGCCAGACCAGCGCTGCGTAAATATAGGTTTATTGGCGGGACACGACAGCGTATTTTTGTGATTATTACTTCCGATTGTCTTGATGGACAACATTGTATTTTCCACGGAAATTTTAGGTGCTGAAATTTAGTGCATGATGTTATCGTTTCAATGACATCTCTACGAATTGAAAATTTCCAATATCTGATCGCTGATATTTGTGCCACCAGTGGAAGGACCGATATTATAGGTCCATTCAAGGATTCTCGCGCTAATGCATCGGTCATTTCATTGACATGTAATCCGCAGTGTCCTGCTACCCATAATAGTTTTACAAGAATCAGCTGGGGGGTGGGGGGGGGTGACTAACGTTAGAAACGACTTTAGAGCTGGGGAATTAGTTGAAGCTGTAAGCGCAGTACAGACTGAACAGGAATCTGTTTAAATAATCGCGCTGTATTCCCTTAAAGGGAGTTTTCGCAGAGCTAGAATCATTCCTAAGAGCTCAGCTTCAAATACGCGAGGAAAATCTGGCAGTCTCAAGGACAATGACCAGCCAAGTGAAAGCGAGAAAATGCCTACGCTCGCCTTATCGTCGTTCACGGAAGCGTCAGTGGCTATTGTGGTAATTGTGTGTACGTGTGCAAGGTAATCTTGCAACATATTATTTATTAACCTGACTGAATGAAACTTAAGGTCCTTTGGGAAAATTTTATTGAATTCGTGCCATTGCTCCCGCTTTCGTCGTCGTCGTCGTGGTCGTCTGCTTCCACAGCTGGCTGTGTTGCCGCTAATCATTCCAGCGTATAATTTCACTTCTCTTCTGGACGATCCTCAGCCCCTTCTTTCATATTCTCAGATCCTACAAGACCTGCGACTGAGTAGACGCACTTTACCCCCGCCTGATCCCAAATTAGATAAGGCAACGCAGGTAGCATGGAGACGCTTACAAACATTGTCCTTTCCAAATCCTTATGTATTATCAAAGATAGATTCTATGACGTACAATCCGCAATGCAAATTCTGTCCCCAGATGGCCACATTATACCACATGGTCTGGGCGTGCCAACAGAATCCGCAAATATCGGCCAAGCATAATCCCACGATAGTCGAGTGGGAGGCGACCCTGTCCAGCTCAGACCCAGAACAGCAACAAGCCCTGGTCAACTGAGCCTGGACGGCGGCAAAAGCCAATGGTCTTCCGGACTAGGAGGTCCGACCACAAAGCGTCTGTAAACTTTCACTAATAAATGTTTTATTCTCTCTTCTGTCGTCGTAATGGGGAGGCCGCGTTTACGGGGGGATGAGCCATTGCTTAAGGGAGTATGAGCCATTCAACGTCTTATGTAACGAACAGATTTAAAATTTGAAGAAACTTCATGGAAATCCATTCAGAATGAACGCGCTCGGGAAAGGCGTCGTCATCGACATGCCGATTCTCGCGGAGGGTAAGATTTTGCAGCGACATGCTATCATTCAAACTTAGCCTCACACTTCATTCCGTCTGACGCCCAGCGGGATGTGCTCGGTCTCGATATGGCGTCGATTGAGCTTTGCAATTCGATGAAGAATATCCCGAACTTGGCGAGATTTTGAATTAATAAAAAATGGATTGCGATCAAATGTGACTGCCTACAAATTTGCCATTTAAACAACTGCCCCCAAGGAACTAATAAAAACATGAATGAATGAAAATTTGTTATATCCTCTTTAGAAGCTCGCGCTCGTAGCGGCAAAGGGTGTCCACTGCGCCTCAAAATTCGTGTGCAGTAACGCCAGGCTCACTGCACTTATCAAGTTTTAATGTGGAAGCATCTTATGCCACATTACGCTAAAATTCGTCGTGTCGGCGTGGCCGAAATATGGTACCAAAAATGTCCGACGGCGTAAGGAGGAAAAATACGCTAAGAAATGATGGCATTGAGGTCAAATTTCTCAGGGAGGTTCCTGTAAACAAAATGGCTGTGAAGAGAAAATTTTTACATTTTGGTCTGCGTGGGAATTGAACCGGGGCTTCTGGGATGCCAGAGGAGCATGTTTCTCTGACGCCACGGCGGCTCCACAGTTCCAGCTGACTAAAGGTGCGGCCTAGTGCGGGCGTCATTGAGCACGTGACGGTGCTGCCACTGGCAAGGTGGTGACGCCACGTCATTAGCATATAAAGTGAGCGCTTTCATGGCGTTCCGAGGTCTACAAATGGTATAATGTTCCGCATTCCCCCACGTAAGCAGTCTGAAGTGTCTCTGCCGAATTATTATAAAATCTCGGCATCGTTTACAAAACACACCATGGGTATGTGTGTATGAGTACATGTATCGTTTACTGGCTTAGTGGCTTGAGGAACCCGAGCATGGAGCAAAAGTGCGTCAATGTGGAGCTGAAGAACGAGGAAGACGAGGCAGCCATTAGACGGAGCGTTGATCCTTTATTAAGATGGTTTTCATAGAAGCATCTACTCCTGCATCTAGAACACTGCATTTATTGCCTCTTTAATTGTTACCTCTTTCACAATTTTCTCTCAGATCGTCTGACTGCTCGCTCGCATACTATTGTATTCCTTTCAGTGACCTGTTGTTTTCCCTTTCTAAGACTTTTTCTTAAGCTTATCTCCTACCACCTTATTCTTGGTCTATATCGCCCTTAGTAGTTAGGCGCCACAAACGCAAACAAGCATTATCATCATCATCTACAGAGAGAAAGTCAGCGAAGTGAAGAGTGATCAACAAAAATAAATAACTCAGGTATGACTAGTGTAGCAACAGAAACCTGCTAATCAGCTCCGGAAGAAAGAATTATGAGGGTAGAAGTATGTGCTAGCTTTCGGATAACAGGTACAAGTGAAGTTAGTAGTTGCAGAAGTAAAGCCTGAGATCGCTTACTTTGAAGCAATATCGGGAAAATTGCAGGCGTGATGTTGTCATTAACGTGACGCTCTGCCCGTAACTGAGTGGCAATATGCGCGGTGCGCGAGCACACAGTGAGGTGGTGAAGCACGCCGTCACACTCCCCCCACACACGCACAGATTCGAAGAACTGAGACTGAAGCGGTACAAATAGTGAGGGTAATGGCCGTGTTCAGTCATGAGTCGTCCTAGATGGCGGTTCGGGGGGAACCAGGAAGGGAGGGCGTACACACTACCCACCCAGCGATAGAGGGACGTACCCACCCCCTCCCGGCGCAAGTAAGTGTGCCATTGCTTTTTGGCACACTCGTTGCCCGCCACGCTTCGGTGCCCCGGGACGTGGTGCATGAAAAACCGGTGACTGCCAGTGTGAAAAACACGTAATGCGCGCTTGAATTGACGCACGCGTTCATTTGTGTCATAAAGGTTCGAGAGTGATGTGAGGAGTGACAGGCAGTCAGTGTATAAGTGGACTGGAGCCGTGCCACGCACAGAGGCCGCGTACGCGAGCGCCTCCGACATCGCAGACACCTCAGCGCTATACGCGCATGAGGCGTTCAACAAGGAAAACTTGCGAACCACACTGAGGCGACGAGTTGTTTCGAACGCCACAAAAGTTGCACCGACCATGTTGGAGAAGGAGCCGTCCGTATAGATGTGTTGTGCACGCGCGCGAGCAAGCCGTGCCGCTTGAAGAGGAGTTAATCTCGTGAACTGAATGCGGTAACTTCTGCAGCGGATGCTCGGTCCATGGATTACAGGGATATTCAACGTGGTTCGGAAAAATGGTCGTGGGGCCTTAATGTGTCACCCGACGCAGAGTAAAGACGGAAAATTCCGCGGCGATACGGTCCAACTTCACCGTGAGTGTGGATCAATTAGCTAATGTGTCAACGGCCGAAGTACGAGTAGAATGATAGGCACCAGTAAGCGCGATCAGGAATCGATCGTTGTACGAATTGCACCCGAGCAGTGAGGTGAACTGTCGCAAAAGGGGGCCACCACACTGGCGACGCACATGCAAGTGCAGGCAACAGAACCTGCCTGTACAGCCACCGAATAGTAGCCGGAGAAAGGGAGTAATGTAAACGGAACAAATTTAGTAATAGGAATGCCAATAGCTCGGCTTTAGTTTTAATATAATCATCATTGGCAAAGAAGTTAAGCCGATCGCCGAAGACTACGCCAAGCAGTTTAATATGATGGCCATATTCTATATGAATCCAATGACCATATTGGAGAAATGCTCCGTCCAATCGAATAGACGAACGTCGTTTTGATGTTCCAATATGGCCATTGTTTACAAAAAATCGATTTTTGAGAGCTAAACTTAACCTTGTTCTGCGCGGCCCAATTACAGATCAAGGTAGGGACAGATTCTGCCAAAGCCTGCAGTTGCAGACGCGAAGTTCCGGAGATTAACAAGATTGTGTCATCTGCGCAAGCTTCGACATTAACGCCGGTGGGGTTGTCAAGGCCCAGGAGGGAGTGGATGATGATATTCCACAGGAGAGGGCTGATAGGCGAGCCCTGCGGGCTGCCTATTAAAGGGCGTGTAGACACCTCGCCTGCACTGGACCTGTACACAATCCTGAGGCCTGACAGAAATGACTTAAGCGTATAATAAAGGTCGGCAGTGCATTGATGTTTACGTAGGAAGAATAAGACAGCGTCATGCCAGATGCTGTCAAAAGCGCCGGTGAAGTCTTAAGACTGCCGGGGTCTTAGCAGATTTGAGCGAGGACAAGCGTTGCCGCAGGGCATATAGGGCTAGAAGGGCTCTCCGTGCATAGGTGAATCTGAATTGACGGGGATGAATAAGTTTCCGGGAGTAGAGAAAGCGATATAAACGGGAATTTATGAGGCGTTCGAGGACCATCCCAAACAGTGAATTCATCACGATGGGGCGGTAGGCAGTAGGTTGGTCAGGGAGACGGCCGGGTTAGGAATGAAAATGATTCTGCCAGCCTTCCGACAAGAAGGAAAGTGACCCAAAGTGAGCGCTGCATTAAAGATGCAAAGAAAAAATTGAGGATGAAGTCGGAACAAATTTCTGATGAACATGGCGGTAAGCCTGTCCAGCCCCAGTGCTGGGCGAGGGTTGCCCGAAAAATCACCGTGATCCACTTCCGTGAGCGTGAAAGACGAATCATCAGTGGTGCGAGTGTACGAGCTCTCAACCACGCATCTCACGCGACGATGAAAATCGCTGTCCTTAGTAGGATCATCTGAGGCGACATGCACCCGCAAGAGCAACGCCGCAGAGTTCAGAACGGAGGAGTTCAAATGTCCGTCTGATTGAATGAGTGGGGAAGATGCGTCGGCGGCGTCAGCTTGGCAAACGCCAGCGGAAAAGGCTCGCCGAGATAATTTTAGTCGCGAGTTCGTGGCCCAGTGTCCTACCAAAGGTATCTTTGGCATGTCCAATATTGCTTTTGTAACACGCTGAGGCGCGGGCATATTGTTGCATGAACGTATCGCATACAGGACAGGGTCGCGCGCCCGTTGGAGTCGCTGACGCATAGCGCGCACCCTTGATCGCTCCACGCCCAGTTGTGGCGCCCACCAAGCATTACCTCGGGCAACCTGTGGCTTGACCACGCGTAAGTTGTTTTTATGAAGACCAGCGTTAATAGTATAAAACTGCGCAAGTACTAAATTAAAGGTCAGGCTCGAGGAGAATTTTTTTTTTATTTTGGATTAAAAAAAGGCGGCCGTGTTATTGACACCCAACCACACGGCCAAACCGCATGGAGCGTTTTAACGAGTAAAGTATTTGGCAACGGGCGAAGTTCGTCAACCGTTTTGTCCGCACGCCAGTCGTGCCCGAGAAAGAAAATTATATATAACTATGGCCACATAGCGTGTCGGTGTGAGACGCCGACCAGTTGAACCCGTTACGCGTTAACGGGACGGCAGCCAACGAGACATCCATCCACGAACTCGCATGGGGGGTGTGGAAAGTCGAGGGAGATTCAGGGCTGTTGGGTTCATGGAGATCATTTCCACAAGCAAACTCGACCAGCAAAACGGCTCGGACATCACTGGAAGCACGGCCCCAAAGCGGGTGCTTCGCGTTGAAGTCGCCAGCAAGAATGAAGTCACTCGACGGGTAACGCGAGAAGCACTGGGCCAGCTCGTCAAAAATCGGATCCAGTGGGCTGTGAGGTGGGGCATAAGTTGCTACCATTATAAAGGCCCACCAAGCGCCCTCGCAACTGACGGCCACCACAAGTTGCGAAAGGTACAGTGGGAAAAGGTGAAATCCAGGGATGCGAGCCAGTAACATCACACGCGGGCCCACCGGTGCATGAAAGACAGTAATTGAGTGAGGCACGTTTGAGTGAGTGAGGTACCTTGTCAACGCTTGTGTAATGGTCTGATACAATTGCGAAGGCAAAGCCCTCACGTGTCACGTGTTCCACAAGCAGCTTTGTCGCGTCCCGAGTGTGGTCCATATTGGCCTGTAAGAATTTCAGCCCTGTAGCACTAGCCATAGCTGAATGCTAACTGTAGGGGACGAAAGAGAATGCTTGGAAATAGGAACCACACTCGTGACTGTGCGCTCTCACTACAGCTCATGCTCACTCCCAGAGGAGGGGCAGGCACCAAAATGAAGAGACTAAGACCTAGTGAAACCGGTTTGAAGCAAGAAGAAAGTGCCAAATCGAAGTGGTAAATGGGGCAGTCGAAAGTTGGGGAACGTGCGCGGCGATTCCGAGTGCGCACTCGACACCAGAGAACGAGCGCACCGGCCCGCGCGAACGCGAACGACGCCCGTCACCCCAAGCGCACCGAGACCGCCGCGCGTCCTCCCTATTTTAATGTAGCTAATACTATGCATTATCGGTTCGTGCTCGCAAGCAAGCAACCCTGCCAACCAGGATAGGACATGTTTTATCTCCAGTGGGGTGCGAGCTATGGCGGCCCTGCCTGTGGCATTCATTACAACACACAGCCGCATCAGCCATGCGGACCGTACATTCAGCAGCAAGGTGATCGCCCGCGCAACGCATGCACACGGCCCTGTCCGCCTGTTGCTGCATAGCGCAAGCACGGCGAGGATGGACGTACGTTCCACAGAAGGTGCATGTAGGCAAGTGGATATTCTCTACCACAGCAGCGGACGTTCATCCCAACGCGACGCGACCGCGCCCCACGAGTGTCCGAAACGTCGCCGGGACTACTTCGAGAATATGGGTGAAGTTGCCGTACCTTTCTTCAAACGATGTGCGTACAGAGCAGGTGGAGGGATCGAGCGTTAAATTAGGGTTTCTCGCATTCAGCTGGGCAATGAGATTGGCCGCGAGGATGTCGGGGTCCAACCCAGTGAGCTTGACATGTGGCTTCCGTTGTCGTGCAAATTTGACCGACATGGAAGTATTTGTGATCACATTGCTTTCAATAGCGACCTTAAGTCTATCCATGGAACCTTTATTTTCGGAAAGAACTGTCAGACCGTGCGTTGTTTTCCGTACAGAAATGTCTCGAATGCTCTCTTTGAACGGAGCTACGTTACTTTCATTAATTCCGACAAATCATCCGCTGCTGTAGCAGTTGGCACAAGAGGCGTGCAGAGCATAGTGTGGGCATGATCTCGCCTGATGACCGAGTCGGTAGCCCCGCCAGCAGGCACCACAGTTCCAGCGCCAAATCCCCCCGCACAGTCCACCTCACCTACGCCCACTGGCACACCTCCACTGACTACAGCAGCATACGAGGCTGGATGCGAAGCCGGCGGAACAGTCCCATGGTGAACCACGGCGCCAGTCGCCCTCGTCCGCTTCAGCTGGTCGCACAGCTCGTCGGCGCGGCCACACTGCCTCGCCGCCACCAGCCCGCATATCCGCACACTCCTGGAGCAGCTGTCTAAGATGGCACAGAATTTGAGACCGGTGATTGTTGGTCACCTTGCAATTAGAGTCGATCAGAATGTCGGTGATCTGCTTCTGTAGAGCAAAAGCACAATGAAACGACGCCGTCAACGCGGAGTCTACTCGGCTTCGCCCGGCCCCGCATCGCGATCAGCGGTGGCAGCAGGCGGCCCCGCGCCACGGGAGTCAATGTCCACATCACCCAACATGCGGTCTCCATCCGAGGAGAAGACGGAGTCGTCCTGAGCGCGGTGAAACTCCCGCCGAAGGGCGACCGCTCCCAGGCGGCGGTACAACAGCAGGAGGCCGAGCATCAGCCATACCCCGCTAGCGGGTACGAGCCATCAGCCAAGCGGCCGATCGAAGGTCTGCCCCCAAACACCAATCTGAGGCAAAATTACAGCCTCCCGGTGCAAAACACTGGCACGGCCGGGAGCAGGAAACGTTCACGGAAGCCAGCCAACTGAAAGTTGGCGGCTGGAAAGGAAAAATCCTCACCTTTTCGTGAAAGCGGGCAGTAGCGAAGCGACCAACGGACAGGCAGAGTCATGATCGCTCGTGACTCTGTCGTTCGTATAAAAAGTCGGCACCCCTCCTGCGAATTCGAGATGATGGCCATGTATACCTTCCCGGCTTTTGCGATCTCGATCTTTAATTACCAAGGCGATGTCGAAACACTCCGCCTTGGCGATCGCGGATGGAAAGATGGAGGCGCTTGATATCACGCTACTCGAGTCGCTATTGTTTACTGTAACTTTTCAGCGCTGCCGACGGAAATGTTGCGTCGAACAAGTCATGGTCAAAAGTGTCCCTATGGATTACGCCGGTAGATGCACGGCGATTAGAGCCAATGGTTCCGGCAGCGCCAGGAAGATGCACTATGTGCAACCTCCGCAGTATTTCTGGTTATCTACGGTATTTATTTCTAAAGCTTAATTCATAGATAACAATTGGCAAAATACGTATTATTCTGCGGAGTGCAACTATATCACAGGTGGAAGCCTTTTATCGACACGCCTCATTTGTAGGATGGTGATAAACGGGAACCCTCTATCGCCAGTCAAATAAAACAACAAAGAAATAGGTCATTTCGCCGTAAGGCCCAAGAATTGACAGCTAGGAAGCCTTCTTACACACAAACGCTAGGGCACTACGCAGACCTGTCCTTGAAGACTCCATATTGACAGCGATAACAAAGTTTAGCGCATCGCTTGGACTCCTCGAGCCGTGATCTAACTACACACAGCTATACATGCAGGCGCGACGTAGTCTATACGAAAGGTGGGTAGAGCGAAAGGCGCCCTGAGAGCTGTCGTCTCGCAACGCTGGCGCAGTAAGGAGCATGTCAGGCTTTGCACCACGATGGTGAACGAGATGAGACCGATGGGAAACATGTCGGCGTGAGTCGGCGACCGTTGAAATATTAGGCAAGGTTAGCTTGACGTTTACCCCCGTTGCGTTAAAAGCATTGCATACAGACAGCGGCTCATCAGGAATGATAGTCTACGAATTATCATGCTTGGCAAGCAAAGTTCTGGTGGAAATTGGACATATTTTGAAAAGCACGTACAGAAGATGAAAATGAAGGTGGCCTGATTTTTATTCCGTAACAAAAGCCATGCTTACCATGGACCAGCCGCACATAGCTCACATGGGTTTTCCCGTGCTTTAGAATCTCGCGGGCAAGCTTTCTTGCCGACGCCGCGCGTCGCACGCTGTATTACTTCAGTAAATAAAGAAGCTGTTGCAGAGAGTAGTTAAATATTCAGCTCTCTTGAGTCGGCGAGGTGCTCTTGCACAGGCACCACTCGAGACCTAAGAGTGCGCATATTGTTTCAAACGCGTCGGGTGCGGCTTGTTGATCGCGGCATATTCGCGGCTACTGTCACCATACAGGCAGTTTCATCGAGTACTTTATGTTAACTACTCTTCCGGTCGAGTTATTTCACAGTTCCTTATTTGTAAAGCTTGATGTCCGTGTGCCAGGCAAACAATGCGTAGAAAATCGTACCCTGAAAAAACGGAAGGAAATAAGTAGTTTCGCCCTTAGGCACAAGCATTGACAGCTAGGAAGCCTTCATACACACACACGCTAGGGCACTACGCAGGCGTGTCCGTGAAGACTCCCCATTGACAGCGATAACAAATTTAGTTGTTTTGGGCTTGTGGCAATTCAGTGCCCGCTTCTTGGCCAACGTCCCTCGGTGGGTATGTGTCATATGGAAATATTCATGATTATAATCAATGGTGCACACGCTTCTTGGCCAATTCCTCGTTGTGGCTGCGTGCCTGTCACAGACCCCGTGAACGAGGCGCAGACGCCGGACCAATTCCAAAGCCGACTTATCAGCTTCCGAAAATAATCCGACGAAAGCAAGGACAATTAAGAATGGGCCCTCTGGTGCACCAGCGAACCCCGGTTGCTGTCCAAAGACTGAGTCAGAGCCCAAAGTTGTCAAACCACAACAAAATATATTCTTCACAAAAGGCAGTTACACACACACACCTGCACACTTAGGCTAGACACAACACAATGGAATTAATATGAGTACTAACAAACACAAGAAAAAAGTGTCACAGTTTCGCCCTAAGGGCGAAGCAATCAAGGCGATAGCAACACAGCAATGTCATACGAAGTAAGGTGAGCGGCTTTGGTAGCAATATGAATTGTAGTAAACATGAGCTGATTAAGTAAGGAGGTGTGCTGCGGCGTAAGCAGACCGACATGACGAGAGACCCGATGACCACGAGAAGGCGCGTGTGAAACGGTGGTGTTGATGAGAAGCGCTTCCCGCGGGCAGCGCGTGCGAAGGGGACACATCTGTAGCGCTGCACTGCCGATCCGGGCAGCATTGCATGTGTAGCGTGCGTTGGAAAATGTGGCCCGACTATTACTAACTGAATGAACAAGCGTGGTGTGAGCGCGCACAAACAAACATGAATAGATCACACTGAATGACTGCAGACAACGACCGTCAAAACTCTGGCAGCAAGCGGATACGCCGCAGCGGCGAAGGTACGTGCGGTCTATCGCTTCAACGGAAACTGAGCGGCGAATGGACGGCGCATAAAGGTCAGAGCCGTGTGGAGATAAGAGACGGTGCGAGCGAGCGACGAGCGCGGTTGTTGGCAGCGTAGAAGTGCGCCCCTCCCCCCCTTGCTCCCTCCGGCGCTGGCTTACCGCTTCCTAGCTTGCGCGCGGGAGAGATAAGAGACTGTGCGGACGAGCGACGAGCGCGGTTGTTGGCAGAGAAGTGCCCCTCCCCCCCCCCCCCATGCTCCCTCCGGCGCTGGCTTTCCGCTTCCTTGCTTGCGCGTGGGAGATTAAGTGCGTTCGCTCTCCGTGATAGCGCGCGTCCCCGCACGCTTCCGCTGGGGCATACGGCGCGCGGCGAAGATTTTATCTATACGGAACCTCACGGCGACGGCGACGGCAGAAATCCGGTTTAAGTGTCCATAAAATTGCTATCGCAATAAAAAATTACTCCATCTCCCGCTAAAGGGAACCATGTGTGGATGCGAAGCAGCGGGGAGATGGTTAGCTTGAGCGGGAGATGGTTTGGCGGCAGTGGCCCGAGCGCTCTTCACGGCGCAGCACAGGAGAGAGAATGAGGCGCGTGCACTCCGTCATTTTCATACCGCGTAACTACCGTGGCGCCCCCAGCGGGGTATGCAGCTGTCGCACCACCTGTCGTACGCGCCGCTCCGGATTCCTAGAGGAGAGAAGGGGGGGCGTAGGAGAGGAGAGAGAGAGGGGGAGGGAACGCCCATGGGCTGTGGGGGCGTGGGACGCCGCGGGACGGAGGGACGGACAAAGCCCCCGCCATAAGGTGCTTCACATCTAATAATTCACGACAAGCACTAAGAGTCCAACACGTGAATTACAAAATGAATAGGAACAGTAAGTGTCCAATCGTATTCACCCGTGTTGGTCTTGTCAGACGATCTCGGCGTAGTTCGGGGCAAATCTCGAAGAAGGAACTTCTTCCGGAAATGCAGATGCTCGATGAACTCGTCGACTAGCTTGCCGGGGAATCCCTTTCTTCCGCAGACGCTCGGTCTTCATGTTACATCACTTCAACGGTGCGGGCTGAACTCCCCTGCTGATTCTCGCACGGCGGTTAATAGCTTCCACAGGCGTTCTTGAACTTTCTTATCCGAGTCGTGATCTCGTAGCATGGCGAAAGCCTAGGAATCTTCTTGTCTTTTCTCGTACCTTCTACCGTCCGCCGTCGGAGCGTTGTAGAGGGTGGGTGATGACTCATCCCTGTTGGCGCACGCTCACGCTGTAGCAGTCTCTCTCGACTCGCCGGGTGAGAAGGTGCCGCGGCGCCCGCTGCTCACTCTCTCTCTACGGTTAACGTCGCTGCGTCGATGCTCTTCTAGACGTCTAGGCGCCGTTGTTCGCGTTGCTGTTTGAGCCGTATGCGCTCTCCCCCTCTGTTGAAGTTGTCACGGGGCCGGCTTGTTCTTTCACTGGCTTGCGTGACACGCGGCGTGCGTTTTGATTGCGCGCTCCTTTGTGACAGTACCATAATATGCAAATTGTCTCCCTAATCATCACGTGACCACCATCTCGAAGAGCTAGTCAGCATTGGCTCGATCTGGCAAATAAGTTCTGCAGAATCCCGCAAGGCGGAGGAACTGTGACGAAACCGGAAAATTGTGATCCACTCAAATGTACCACGAAGCTACAAAGGAAACCCATACAGATTTTTTTCAGGAAGAAAGCTTTGCTGTTGAGGAAGACTTCGTCCTGGTCCGGGCGGATTTTCTCCCAGACGAGAAGCGTGTTGCGACGGTGGTTGCGAACGCTGAGAATTGTTCTCTCGCATGTACTCAGTGACCCAAGTCAGCGAGAGGTTAATTGAAGAGCGGTACATATCTAGTGCATTCATGGTTCAGCTTGAATAAACTGACACTCAAGCAGAACGATAAATCAACTTAGACCGATAAAGCATTCTTCGAGAACTCTGCTGTCGTTAATCACACTGCAATATGTCAATTATTAGACCAGAAAGTGAAGTTCAAAGCTATTTTTTTAATTTCGCGCGGAAACCCCAACGTCACCACTTCTAAAGTAATTGTTTGTATTTGGACACCGTTGGCTCAGTAAACGTTCGACAAACTTGGCATATTCAGTCCTTGAGGTACCCTTCTGACGTGGGCTCGATTCCGCTGAGAATGGAATAAATTTAAGTATTGACTTTTGTCATAGTAAAAGACTTTTAAAATTGACTTTTTTGTCGTAGTAGAGTGGCATATTCCCCAGTGGCACTAGTGACTAACCTAGTTACCCAAGTTGGAGTCAACGACGTTCATTGACGAGTGACACACACCTTCTAGCATATGCACGGTGACCGAAGTTGACTTGAAAAAGTTTGATTGCAGACCAATACAGAGCGAGTGGCAAAATACCCAGTACTCCAAGTCGGCGTCGAATAGTTCCTCTGAACAGCCGTACCTACCCAGTCACGCGCCTATAGTTACCATGTCGGTGTGAAAGGAATTGGTCCGATGGTTCGGTTCGAACCCTGTTACCTCAGCCCCGTAGCCCGATGTGCTACCCATTCGATCACTGACTACCGAGCGACCCAAGTAGAAGTGAAAACGGTTAGATAGAAGCATACATAGATGGATAAATACATAGCCCCTGGAAAGTAGGCGAAGCACCCGAAAAAGCTAATTCATTAAAACGCTCGTGTTCTATGTTTTAGGTGTGCTTGAAGGATTATCAGGTGATCAAAATTAATCCAGAGCCCACAAGTACAACATCCCTCATAACCGAGACAGCTTTTCATGACGCTATGCGCACATTTTAGTTTTAATTAATCTGAAGTGGTCCTTTCGACATCAGCCCTGTTTTCTGTACCTGCTAACTGTTAGGCATCAGGCCGTTTGCGTGGGCACATCCGGGAGATCTGTAGTCTTGTCGTGTGGACCGATGTGCGCATGAGGTCACTTGGTACGCTTAACTCTCTATGCGGGGCTTTTCGAACAAGCCCTTCGACACCAACTTGTGTACGTGACCCTAGAACCACTGAACGTGTGCCTTTTAGAGCACTGGTTATGTGGCTGACTTCAGTGAAATAATGAATGCGAAAGCGTCAAATGGCTCATTGAGCGAAAACGCCTCCGGCGTCTTAGGCAGCGGAATTTCCCATTGGCTGCTACGCTACGTGACGCGCGCATTTCGTCCTAAATTCTTGACAAAGTTGTTCTTCGGAATTTTGATAATGACAGCCAACAAACATTAATGAAAAAAAGAATACTGACGGCGCATGCCTTTTATGTTAAATCTTCTCAGACTGAAATATTAAATGTTCGAAACATTACCATAAAGCTGAAAATCGTGCCATATTTTTTTTTGGCGCTGCTGTGCACAACCTCCGGGATCGGCCCACGTAAGCGGCCGCATTTCTACCAGAAAGCTCGCCTTCGTGCATAGCGTTCACCGCAAGCGTTTCTCGGTAAACAATACATTTAAATAAGCGGCAGCTGCCGGGAAGCGTGAGAAGCAATCAGGGATCTTTGAATGCTATTGCGTTCCACTCATAAAGGCGACGCTTAATCGTCCTACAAATTTTTTCGCCGTGATCATTTCCACTGATCAGGTAAGGGCTAGATAATATCTAGAAAATAATTTTGCGGCGATATTTGGTTGACGTCGTGCTGCACATTTATAATTTTGTACGTCAGCTGTTTGTGAGATTCACATCGGAGAACTAACTGCTTGTACTGTAAAGCCAGTCTTGAATTGGAAAGCACGACCCATCTACCAGGACCCTCCGTGTCAATAAATTGAAGTTTACTGCGCTAAAGTATGAGTTCTGCAGTCGTACACCTCGTGACATAAGATGTCTTCAATAGCAGTGTTAGTCCTCTTGCTGGTAGAAACACAGAGCCGCCAGGAATGGTTGATGTGATCAATCCATCAGCATAGATGTGTACGCAGTTACTGCAATTCTCGTACAAGAGGGAAAACACTAAGTTGTTTTAGAGCAGACGGTAGTAGATGTGATTTTTTCCTGAAATCCTGGATTGGTGAGGTGTTCTTCGGGATGGCACAAACAGCATGGAGGAAACACCGGGCTTATCGCAGGTGCGTACCCCGATGTCAGCGAGGCACTTGACATTGTCAGAAATCGTTTCGAAGTGCGATCGTCAAAATTTATATCCAGTGCATATACCTTGGAAACTCATTGACCATAATGCGTAAACTGCAATATTTGCCACAACGTAATTACTTATAATCTTCATTAGTAAAGTTGCTGCTAATTAGTCGATTAGGCGATTTCTAGTGGAACTTGAATGTACGCCTTCTCGAGTAATCCTGCTCGAAGAATAAATTTATGTTATCTGCCACACGCATTAAACAGGATTCTGCATAGTTTAAAAACCACTCCGTATATATCCTTACAGTTGAAACTTCACAGCAAGGCGAAATAGGTGTTCCTCATTGCGTATGATGTTTCTTGCTCGTTCATCTCACGCAACGAAGAACTTTGAATTTCACTGAATCTCTGGCAAAACCCCAACACCGATTCGTTGACAAGCTCCGCGTTTGGGCTAGTTGGCACGATCCTAGGTGATAGGCAGTGCAAACGTCATAAGCTAATAAACACACGCGCTAACTTCAGCTGATTTCGCTTCAACTGCAAGGGCTGAAGTATCAAATTGCTCCCTCTCATGACACAGGGCGGTGTAGCATTCCAATCTTTCCATTTAGTTGTTATTCACGAGGAGTTGTTACAAAAAATGAGTGGAAGTTAGCGTTGGTGATTGCTAATGCGTTTATGAATATTTGGCAACAATCTGGTATTACTTGAGGCTGCCTAACCGTTTTCGGGCGCCGATCCCTTAGATAGTGTGGTCTTGCACGGTAGTAAAGAAAACACTGCCCAAGCACTCCGTACAGATGGTTAACTAGCGAAGCTGAAACGTGCGGCCCCACTGTTTAGCAGTGGGCTAATCCCGACGCTGTATTGAAGCATTTCTCAAGTATTGGTTACATGGGCGCTATAACGTAAAATGATTCCAAACTCTTTTGATTCGAATTTCTGCAATCAACCTCCACGATTGGTGAAAACATTTTAGGGCCACTCCCAACTTCGCATGTCTGTCACGCGACGTCACGAAAACCGCGATAGCTCTCCCTCTGATATAACGTCTACAGACTGATTATGCATGATTAAACCGCACAAAAGAAAAATAATCATTCCTGATTAGACGCCTTTTCACCATTAGCCCTCTGCTATTGGTCCAATGTTTGCTGATTACGCCCATTTCGCCTGTCTGATCTCATTCTACAATTTAAGTGGCACGTTCGCCTAACGATTTCTTTCAGGTGTTGTTTGCCGGGGGGGGGGCGCTTCGGCTACAAAGGCACTACCGAAAAGGTATCAGAATTTTGCATGCCGAGTGTTCGTGAGCACTTCGAGAATTGGAAGCGAGCCATACCGCGGCAAGAACCGAACGATTTCAGCTTCGAGTCGAAGCATGTGCGTGTGTGCGCGACGCATTTTGATCCATCATCCATCTCAGTACGGAAGATTTCCCGATAAACGGTGACGCCGTATCGTTGCCGAGGGACAAACCGCGCCTCAGGCCTACTGCTATTCCTCGTGTTTTTGACGGCCTGTGTGTGTGTGGCAACTGAGTCGTTATTATGCAACTTCAGCAGAAAAGCGGGAGATTATGCACAGCGCGCACATGATGAACACGATTATTTCCGAACGTTATATTTCTCATCGGAAGAAAACGCTTATCAAGATTTTCAATTTCGCATCGAAGCACTAAACTTGCGTAACCAAGTGCTGACAACCAGCGTTCAGCAAGCATCAGCACAGGTTTCACTGTTGTCGCAGGACTTCTATTTCCTACGTTCGCGCAAGCTATGCACACACGCGAAGCTCGCACAATACGCGTGTGGTTAGCCAGCACGATTACTTACCTTTTGAATGGTACGACGCGTTCGCAAAGCGCTCTCCAAGTTGCCGGTGCTGCGTCGACGATGTTACTCTCCGCATACATGCCGCTGCGTAGTGGACGAGCTGAGCCGCGCTAACACACGTTATTTCTTTGCGACGTCCACCCAACTTTCCTCAACGAGAACAAAGGGGCCGCACTCCACGGCATAAAATCGTTGGTCCACATTTGCCTGGCGCGCCACGCATACGGCGAGTTTGCAGCATGACACAAGGTATCTTCAGGTACTTCTGTGCACGCTAACCGCGACCCACTCCATTACAGCGAACACAAAAACACACGATCAAGCAAACGCCTCGCAGCACCACGCACGTACGACCGCCATCACAGAACACAGAGGAAGAACAACAGCGCCGCCTGCATACTTGTGACACTGGTATGGCCTCTGCGATGCCAAAAATATTAACCGGTACACTCACATGCTAAAATTTTGAGCCGGGTTTCACCCAACCAACGTATAGGTGTTGTGAGACAAAATACCCATAGAATAATCTATATTTTACGCTATAGTTTAGAGCAGAAAGAAATTATATCACGTATTTCTACCTTTGAACTGCTTCCGCCGTCTGCAGCCAGCAAAAGCATGGCCTTCGAGGTCAGCTTACGTTATTCTTATCAAGCCGGCGCTGTGGCGTGATTTGAACGGTTTGGGCTGTCTCGAAGCTGTGTCGAAGCTAATCCATGAGGTTTCGCGATGTTGTCTACTTTTTCTACGCCGTCACTTCGTTTTAAATAACTTTCTGATGCCAACATGAATTGTAGCCTCAGGAATGGTTGACACGATATCGGAGATACACGTGTGCAGTGTCCGATGTTTTCGTGCGCGTTGTGACTGTTTCAGTCGGAAAGGATCAAACCCACGAGGGTTGATAGCTCGTGTGGCGCAGGTTACACCCCTATCGTCCGCATTTCCTTTCGTGTAGGTGTGTTGAATGTGAGCGGGTTGCGCACCTGTCGTCCGTGCCTTCTGTGTTTATCGGGCGGCTCGCGAAGATTTCTCCTAAAAAATACATGTCTCTGCAGCGCGCAATCGTCCTCTGTGGTGTGTGGCAGAAATGTGCGGTGGTGTACAATGTGTTTGCAGCCGTATTGGTGGCCTATAGTCATTTGCTCTAGTGCCGTTTCCATGACGTAAATTATACGTGAACAGAAAAAAATGCACTGTTTTTTATATAGACAAGATATGATCTGTGTGTATCCACTGTGCAGTATGGATGTGTTCTTCATTTTTATGCAACTGGTATCATGGGGCTTGTGCCTATTCATGATGGCTACTGCTTTGGCATGTGGCGTTCAAGCAGTCGCAAGGTCTTGTGCATTGGGTGGGAAAGAAGGGAATACTTTTATGCGTAACTTTGTCTACTATAGGTAAACCGTTGCAACAATTAGCATTTTCTTCATGTGAATGCTTCTGCCATTTATTAATATAAGTTGTAGCAGTTCTTATCTGTGGAGAAGCACAATAAACATAATTTAACATGGTGTTCCTTAGAAAATATTATTTACTGCATAACCACTATACAGCTCCATGCCTCACTGTATGATAAAGATGAATGTTCAGTTGAACAAGAAAATATCTTATAATTGCATGAACGTACGCATGCGAAATGCTACGGCAGCCTGGCATCATATTAATGTCGATATTGGTGACATCTGGCAACGTTCTGGGAAGGTGCTGTTTTGCAACGTTGCTACATTGATAGCATTTCCACGTTAAATTGATGTTTACAAGCAACGTTGACACAACGTGAGTGTTGGGATGTTGCTGTGACATTTATTTGTGACATCACTTGAACGTAGAGCTGGCAACGTACAGCGGTGAGCACTGTTAGGGTGAACACGCGAGCGCGTGGCCGACGGCACTATCAGCGCCGCGTAACAGCCATGGTTGGAAACATTGCACATGCGCAGCATGTGTTTTGCGAAACACTCTTTCCACCGCGCGCATCACGTCATCGATACGCTTGTTCGTCGTCTGCTAGCCGCATTTTTTGTTCGCTGAGCTGATACCTTCTGCATTTCAAGGTCCATCTGGATTGAAGATTGGCGCGTGAAGGAAAAAAGTGAGTGTAAGAGGGATAATTATTAAACTTTTTATTCAAGAAAATTGAACTTTTGCAATTCAAGTTAAACAAGACCATGAGAACAAATATAAAACCATGAGCAAATCTAATAGCGAGTCATGTGACCACTTACAGCAACGACTGCAGCTATTCTTGACGGTAACGAGTCGTAAAGTGATCTAACATATTCCCGATCGGCTTTCAGCCTTTCCCACTCGTTGCTGACTTGCGCCCACAACTGGTCCGAAGTCGCGGAATAAAGGGGCTTCCTTGCCAAAGAAGCTTTCAGACGGCCCCACACGTTTTCTATCACATTCAGGTCCGCTCCTTTCGGAGGCCATTCCAGTAGCTGCATGTGCTGCTCCGCCTGGAACTCCTTGACAGCCCGCGCCGTGTGTATCGGTGACCGGTCCTGTTGGAACAGGTAATCACCGTCTGGGAATAAACTGCTCGCATATGGCAACAGCACATTGTTCAAAATGTTGCAGTATTGTTCCGACAATAAGTGTCCACGTATACGTTGCAGGGGCCCTAAACCATATCTTGAAACAGCATCCCACACGTTCACACTCGATCTCCCACTGGCAGAAACACCTTGCACGTTGTCCGGGTCGTTCCTGCGTGGCATTGTGACGTTAACTAAAACAATTGCTTTTCAAGGCAGGAAGTTTGCCTCACCGTGTGCCTGGTAGTCTCCAAACACGCAATCTTTGGTCTTGTCGCGTCGAAAACGTCGACGTCGATGACGCGACCCCACTCTTCTGATGTCCATGCTTCGTGCAGCTCAGCGAACTGCCGTCGTGCGTCCTTGTTTGCCGCCGTTAGTAGTGGCTTCTGCGCTGCGACGCGACTGCGAAGGCCCGCAGTACGCAGGCGACGTCGAACAGTGGTGTCCGAAACGTCGAAATCCAAGTCCTCGCGTATTGCTGGGGCTGGCAAGAAAGGGTTACGAACAGCAGCTGCAACTATGAGGGCGTCTTCATCGTCTGTGGTAGCTTTAGGGCGGGGCGCGCGGGGTGCATCCTGAATGCGACCTTCATACTTGTAGGCTTGAATTATCCTGTTCACAGTCTTCAGGGGCCTATTAACTAAGGCGCCAATATACCGCTGGGAATAACCTTCCAGGGAAAGATCGACAATTGAGCGCCGTTCATCATCGGGAACCCTAGCCATAATACGATCTGGCGACAGAATGAACGGCTGCGAAAGATGTTTGGTTGTTTTATATACGGCGTTGCATGCACAACAACTTTGAAGGGAACGAATAGACACGCCCCCATAAATATACAAGTCTTTTTGTCTTGTTCTGTTCAAGCACAGATGTTTAAAGAAATCTTAAAATGCAGGATGCATGGGCTTAGAAAACAAAAATGCGGCTAGCAGACGACGAACAAGTGCATTCATGACGTCATGCGCGCGGTGGAACAATTATTTCGCGGAAGGCGTGATGCGCATGCGCAATGTTTCCAGTGATGACCGTAACGGGGCGCTGACAGTGCCGTCGGCCACGCGCTCGCGTGTTCACCCTAACAGTGCTCACCGCTGTACATTCAACGTTGAGGTTGGCTGTTTAACGTTGCCTGACATTTGTTACAATCAGGCAACGTTTACACAACGTTCTGGGTTACTTGGGTGCCCGGACAGTCTGCCCTGGCTCTTGGAGTGCAGCCACATTGGAACACATATGTGCACTATCTCAGTGTTGTTGTTGTTAGAACGTTCATTAAAATAACCAAGTGAGGACACTCACGAGGTGCGATAGACCAGAGAAAGTAGCAACGGCGCGCGTCCACCGGCCCTGTGATGGCAGCGGATACTTATCGGCGGGACGACACATCTTCAAAATAGAAAAGGTTAATTGGTATTATCTCCCGTTGGTATAATAAACCGGCGCTTCTCGGAAAATCCGAAAACATATTGTGATGCGCAAAAGTGGGTCACCGTGGGGAGGGAATAGCGTGGTCGAGCGCAACATGGCTGAGGGTATCGCCTCAACGGAGAAGAAACGGCAACGCCTGGGCACTGCTTGTCCGCACAAGTTCTCGCCTGCGTTTGGGTATCCGCTGCCATAACCGGGCTGGTGGACGCGTGCCGTTGCTACATTATCTGGTGGTTGCGTCGCGCAAACAAGCCGAGAAGAAGGTAAAAGCAAAGGGATGAAACCCAAGTCCAGGGCTCCACTGACTTCTGCCGCCAGCCGGACGGGTCCCGACGCGCTTGTTGTACTTTGGGTTCCGAGCAAGAGACGAGTGCGTTCCATTGCTGCAGAGAGTTTCTTTATTTTATACATATTCTGCAATGAATTTAGTTTATCTGGTCTTTTACTACATCCCCATGAGATGTGGTAGAAGGTCAGTGGCGAGTCGCGACACCACGGACAATCGTGCCCAAACAAATGTGGAAATATTTTTGGCAATCCTGTTATTTTGGATAGAGCCCCTTTGAGTGCTACGGAGATCCATTGCATCTTCCCCTTAAATTAAATAAGACGCGAGGCCCGCGCCATATTTAAGGCGCGGACTGGTGCAAAAAAGAACCAAATAATGAAGTGCATAAAGAACAATATTCCAACCTAGATTACATAATGTATGCATTACAAATTGCAGACAGCAACTGGTTGGCAATCGATAATCCAATTTAACAGTAAGAACAGCTGTCTTACCGTATGGTACTCTTGTTGGCACTTTTCCCACACAACTCATGCATGTTTCTTAGCTTGAGTTGAAAATTGATCTGAAAAACACCATATTAAAAAGTTGTGCATCAATTTTATTCGTTCATACAATGTGCAACAGTGCATAAAAACTTAATAACTGAAAATATTAGAGAAAACATACAGCAATATTGAAGCTAAACATTTTATTTACGTTGACATAAACATGTTATTTTAAGACTATGTTTTTTAGGACGCCATCAATTTCACTGATTTCAATAACCACTAATACAAGATTTGCCATAAAGCAAACACGCTGGAAACATATGTAGCACAGGTAGCTGTATTTTGTTACGACAAAGATAGCGCATGAATGACGAGGGCAAGGAAGGAAGCAGACCAGGTGATAACTAAACTGTACCCAGCTACACACATGCAGCTGTAACAATACAATACACATGGTGTATAAAGAGCCAAAAGACACATACAGCAAGTAGAGACGTGAGGAAGGCTTGTTCTACTCATCACAAGTCATCCTGTAAGAGTAGATTAGGTACCGACTGTAATCTACCATCAGTAAATGCATTAAGTTACATTAGGTGCCACCCTTTGCATGTCACTCATAAAGTTCTTGCGAGTTTTCTTGTTCTGATTTTTAACTTAGCATGCATAACTGAGTTACGTAAAGCCTACATATGGCTTGGCGCATACAGAAAAAATGTGTTTCGTTGAACACTGGAGGTCACAGAAGCTTAACTGACACATAACACTAATTTTTAATTCTTTTGTCTTTGTGATTACCTACCACAGTAGTCTTTTGTAGAGTGAAAACATCCACACAATGCACAGTCGGCAGCTAAGTGTGAATATCTGTTTTTGATTTCTACCTTTCTCTGGTGTCCCCTTAAATTAACATTGGTGCAAAGGCTAGTCTACTCAACATATGCGTTCTCACACAGTAGGAGCAGCTGATAAGCCATATTATTGGAGCGTGAAATAAAACATTTTCTGTGCTGAACTTTCCACTACTGCTCCTATCTAGAGTGGCTTTTTGCTTTTTTGTGTACTCTATCAAATAGGCTACCCAGTTCATTTGATGCCGAAAGCAACTCTCGCACAATACGGGGACGTCACATTAAAAAAAAATTGTATACAAGCTTTTGAATATAAGGCTTGGTATCTTTATCTTTTCGTCGACCTTTACCTTTAGCCACTTTGCAACTTTTTTTGCAGGTGCAGACAGGCCATATCACCAATGCTAAGCTAAGAAAAGACCAGAGCAAGGTAGAATAAAAGAACAGATATTCATAATTTTGGTGCCCACTGTGCAATGGGTGAATATGTTTCAATGTACGACAAAACGACTTGGTAGGTGAACATAACATCAAACATAAGAAAATTAAACGTGAATCCTGCGATATTGGTAACAGGCAAAGGTATGTGTAAATTAACGTTCATGACTCGCAGTGATGATGAAAAAGTTTTTAGAATATGCGTCGAGGCAACCTACATCACTCTTGCGCACAAAGGAACCAAAATAAAAACAAGCAAGATCACAAGAACTTCTCACTTGCAACATCACATAACTGATTTATGTATTTACTGAGGATAAATTACATCTGGCGAATAATCTGCTCTTAAAAGGTGACACTCAACGAGTAAAAGCCTTGGGTGGCCATTACTTTTTATCTTTGGTGTTCAGCTCTTCTGAGCACATGCACATTGTATGGTACAGCTGCTTGGATGTAGCTGGGCACAGTTGTGCGTCAACGCCAATCCTATTATGGTCCTAAACTATCATTGTTATAATTTATAATAACAAATAGCCTAACAATCTGGTCTATCAACAATATTTTAAACAAGACGTACAGACAGATTTCACTGTACATTGCTAAGGAGGCGAGTACATCATTTCATATTTCAAGAAACGGTTGTGGGGCAGAACACATGCTGAATACAAAAAATCTGCGAATAACAAGTACCTGTATAATTAAATACAATGTACTAGCTCTTTCTGCAATGAATTTCTCTATTACCAAGAATCATAGGCTGAAAAAATAACTGGCCCATATTTACAAAACTGACAGAGATTACAAGTGTGTGATAATTTCCAATGTATTCTTAAACAAAATCACAATAATTAAAGTAGAATAACTTCAGCAAATAAACAACTTCAGCAGAATGCTGACATTGCACTATTGAGGCTCGTCAGTGCTGAACGTATAGCTAGTTGGTAAGAGAACTCAGACTGGCAGCCCTGAAATATTTGTTACCATACTTGGTGGAGCATGCTTTGCTGTTTCAGATATTACTTTGCCACAAAGCCTTTTGTAAGCCCTGTAGCACGATTCTGTGTGGAACAGAAACTAGTCTCTCATTGCTTTTGGGGATGTGTTTCTGAGTACTGGTGCTAGTCTATTTATTACAAAGCAAAAATTCTTGAGTACTGCAATTTTAATGCCTACCACTGCTATAAATGTTTGTTAGCAAAAATTGCCGCACTGTCTTGAAGTAGTTATGTTCAATAATTAGAGGCAGTCACCACAGAAACTCTCAGTACAAAACACAAAACAAAGATATGAATTGAACATGTAAATGTAGAACAAAGTGATATTATCTGCCTTTCAGGGAACTTTTTTCTCCCTTTTAAGGGACATTCACAAAATTTTCAGTATTGTACTTCTGGAGAATGCAGGAAAACTCAGTGCTTAAGAGCAGCCCTGACAACCTGAACACTTAGACAAGAGACAACAACCCTGAGGAAGACAACCCTGAGTCACTTAGACAAGAGGACTTGCCTTCAACTTGCCTTCAACTTTGAAGGCAAGGCCTCTTGTCAAAGTGACTCTGGGCTGTCTTCCCAGCTATGTTATAGGTGACTATAGCAAGGGTATCATCAGTGTAGACATTTGGGCTTGTTGGTGTAACATGTTTGCAGATTTTCTTCTTGTAGCGCAAAAACACACGGACGTAGAAGAACGGTAACACACACAGGTGCTAACTACACACAACGATTTATCTACCAAGTACGAGGCTACGCGACGTACAGAAATCTTTGACGGTTGAGGCTTACAGCGTTTTAGAGCGTCGACACCTTCGGAGGTCACTCTGCCGGCTTCGTCCTCCGGTCCTTGCCGGGAGACTTGACGCACTAGCGAAAGCAGCTCTGGTCTGGTCCTCGTGGTTTCTACGGCGAATTTTGGTCCGTGTGCAAGAACTTTCTGGATTCCCTCAGGAAGGTGGATTCCTTCGTCAACGTGAACCCGGCAGGTAGGTGTCCAGTAGTATTTTCTCGCACAGTCTCGCAGGTTTCTTAGTTGAAGTTGCCACAATCCTTCTGTGACTTGGTCCGCCATGCGCATGTGCTTTCGAAATTGAAGTTTGGCCGTGTATCGTTCGAGCGCATCGTTCAATTGCACGCTTAGGTTGGTCCGGTATATTCTTGCCTGACGTAGCCATTTTAGCTCTAAGAATCTTGAATATCCTAGTTCCGTGTCCGTGAGACGGCAGACAATTGCCGAATAGGCAGCGGACGTTTTCTGGCAGGAATTTTTCTCTAATACAAAAGCCAATCGCCCGCGTTCTACACACGGCGGTAGCGATGAGGGCGACAGTTCTGCATGGATGCCGGGGAACACATAAGGGCCCGTTGCACGAGAAATAATTCCATCAGTGTAGACATTTGGGCTTGTTGGTGGAACATTTTTGCAGATTTTCTTCTTGTAGTGCAAAAACACACGGACGTGGAAGAACGGAGGCACACACAGGCGCTAACTACGCTAGTGCGTCAATTCTCCCATCAAGCATCGGAGGACGAAGCCGGCAGAGTGACCTCCGAAGGCGTCGACGTTCTAAATCGCTGTAAGCCTCAACCGTCAAAGATTTCTGTACGTCGCCTAGCGTCGTACTTAGTAAATAAATCGTTGTGTGTAGTTAGCGTCAGGGTGTGTCTCTGTTCTTCTTCTACGTCCGAGTGTTTTTGCGCTACAAGAAGAAAATCTGCAAACATGTTACACCAACAAGCCCAAATGTCTACGCTGATGGACTTTATTTCTCGTGCAACGGGCTCTTTCTTATGTGTTCCCCGGGATCCATGTGGCACTGTCGCCCTCATCGCTACCGCCGTGTGTAGAGCACGGGCGATTGGCTTTTGTATTAGAGAAAAATTCCTGCCTGAAGACGTCCGCCGCCTATTCTACAATTGTCTGCCGTCTCACGGACACGGAACTAGGATATTCAAGATTCTTAGAGCAGAATGGCTTCGTCAGGCAAGAATATACCGGACCAACCAAAGCGTGCAATTGCACGATGCACTCGAACCATACACGACCAAACTTCAATTCCGAAAGCACATGCGCATGGCCGACCAAGTCACAGAAGGATTGTGGCAACTTCAACTAAGAAACCTGCTAGACTGTGCGAGAAAAGACAACCGGACACCTACCTGCCGGGTTCACCTTCCTGAGGGAATCCAGAAAGTTCTTGCACACGGACCAAAATTCGCCGTAGAAACCACGAGGACCAGACCAAAGCAGCTTTCGCTAGTGCGTCAAGTCTCGCGGCAAGCACCGGAGGACGAAGCTGGCAGAGTTACCTCCGAAGGCGTGGACGCTCTAAAACGCTGTAAGCCTCAACCGTCAAAGATTTCTGTACGTCGCGTAGCCTCGTACTTAATAGATAAATCGTTGTGCGTAGTTAGCGCCTGTGTGTGTCTCCGTTCTTCTACGTCCGTGTGTTTTTGCGCTACAAGAAGAAAATCTGCAGACATATAGCAAGGGACACGTTTTGTATATTAAATCTTCTGTTCAAGGGAGATGCTACTCGAAATGCTTAAAAAACTTTTTTGGACTAGAGGTTTGAAAATGAAGCTAATTAGAGAGTTATTCAAGCCGATTTCGTATATGGTATTTTTGTTTAGCTGCGACATTGCTTCAGTTATATCTTAAACAATGTCACAATATATAGTGATATTTGCGGGCACTTTCTTCTGTATTAAATTTTCATAAAAGCATTGTGCTGTAGCTAACTTAGCTCATTGTAGGTGCAAAGTGCCGATATCTATCCAAATAACATGTAAACATAGTGGGACTAGGCAAGTAAAGCTCTGTACACTTCAATAATTTTTTCACAGTCCCATGAGTGGGTAGGGGCGCTCAAGAGCTCCGACCTGACCGCTCAGCTACGGGTTGTAAAAGGGGGCCCACGACGCGGCGGTCAGGCACGACCTGCCCGTCCCAACGTGGGAGTGGCCCGCGGTGGCACCTGCCCCGTAAGAGGTTCTCGGATTCGCTCCTCAGGACCTAAAATAAAGATCACTGCCTGCCTGCCTGCCCATGAGAATAACCTTGTGCACTTTCAATTGTCCGATACTAACAAAATTTCGCATAGATACTCTTCAATATATGTAGAATGCTAATATCTACTTGATATTGCAATGTAACGGGTAGGGTGGATCACCGGTGGACCATTAGAGTTACAGAATGGATACCAAGAGAAGGGAAGCGCGGTGGAGAACTGCGAAAAACTAGGTGGGGCGATGAAGTTAGGAAATTTGCAGGCACAAGTTGGAATCAGCTAGCACAGGACAGGGGTAATTGGAGATCACAGGGAGAGGCCTTCATCCTGCAGTGGACATAAATATAGGCTGATGACGATGAATTTTTTTGCATAGTTTCAGTAATTTTTCATGCTGTTTGGGTAGATATCGGCACTTTGCGGTCTACAATGCGCTGAATAAGATACAGCAGGATGATTCTTGTGAAACTGTTATATACAATAAAGTGCCCGCAGGTACTTTGCCACTGTGTAGGACATGACTAAAAAAATATAGCAGCTACACAAAAACCACTGACATACTCAAAATCTACAAAACTCTATGCTACAGTTTTTTTTTCAAATGTCTCGCAGAAATAATTTAAAAAAGTTTGTTTCCAGGAGCATTTCCCCTTAATATGTGGCTGCCAATGTATTCAGCCGAAGCATTAGACAATGCCTTCAGGCAGACCGTAGGGAGTTTTAGAAATAGCACACCAAAGCGCCTGCCTACAAAGCCCCATACCCTACTTGCATTCCTTTATTCTTTCTTGCATTCTGTTTTATGCCACCATTTGGATCCCTTAACACTGAGTGCCCAAAACCTTAAAGACCCCATTAATACATAGAATTTTTAGCCTGTAAAAGAATGGTGTGAAAATGGGTGCCATAAACTATGTTGACAATAAACAAATATTTGTTTTCACATTAATGAAGCCAGTCATATAAAATATATCACAAATTTGGAAGCAAATGCACAAAGAACCTTGCTGATTGTCAAATTGGTGCCACGAACAAGATATTTTCATGGTTATGATTCTTAGTTTAATTTACTTCCCTCTAGTGCAGGGACTCTGGCCTAGAATCTTCAATGTAGTAGACAAACCCAGGCCTGGAAGGCAATACTTAAATCTAAAATAAAGACACGCATCCCGCCACCACCTGTTGTTGCTATAATATAAGAAGAAGCGTGTATCTATGGGCATATAGTCTGTAAAATAATTTTTACATGAGCGTACATGTATTACTCTTGCATTCATAAATTCTGAAAATTAGGAAGTATATATGTCATTCAAAGCACTGCTGTAAACCTTCATGTTCGAGAAATGCCATACACATAAGGTGTAACACAACCAATGTCTGCATGAAACCTACCATACCGTTGGTATGCTTAAGTGTGGCAAGCCCATTTGCCACGCTGACGAATGCCAAGGGTATCATGGGTTTCATGCTTCAAAGGTTGTCCACCAGT
Organism: Dermacentor silvarum; assembly: GCF_013339745.2. NCBI lineage: Eukaryota > Metazoa > Arthropoda > Arachnida > Ixodida > Ixodidae > Dermacentor > Dermacentor silvarum. The sequence goes on from NC_051163.1 coordinate 87,874,519, forward strand.
GCCACTAGTATCATTGCAGTGTAAGGAAGTCACATCACTTATGATGGGCACCAGGTTTCCATACTTTATTACTGTTTTCTTTTTCACGCTCCTACGTTCTTTCCTTTTTTTAAAAATAATGCGTGCTTGAAATAGGTGCCGTATGTTCCTCTTGAACTTACCTTGCCATAGAGCCCTAGTTAAGTTAAACTTCCTTAACATTCTACAGCGCTGCAAATTAATAAATTAACAAAACATTACATAAGTCAGCATTTTAGCCTTATGCATTACAAGAGTTAAGAACCTATCAATTACATACACAAGTACAAAAGAACGAGAAACTGGGAATAAATACAGATATAATAGAAGGAGATGATGCTAAGAATTCCAAGAGAAAGGAAATATTAAAAACTGGGTACTAAAAACACATAAATTATGACAGGAGTATTTGCTAAGAATCTTAAGGAGCAAATAGAATGTCAAGCCCAGGGAACACTTCACGCCAATATTTGCTCATGATTCGATAAGTGGTCACAGCTCGCGACGCTCTTTGGATAGATGGCAGCTGAGGTACAGCTGCGAAATAGGTGAAACATGTAGAGGGGTCACCAAGTGTTGAATGCTTGAGCAAAACAGGTTGCCTTGATCCCTGGCATCATCTGACATCAATTCATGGACTCTGGTTATGCGTCCATCCTAGAGGCCTGGCTCAAGTGTGTGGCACAGCTTGGATAGAATTTCGCGGCAAACTGAGAAACAGAAACCCACATCTATAAGCACCATATTATTCTTCACCATAGGACAAATCTGAAGCTAATAATCTAATCTAATAATCTAAGAAAGAAAGCAGAGACAGGTCACCAGACTGAAGGTAAATAAATGTGCGAAAAGTATAAATAAATGTAAGGAACCACTTATAGGATAGAATGCTTGTCATTTCGTCTTGCGTGTATCAATAATTGCACCTTAACGTAATGTCAAAGGTACGTTACTTGGCCCTCCGAACTAGCATAAGTTCTATGTGAGTTTTCTTTTAAGGCACCAAAAGGCATAGCTAAGATACCGGTTCCTTCATTATGAGAGCAGAACAAATTTTTCTCACGAGAATGAAGAGGTCTTACACCTAAAATTGTATCCCTTGAGCATTGGCCATTGTCCAGTTTATTATGGGCCATTAAAATGGGCAAAATGGCCCATTTTCATTTTCAGAGAAATGGCTTCTAGCAAAAGCCGTCAACTAACTCTACCCAAGTGCTCAGGACATGTGCTGAGTACACAAAATGGTTTCAGAATTATATATCTCATGCAGAAGTGCACAAAGAGGAGGATGAACTTGCAGAAAACTCAGTTTTGGCGTATATTTATCCGCCGGTTTAACAATGCCGCGGTGCTGAGAAACATAAGGCACATACCAGACCTGAGAGCACATTGTATTGGTTTCAAATTGGTAAAGCTTTATCAACACAGTTTTTGTGTTAAGCAAGAAAAAAATTGTATTAGTGGTCTCCACTAGTATCAAAATGTGCATAGTGGTTCGTCTAATCCACACAGCCTTTTGGTGGCTAAAACAAATTGCGTGAACTTGAGCATTGCTGCACCAATAGCGGGGCGTCTAAACTACTTGCAAGTTAATTCATTGCAGAGTGGCTACAAGCTGCTACATTCAAGAGGACGGTGCTGCATTACATGTATTTAATTGCATCTTCCTGTCTACCCGTCGGCCTGCTTGGCATCATCACTAAGGCTGCCAACTCTCTAGTGGACACAGTCGGGACAAGGTGGTGGCGGAAGGCAGGAGCAGGAGCCGCCAAGTTGTACCTGCAACAAATTCGCACATATGTTGGAAGTTCTACCATGTCGTAATTTACAAAAATGCAGCAGTTGCCTGTGTAACATGATTACCAATACAAATAAAGGTAAAACAGTTAGGTCCTACAACACAATTAGAACCTAGACAAAAACGAAGCAGCAGTTATGTATATGAAAATGCCAGCAAAGACAAAAAAGAGTGTGCAACCCGAACCTGTGCTCATGCCGAACCTGTGCCTCTCAACTGCAAGCCTGCCATCTTAAAATGGCATTGTATATTCTTTAACCTGCATTAATCCAAGTTCAACGTCTCTTGACATAAGTAAATTATGAAGCTACTTCAATTAACGAATATCTCTGGTCATTATTGCAATAAAGTGCAAGCTGCGAATGAAGCTTGCCAACCGGGTAGTGAAGAATAATATTGTGCTTCTCTAAATTTTATTTTTTTTTCTGCCTGTGTCTTGGCTCTAGCATTAGAATACAGAAACACTTTCACATTCTTGACATTTCAACTTGCTAATTTTAATTCCTTAATGCATAATACTTCAGCACGAGCAATAATGGTTCCTTTTAATGGTAAATAGTGGCAGAACAAGGAATGTCGCTCAAGCCAACGCGTCGACAAGAGGACTTGTCTCCTACTCTTTCTCGAAACATTGGCTCCAGCAATGCTTCTTGTTCTATGGCTCTTCATCATTTGAAGTCTCCGTCTTCCTTTGTGTGTACATATGTCTTTTCAGTGCTGTGTTGATGAAATCGGAATAACAGAGAATCAGTAAACGTACCTGACGAGAAATTTTGGCTTGCTGGTAGATAACGACAGAGTACCTGCACAACATTGAGATATGTACAAAGGAGGCTGTGTGTCTTGTTTCCTCCAGCCATGTCTCGTCCTTGAGCGATTACTCTATCTCTATGTAAACGTATTAGCGTTTGCACAATAATACTAAAATGAATAAGACAGGACTGAGGACAAAAAAATTGCCACATATAGCATCATACTGCTAATGAGAATTTGCAATGTGCCTGTGTGATTTCTCACGTATAACGTGCTGGATAAGATGGCTACTTCCTGTGTGGCTGTTGCCGCTTTTTAATACCTAAAGGAACATACATTTAAAAATTACAAAAATATGCAGGAAAAAAGCAGTAGAGTAGGAGATAACACAGAATTGTTTCTACAAGAAGGTAAACTAATATCTGATACATGACAGACGAATTTTTTAAAAATGAAATTAGTAAAATAATACACCACACCTCATTATATTTCATTCAACGCTGTCACAGTAAAGTAATACCAAGAATTCCACTTTTACAATGAAATATCCTACAACGATTAAGACAACTACAGCTGTACTTGAAAATTTTACACGTACATTACAATAGCCAAGACAGGTTTAACTTGGGTGGATTCATATGCAGCCCACTGGGAGGTAGAACTTTGCAATGAACTCATTTCTGCTTGCCAAATATACAAATACAAATATACTAACATAAAAGTACAAATCAAAGGACCCCTTGTTCCATAAAACATGACACAAAATAGAAAATCCAGTAATAATATTACAAATTCACCACAGAACACACCTCGCTTTTGAAACTCTAGTAGGTTTCACTATATAAAGGTTGCAGCAAATTCATGGTTTTAAATAGTAACAGTAACACGTTAAAATAGTTGAATAGTAACAATAGTAAAAGATTACTTGAGAAATAATACATTATATATCGGTTTAGATTGTTAGCTAATGTGTTTCTGACCTGCAGCCAAAATACATTAAATTTATTTTGTTTCAACGCTTATACAGCATTCTAGTGATTTATTATTATCGGTAATGTACCTGAAGCGCTAGTGAATCTTCAAGATACACAAGCTGTCTTCAACGTTTTCGACGACTTGTGTTCGGCAGCGAATGTCACAATGGTGCTACAATTTTTTGCTACACTTCAAGCTATGCAGTAGTTGTTATTCTGCGGATTTTGCAATGCGACAGGCCGCTCATTACTAGGATCGATAAAAACGGTGTTTCTCCTAAGAGTACAGCTTTGTTATAATATCAGATGCTCTCCTGAAGCCCCCGTTTGCCACTAGTATTTTCGCATGCATCGGCGCGCTTGTCTGTAACTGCCAAGAGAAACGGCGCGCAAAATGTAGCCAAACCGGAAGGGCCGAGCACGCACCGTTTGTAAACTTGAACAAAAGCTGATATACTCACCTGAGACGTTAAGAGAAAAATGACACAGTCCCCCCAAGCTGGCAGGTTTCATATGCATCTGGCCGTCTCTGTGCGTTACTATCTCTCACATCACAATGAAAGACAACGTAGTGCAGACTGCAACACTTCGGGTGCTTGCCACGGTCCGGCGAGCTGCACTTGTTCGATGTCGGCAAAGACGAAATCGGCGACACACTGCTGCTGGCCATCTTTGTCGTCACAATCACGTAGGACGGAAAGAAGTTCCCACCGTAGCTTGCGGTAACGTCCGGTTGCAGTCAACCCTAACGCAGTGCTTTCAGAGCCATTCAACAACGACAGCGTGCTCGCACACGAGCTGCTCGCACATGGTGCAACAAAACTACAAAATGGCGCCAGGCTTTTGATGGCTTCGGCTTTGGATCACTTTGGGGCCACACAACACAAGCACTAATTTCGGTTTTCTTTCCTTGGGTTGAAAAAAATTGTTTTGCTCACTGATAATTTTGCTTCACGTAAATAATGTTCGCGAATGAAAGAGCCATGAATTTAAACAAGGTAGAAATATTCCCGTTTATTTGTGATAGCGATTGTGATAGGACACAACCGGTGAAATTTATCTGTTGGCGTTGCCGTGAGCTTACGTATGAAGTCCAAGTGCGATAAGATGCTATCCTGCGTCGTTGACTGCGCGCGTGAGAGCAAGTGTTCGAGGGTGAGCCGCGATGGATAGTGGCTTGACGGGCCCGCAATTAAACGTGATAACACGCCCGAAAGCCGGGGGAAAGGAGGCCTTGGTTTAGCGCGCTTCTCCTCTTGCCGTTGCTGGGAAACCGGTATTGCGCCACACTCGCACTGTTAGAGGTAATCGCCGATGGGTCCCAAAGGGGGGTGAGCCGAGGTAGCGTAATTTAAAGTTTCGGAGACGTGTTCAAGGAAAGAGGCAGCAGAAGCGTTCGGACCCCTCTGTTTGCGGTCATCACGCCAACGCTGTGACAGCAAGCGTTCGCGATCAATTGAGTGAGAACTGTTCATGTTAGCACGTGCGCGCGTGACCTCATGCTTGCTAATGATATAGTTAACGAATGTTTACTGCAATTTATGCAGCCGATGAAACTACGAACCTTGCTTCGTGCAGTTGTCTAATGCATTGCTATAGCTATCAAAGTTTCGTCTTTCGGGCGAAACTGCAACTTTTTGTTATTATATTTCTAAGGGGGATCAAAAGCTGTCTAGTGTACGCTGATGTTTCTTTCTGGTCGCGGAACGCAACGAACCGTGGTAGCCCAGTGTCTATGGCATTGTGCTGCTGAACTCGAGGTCACGGGTACGATTACAGCCGCGGAGGCCGCATTCCAATGGGGGCAGAACGCAATACAGCTAGTGCACCGTGAATTCCGGGCACGTTAAAGAACCCGAGCTGCTGAAAATTAAACTGCAGTTTCCCATTACCGTGTATCTCATAATAAGATCTCGGTTTTGGCACACAAACCCTCAAAATAAAATTTTATGTCAGAGAACTACATTTACAATCGGCACTGTTGAGTGCATCCACTGAACCTCATTGATTTGCTCTGCTTAGTAGCTAATCGTTTTTTTAGATTTACTCATAATCATTTAGTCATAATCCAGTGAGACAAATGCTGGTATTCCTTAACATAGGAAAACAGCTATCGCTTAAGCATGCGAGCTGTCAACAGACATGGTCAAGGAAAATCCACATTGCAGAACATGGGACGAAAGAAGTCTAGGTTTTGACGGAAGCCTGTCTGGTCGGGAGGCATCATGAAGAAGGGTAAAAAAGGGCACTGGCCACTGAAAGAATGAAAGAAAAGACATTGCGGCTGGAGCCTTGTTCACAATCTGTTGTTCAGATTGTGAACAAGGCTCCCGTCAGGGGAGCCAAAACGTCTTTTCTTGCATTCTTTCAGTGATCGGTATCCTTTTTTCTACCCTTCTTCATGGGACGAAAGAGTTACACATTGCATTACAACCAGGACATAAACGCTGAGGGTCTGCCTAAACCAGAAGCAAGCATAAAGCCAGAAGAAATTATCTGGTATTTCTTTCCTGCATTAAAATATTTCGTCAATTGCTGCACACAAAGAAGTCGCGATCTTTCACGACGACTCCTCGCAAGCCATTGGTAGTCAATTGACTCATGCAGAATAGTTGACCCTTAATTTGTGACTCTACTCACGCAAACGGGGTTCTTAGCGCAGAAAAAGAGAGTCACGTTGCTGTGACTCACTTTTGACCCTTTCTTTCTTAGAGTGTAACTATTTTACAGTGAAGCTATTAAGAGCTTGTTCACCCAGGATCGTGTCCATGTATAGAAAAAAAACTATTATCATCAGTATTTCGGCTCGATGTGCGTGGCGGTTTTCCACCAGTTGTTCCTCAGCACAGGTGTCAAAACGGATGACTAACATGACTGATAGGTCATAGCATCAATAACATCACGTGCTCGTCAGTTAGGTCAGGATTAACGATAATCAAATCACACGTGGCGTATACCTGCATTGGATATGCGTGTACGAGCGAGGGATATGTGGATATGAGCGAGGGACAAGAAAGAGAGAGAGGAAAACGAACGAAGTAAGGAAGAAAGGAAGGAAAAAATAAAGAGATAACGAAAGAACGAAAGAAGGAAGGTAAGAAAGAAAGCACGTGTGGCTCATACCCACGTTAATTATGTGGGTGTGAGCCGCCGAGAGCCTGAGCGGGAATGATCTCACAGGATCCGGACGCTGCCGTGCAGTGTGCCGGGGCTACCAACGCTGTGGCTAATACGCTAGTCTATGACGATGGGGCAGACTTGGCGCAGCAAACGTCTAGGCGCCGACTACGCAAAGGCGGCGGGGCTCGAGCCCCCTCTGGAGTTTTCCGGGGGGGGGGCACAGCTCCTAAAATGTCATTACCAGGGTCCTCTTACCGAAACCGCTTATGGTTTCTTTTGAGTTGCCTCTACACTTTTCCTTAAAATGTTATTGTGGCTAAACGCTAACTTTGTCATTGTTAACGTGGACGTGCACGGCTCTTATTCACAAGTTCGCTTTGCTTCTGAAAATCCTGGCAACAGGGAAACAAGCGCCTTAGGAAGCACCAACGGCGCCTCGCTCATTCGTATTTTTTCACTTCAACATGTTTACTTTAATTTCCAATGTGAACACCATGCACACACACATTCAATGTGTACACAGGACAATATGTATGATATTTTGAAAGAGAAGAGGTAGCCAACTAACAATATTTCTGATGATATGGATCGCATATATGTCTAGTGAATCAATATGTTGCTGTATGTTCAACTCGCTACAAATTGCTTTGCGCATTTTTTTGACACTGAAAAAGACCTGCAGACTTAAGTGACGCCTTCGGCAGAGTCTTTTATGAACGGTATGTGAAATGCACGTGAATGATATATGTCTCAGCATTGATTCTTCGTTCCAGTAGGTAATGCTAGCGACTCATGAAAAAAAACTTATAATAATTTGCAACATTTACTGGGGATGGAAACATCACAACGTGTATGCAGAGGTCATAAATATATATAATTAACATAGTAACCGAAGTGAGGCCAAGCCGGATTCATTCGGAATAAGAATCAATAGCAGTCGTGCGCAGCAGAGCCTCTACTAGGACTCAGAAATAAAAAAGAGGCTGCAGCTTGGCCGGAAAGGCCAAGAAGTATTAATGATAGCGATGCATAAAACAATTACACGAAACGGATTCTTCCCGTATAAACCCGTGTGAATGCCCGCACCTCCAACTTGAAAGCAAATGTGTTTTTAAAAATCTAACCGAGAAGCAATCGCGTTCAGCGCCATTCCGATCACGCTCTACTACGAATTTTCGCGCGTCGAAACTATAAAAAAAGTCGTTTATAACTTAAGAAGACAGGAGAAGCGCCCCGCCTTGACCACTGAAGCGCAGCAGCCGATTTCCACCACGACTAAAGAAATAGTCCCGCTGCCGTGACTCGGGGCCAGCTCGAAGCGCGGGCGGCCATGTCCTCCGTCGGCAGGGTCACCAGCCGACCAGCTCATGACGTCAGTCTAGAGTGCACGCCCATTGGTGGATACTCGTGTGCGTCCGCCTTTGAGGGGCAAATGTCGCTGCTTTCTAAAATTGTACACTACTATAGATGGCGAGAGGAGGCGATCGCGGAGGGCTTACGGCGGATTTCATACTCGTAGTTGGAAAAAATAGATAAAATGCCCGGTCCCTTGTTAGTCTCGTCAAAATTGTTGCAAAAAAAGTGCGGCCTTCGCACGAGTCTGTGCGTTGGTAATATCGCCTATATGAATTGTAGTAACATTTATTTATTAATTAAAATAACAAAGATCGTGCAATGCACGGACCACGTAAACCTGTAAATATCCCGCTCGATGACCACGAGGAGTTATTATCACACGCTGGCATTATGATGAACGCCGGCAGTAGGGGCGAACGGTTCGTACAGCCATGCGATTCACCAGGACTCCGAAAATAAGATTCATCATCATCTGCATATCTTTATGTCCACTACAGGACGGCTTCTGTCAGCGATCTCCAATTACCCCTTGTATTACCTAAGGCTATGCGATCTGCAACACTTGGGGGGCGGAAAAACATCCCAAGAAGGAAGACAGCGCGCATGAAGTTATAGCAGCCATCCCTGCTCGCCCTCGATCATTGCACCCCCCCCCCCCCCAATGATTACCAACAATTGCATACGGCACGCGGCCCGCGTAAACGTCAACCTCACATAGTAAATTGCAGCTTGGGCAGGGCTAGATGAGACGACGTGTGCGCTCTTCTCCATTCGCGCATTTGATCACGTAACCTCCAACTAACCCGAATATTGACCTAGCGTTACGGGCTTTTTCTTTACATAAACACAACTCGGGTCTGCAGGATATAGTCCACGTCGACGTTGCGGAATACCCAAGTCGAGATGCCTTCTCTATAGGCATAGTCAAGAATCAAGGCCAGGCCTACTCCGCAGCAACAATTTGTTGCATGCATGCAGAGGAAGCAGTAGAGGCAGCTATAGCTCTGGCACCACCGCGGAAATCTTTTTTAGCGATTCCAAAACCGCAGTTAGAAACTTTGCCAGTGGCAAAATCCACAAACCGGCCATGCAAATTCTAAACAAATATCCACCGCCTGATCGCCAGATTCAAATCATCTGGGTCCCAGATATTTCCTCGGACCCAGGAAATGAGGCTGCCCACAATTATGCCCGAGGTTTCGTCAGCCGGGCGGTGGGAGGCCTCGACCTGGGTTCAGCAAAGGATCGCATGGTGACATTCCATGAAATTACTATGCACTACCGCGAAGGTAGACAAAAATACCCCCCTCCGCATACAACACTGAATAAACTGCAACAGGTGACCTAAAGACAGTTGCAGACTGGCTCATTTGCCAACCCTTACAAGTATTCACTAATATATCCGGGCTGCTTCTCACCTAAATGCAAGAACTGCGACGCTTATAAAGCGGACCTGACACCCATATTGAGCGACTGCCCCGGGCTCAAACCTAGGGCGGAACTCGAACTTAATAACACTTCAGACTGGGAGGTAGCGGTGTCCAGCTCGGATCCCGCGGTCCAGCTCCGGACCGTCAACTGGGCTTTGGAGGTCGCCGAAAGTCAAGGGCTTACGGCCACCTCACGCCGCCTAGCAGAAGAAACCCAGTAATTTAAATAACTCTGCATCTGACGAAAATAAAGTTTTCCCTCCTCCTCCTCGCACCCGTAGTGTATGTGTGGCTTACTCATATGACTTATGGGCTTTATACGGAATAACACTAGGCACGCGGGGAGACAGCGTACGCGAAGGGACCAGCCATCTCGGATGGCCCAAGCTTGGACTCGGCGCAGATTAACTCCAAAATGAAGCGCGTGACCCACATATGTATAGCAGAGGCAGGAAAAGTAGGTGTTGAGGGCCCGTGTGTTCTAGCCGCTAGGCGAAAGAAGGCTCCACGCCGCTATCAAGAAGGTTCCTCAGCTCACGTGTTTCCATCAGCGAGTGACATTTACCGTCAGAGGTTCTATGAAGTACTTGATACAGTGCTGTCTTCGTTAAACAACAGGTATCCACCTGATATGTGGCAGCATAAGTCCCACATTTATCAGCTTAGGGAAGGAAGACGAAGCATATATAACATACTTCTACGATGATGACCTTGAACGAGGACGCCTGATTTTCCACAGAGATATGCTGATTGACATTTTAAGCCAGCAAAGGCCGGCATCACTGCAAACATTTGTGGACGTTGTGCACATGTTTACGGGGGGCAAGGGCGAAGACATGCGAAACCTTTTTCTGGAAATGGCCAAGCTAACAAAATTGCGTTGTCCATACCGGTCTCGTCGACCACGTCCGAGAGGGCCTTTTTTTGCCTTCGGTGACTGAAATTGTACTTGCGGTCGACGACTGGACAAGCCCGTTTGAACCATCTGGCAATTTTGCACGTGCACAAAGAACTCTCCCGCAAAATCATTTGAATAAGATTTGATAAGACTTCATTTGCAGATCAAATGCCAGAACGAACACTTTTTCAATGATGGTGAAATCATCGCATCAGACAAAGAACTGATGTATGTAAGAGGAGAGAGAAAGGCAGATAATTACAAGTTAAAGCAAACCACCTGGCTTAGAAAACAACGCAAAAGTTATAGAAAGGAACGAAAATGGGGCCCATAACCACGCGAGCAGAGTGAGGCCATTTGGGTAAGAAAAGACGCGTGGTTGCGCTATTTGTAAAACTCCGTAGTCTATATGTGGATTTTCCTTATTAATTTTTATACATCGTTTGCTGCATTTGCCTCTCAATAACACAATCCACGTTGTTCCTTAATTTGCTATGGAGTCCTTTAGCGCTTTTGAGTTATCGCTGTAAGCTTAGTTATTTATTAGTTCACATTATTATTCATTTGAGCCCCTGATAGTTTTTACTTGGAGGTTTTACTCCTATAATCCTTTGTTCTGCCTCAGGAAAATAAATGAAACCAGTGGCATAAGGCATGCTTTGACATGTCATGAAACTATGGCGTTATGGAATCACATTATACTTATGCTAATAATTCTAGTCGTAAGCTGTGTTCAGAAATTCGTTGCATATTGTTTAATGTGTACATATGTTATGTCTTATCGTCTCAATAACTGACCTTTCGTCAGGAAAATATTTCTTGATTGAGCTCGTCATTCAAGCTCGTCACTTCAGTGACCAATCTTTCGAGGTCACACGTAGTTTCCAGTGTAACTGTTAGTAAAGGTACTATATATATATATATGCATGCATGGGTGGCGTTCGGAAAGCTGGTCAGGCCCCAGCCCCCCCCCCCCCCTCGGAAAAATGAAAACTTTCCGCCTATGGCCAACGCACTGCTTAGTCATCACGCTGGGCGAAAACAAGACGCCGGTGTCCTTGCTATTTGACGAACGTGCTGAAGACTCTGAGTGTAACCAATAAAGATGATATATGAAATCACTATAGCGATATTCACCACAGCAGACGCACTATAGTCACAGCTTCGCTGGCTTCCAACTTCGCAGTAGTGGAAGGGCTCTGAATTTTTTAGCACTTCCCTTCCTGATAGGTTTAGTACGCTTAATAGGAGGTTCGTATCAAGAGTCGACACGCCTCCTGCATCCAGGCCTATCCCCCCGCACCCCATTTTGCCCGAAAGAGAGCTGGTAGGCTGCCCTACTCGGCTGCTCGACCATACAGGACCAACGTGCCCTATCGGACCGAGCCCAGGCGGCCGCAAAAGCCAGAGGGGTCCCGGACTAGGAAGTTAGGAACCCCTCCTAGACTTTGCACAGGGCGGTGCCCTTCTGGGTCGTCTCATACTCTGTCTTTGTATGTAGCGGCAATAAATGTTTTTCACTCACTCACTCTTGCGAATCCGAGATGATCCGATGTACGCCTTCCCGACTTAGCGCTCTCGATCTTTAATTGCCAATGCGATGTCAAAACACTCGGCCTAGGGGATCCCGGTGTGTACATGGAGGCGCTTGATATCTCGCTACTCGTGTCGCGATTGATTACTGTTATTTTGAGGTCTGCCGACCGAGACGTTGTGCCGAACGTATTCACTGTCTGTATTGTAATTGGAACCATTGGTCCCGGCTTTGCCAGGAAGACACACTATGTAAGACCTCCACAGTACTTCTGGTTATCTACGATAATTATTTTCTGATTTACCTTTATAGGTGACATTTGGCCAAAAAAGTATTATTCAGCGTCGTGCAGCTCTATCCAAGGCGTAAGCCTTTTATCTCGACGCCGATTTTTAGGATTGTGAGAAACGGGTACCCTCTATCGCTAGTCAAATAAAAAACAAAGAAATAAGTACTTTCGTCCTAAGGCCGAAGCACTGACAGCTAGGAAGCCTCCATACACAGACACGCTAGGCCACTACGCAGGCGCGCCAATGAAGGCTCCCTATTGACAGCGATAGCAAGGTTTACCGTTGCGCTTGTACTCCTGGAACGTTGGTCTAAATCATAGAGTTTCGCACTATATCACCTAGACGGAAATCTGACGCTGTTGCGCTGTGGTATGCATGGGACGGCCGGTATATTGTGACTTCGGATTGGCATCGTTCTTCGGAGAGCCTGGACGCCTTGAAGACGCGCCTGGCTAGCATCGTTCCGTCTGTCACCATGATCTCGCTAAAACTCGTATCTCGCATTTTCTACGAAAGCAGCACGGAAAAGGCTGTTTTAGCTTTATTATTAGACAAGAACATGTTTTCTTTAATTCTGAGGACATATTGTTGGATGTACAATTATATGAAACTTAAATAGTATCAGCTAGCCACTAAAGTTGGAGGAGAGACGACAAGATTCTCGCTTGCTTTGCAACAACTTGTCGTCTGTTTTTGTTCTTCTTCGCTTGATTCTGCTTTGTAGGCGAGGAAACTTTATAGAGATCTCATACGGGTGAATGAAAGCCTTTTATGAGGATTTTATTTTAAGAAGGCATTGTTTGTGCAGCCATATGCACGTTTTAGACGAAGCCTCGTACAACGCCAGCCAACACAAGTCTCACAGACACATATCCCGCGCCTCCCCATAACGGCACAGCTCTGTTTAGGAAACTCGCATAGACGGTGCCGCCAGATAACCCTCTAGGTGTTATAGTGAGTAAGTCAATGCTCTAACTGCACACGGGTATGACACGCAGGCGTGAAGTAGTACGCAAGGCAACTCCTTCTGGGTGGAAAGAAAGGCACCCTGGCATCTGTCGTCTGCTAACGCTGGCGCAAAAACGAGCGTCTGAGGCGTTGCACCACGATGGTGAACGAGATAATACCAATATGAAACATGTCCGTGATAGACTGGCGACCAGTGAAATATTAGCTAACGTTAGCCAGACGTTTATTGATCGATGAGTTAGGAGCAGTGCATACCAGGAATGATAGCAGCAGATAGTTAGTAGCAGCTTATCAGGAATGATAGCCTACGAATTATCATGCTTGACAACGAACGTTCTGGTTGAAGGAGGAGGAGGAATGAACGTTTATTGTTAGAAACAGCGAGAAAGTGTTCTTTCTTCGCCCTAGGTGGGTGGCTCTCTCAGTCCAGAAAGCCATTGGCTAATGCCGCAGCCCGGGCCCGGCCCACCAGGCTTCGCTGATCCTCCAGGCTCTCTGCCGTTAGCATTGCCTCCCACGTTTCTTCGGTGGCTTGTATCGGTTCTGAGGCATCGTCTTGACTGTTTTTCTCGCGGTGTGGGCACACCAACACCATGCGCTGGAGGGTGTCTGGTACATCACAATATCGGCATAGGTATGAGAATTTAGTGGGGTGCATCCGGTGCATGATAATTCCATGGACATATGTATTCGTTTGTAGTCTGCGGAGGGCGGTGGCTTCTTGCCTTGCTTAATTTTGGATCTGGTAAAGGATATTCTCTTCTTTCGAGTCGGTAATGTTGCAGTATTACGGCGTAGTTGATGGGAATGTCCTCCACCCTCGTCGATTTGCGGATCCCGTGCGGCAGGAAATCCCGGCTGGTATGCTCTCGGCAGACAGCATGTGCTGCTTCGTTTCCTGCCAGGTGTTCGTGGCCCGGGGTCCACACGACGTAGGTTTCGGGTAGTTCTTGGCGTCTTGATAGCTCTTTTAGAATTTTCACGGCGGCGGCAGAGATTCGGCCTGTTTGTAGGTTTCTACATGCCGTTTGCGAGTCGCTCCAGATGATTGCTGTTTTCTTGCATATGGCGATGCCGAGGATGATGGCGACTTCCTCCGCCGTTTCTGGATTTCTGGCCGGTTTTGTGGCAGCGACTAGCTCATTGCCTTTGTTGTTGGTCACGGTAATTGCGTAGGCTCTTCTACCTGGGTATTTTGCCGCATCTGTATATCTCGTGTTGGGGTTCCTTGAGTATTTCTTGCTTAGCGCTCGAACTCTTGCTTGTCTTCTCCGTCTTTGTGGTGTGTTGCGTGCATGTTTCGAGTTATTGGAGCGACTGAGAAAGAGTCACGGAGAAGTGGCGGCAATCGGGCTTTCACGTCTGAGTCTGCTATAAAGTTTTCGCTGTATGCGAGTTTGCGAAGTACTGCTCTTCCTGTTTGAGTCATCTTAAGGCGTTCCAGCTGGCTGGCCCTGTGCGCTTTACTCATTTCATCCTAGGTGTTATGGAGGCCAAGTTTGAGTAGTGTCGTGGTTGAGGTCATACTGGGAAGTCCTAGTGCGCTCTTGATTGCCTTTCTGATGACGATGTTGAGTTTTTCAATTTCAGCTTTCTTGAGGAGTAGATACGGGGTGCCATATGTGATCCGGCTTATAAGGAGTGCTTGGATAACTTGGACGGTTTCTTGCTCTTTAAGTCCTCTTCTTTGAGTGGTTATACACCTAATGAGATGAGTTACTTGTGTTAGGATCTTCTGAAGCTTCGGAAGTGTAGCTGTGCCAGAACCATCTTTATGTAGTGTGAGGCCAAGGACGCGGAGGGAGTCAACTTGAGGTATATCGATTCCATTGAGTTTGAAGTTGGGATCTGGGTCGACGTAGGCTGGTGGTCTTCCCCGGGTCCTTGCCTTGAGTATAAGTAGCTCTGATTTTTCGGGGGTGCACTGTAGACCGCATCTTGATAGGTACTGTTCTATCATATCGATTGCCTCTTGGAGGGTAGTTTGCTGTCGGCCGGTTGTCGACGCTTTTGTAAATAACGTTATATCGTCGGCGTATATTGCACGGCTTAAACCTTCGATGTCATCGAGTTGTTGCGGGAGCTTAATCATAGTGAGGTTGAACAGCAAAGGTGAAATGACTGACCCTTGTGGAGTGCCTTTGTTGGGCATTACGAATTTGTCGCTTCGGATGTTGTCGATTCCCACCGTAGCCGTGCGATCATTGAGAAAGTCCTGTACGTATTGGTAGGTCTGGATTCCGCAGTTTGTGTCATGGAGATTCTGGAGGATTGCATCATGCTTCACATTATCGAAGGCTCCATTTACATCTATTGCTAAAATAGAGAACTTTTGTGGCGTTCTAGGTAGTCCAAGAGGAATTCCTTGAGCTGTTAGAGTATATCTTGTGCTGAGAGGAGCTGTCGGAAGCCAAACATTGTGTCAGGCACGAGTCCTGAGTCTTCGAGGTATGTGGTGAGGCGATCGTGAACCATGTGTTCGAGAAGCTTTCCAGCGCAGGAAGTCGGGGAGCTCACCTTCTTCCCAGCAGTTATTTATGTAGTCTAGGAGTCCATTTAGGGCCTTGTCTGGGAGGGGTCGTAGGACTTGTTGGTCACCTTGTCTTTTCCTGGCGACGTGTTATGGGTCAATTTGGCAAGAGCGGCGTGGAGTTTAGGAAGTGTAAAAGGGCTGTCGAGGGTCAGGTTTGGTTCTCCTTTGTACGGTCGGGGATCCGAGACCTTGGGGTCATTGTCTCCGACAAGTTTACGCTTGATTTCTTCCAAAATTTGTTCCTCAGTTCCTGGATGGGAGTGAATGATTTTCTTGAGGTCATGCCTTTCTTGGGTCTTGGTTTTGGAGGTAGCTAGAAGGGATCGCAGTATATGCCAGGTCTTCTTTGTGCTGAGTGTGCCTTGATATTGGCCACACAGCTTATACCAGTTCTGACTGCTGAGTTTATCTCCGTATTCTTCTGCTTGCTTTGTTATGTGAGCGATCCGTTTCTGCAGTTTGTGGTTATGTTTCATCTTTTTCCACCGCCTCAGTAGGCCTCTTCTGGCATATCCCAAAGATGTAGGAGATAAGTGTCTACGGCCGGTGTGTCCATTGTGAGATGGATAACTTTAGTGTGCTTCTCCAGCCGTCTTCACCACTTCGGTGAGCCACTCTTCAATATTTTTGATGTTTTCTTGTATGTAATGCTCTATAAAGGCCTTCCAGTCCGTCAGCCTTGCCGTTCCGGCTCTGCTCTGCTTCTAATGGTTCAGGATTTCAAGCTGAAGGATGTGGTGATCGCTGCCGAGATTTTCTTCCAGTAGGGTCCATTTGGCCTTGGAGATACCTAGTGTAAAGGTTAGGTCGGGATTTGTATCCTTGGATACACTGTTGCCTATTCCAGTCTTTAGTTTAGGATCATTCCAGAGGGTGAGGTGATTCTGTTGTGCCGAATCGAGCCCCTGGTTAGCTGGTTGAACTTGGACATATTTTGTGAACAGTACGTACCGACGATGAAAATGAATGTGCGTGTGCGAGCCGCGTCTACTTAACATGGGTTTTCCCGTGCTTCTGAATCTCGCCGGCAAGCTTTCTTGCTGGCGAGATTCGCAGTTTCGCCCGGAAGGCGAAGCATCAATTTCGATAAAAAATGAGTAGGGAGCTGTACGGAGTAAGGATAGTAGTTTTATTGGCTGTATACATTTGGACACATTCGCTTACTAACTGAATTAACAAGCAGGGTGTCAGTGGGCACAAGCAAGCATGAGTAGATCCCACTCAATCCCCACACGATCGCTGTCATTACGCTGGCGTGGGCAAGCACGCCGCCAGCAGCGAGCGAAGGCTCGTGTGGTCTATCGCTTCAATGGAAACTGAGAGGTGAAAGCACAACGCATGCAAAGGTGGGAGCCGTGTTGCAAATAACTTTCAATATGCGGTGCGCTCGACCGTCCGGCGCAGCGCACAGTACAAGTAAGCAGTTGCTCGCAGAGCAGAAGCCGCAACCCCTCCCTCCCGCGGTGCCTTCCCACTTTCCAACCTTCGCGTGGGAGATATAGTCGCCAGTTCCCCTTGCGCCCCGTCCCCAGATACGCATTTCGTCTCGCAGCTAAACGTCGCCTTCCCTCCCTCCCTACCGTCCCCCGACGGGATGCCAATGGTCTCTTGTCGAAGCCATCGGCGATGTTAAAGCTACTAACGCACAAAACAATTATAATTGCCCGTGATGAATCTTGCGAAGCGCTTCTGAACCCTCTCTAGTTTGGTTGTAAGGTTCCGGTATACGGATCCTATTTCATGGATGGATACTCAACAATGGGCTTTATAATAATAAATTACGAAGTCTCATTTAATGACTGTGGTGCATGCTTGAATTTTCGCTGAAAGAAGTACAGCATTTGCGCATCCTTGCTTTTTTATAATATCCACATGCGCCGCCCAGTCCAGTTTATAAGCAATTGTGGCGCTAAGGTACTTTACTTTCTGTACCACTGAACCCATTCCTCGTTCAAAAATTATGCATTTGTTACTGTTGTTCTCTCGTTGGTGTAAAGAATGCAATAGCACTTTGCTGCGTTTACACTCATCTTCGATTTATCACACCAAGAAATTTGCTAAGATCAGTTTGTACAACGTTTGTGTCATCTAGGGACCGGACGATATAGAGCGCAATCGCCGGCGCATAGCCTAATAGTTTATTATTGCGATAGGAATTATATGGACACTCCAAAGCAGATTTCTGCCGTCGGTGTCGCCGTCGTCGTCGCCGTCGCCGTTGCCCTGAGGTTCCGTATGACGTCAGTGGAGATGAAATCGTCACCGCGCGCCGCCGAACGCTGTATGTGAGAGTGAAAGGGCGCGAGGGACGCGCGCTTTCATGGGGAGTGAACCCACGGCGGAGAATAAACGCGCGTTCTGCGCCGTGATCCCTTAAGGGCTGCAGAAGTAGGCGTCTCTTTCCTTCTTTACAATCACCAAATATGTAGAGCAAACGCGCCTTCTTCCGACGCGCGAAAGGCCGTGGGGGGGGGGGGGGGGTAGGGGGAGGGAAGGGAGGCGACGTTTAGCTGCGGCACCAAGTGCCTATTTATATCAGAGGCTCCGGCAAGAGTCACCAACGCCGCACGCATTTTGTGCGAACGCGGGCAAAACTCCGACGGTGTCGACAACAGTTCTGCGTGTTGCTGGTGCTGCTGCATGTACAGCTGATAAAACTACTATCCTTACTCCGTATAGCTCTCTACTAATTTGCTATCGCAATTGGTGCTTCGCCTTTCGGGTGAAACTGCGACAATTTTTTGCTAGATATTCGTACATGCGCATTAAACAAGAGATTACATATCGGGCTGAGTTATTGATGAGCTAGTAGCAATTACCACGAACCCGACACTTACTATGACAAAACAGTGCACCATGGAATGCACGAGGTTACCGTAAATATTGTAACCTGCTAGTGAATACGTGTATGTCTGCTGTGAGACCATTGCAACGCCATTTGTAATGTCGAACTTTCACTTCACTTCAGCAGACAGAATAGGTCAACCCTGGCAAATGTGGATTAGTGATCTGCAGCAGGGGCGATGAATAATGAGATGGAAGCAGAGCGAAACAGGAGTACGAAAGTTAACGCGCAGCGCACGCAGAAACAAGATATGTTTATGGTTTGCGAAAGGAATTGCTCGAAATCTAGGTGCACAAGAATGATTATGCAAGAACCTTACGGCTGGTCTGTGCATAGTGCCTTGCCTACATCTCCTTGCTTTTATAGAAGCCAAAGCGCGAACAACTGCCGGTGCCGAATATCTTCAATTAATGAAGCGCACGTAATGTCCAATTATCTATAATTTAATACATGAATTTCACATAATCTGTAGGCGAACATATCATATTTTTTTTTCTCTTTTGTCTTCTAACAGGTGCGTTTTCTTTCAGAATTGTGTCACTGAGAACTTCGTGGTTATATACTCTAAAACAATTCTCGCAGTTTCACCCGAAAGGTGAAGCATTACTTGCGATAGCAAATTAGAAGAGAGCTATACGGAGTAAGGATAGTAGTTTTATCAGCTGTATGAACTTGGACATGCAGCAGCACCAGCAACGCGCAGAAACTGTTGTCGACGCCGTCGGCGTTTTACCCACGTTCGCACCGAACGCGCACGGCATTTTTATATAAATACGCATTTGGTGCCGCAGCTAAACGTCACCTCCCGTCCCCCCACAGCCTTTCGCGCGACGGAAAAAGTCGCGTTTGCTCTCTACATATGGAAAGGAGGAAAGAGACGCTTAATTCTGCAGCCCTTCAGGGAGCACGGCGCAGAACGCGCGTTTGCTCTCCGACGTGCGTTCGCTCCCCGTGAAAGCGCACGTCCCTCGCGCCCTTTCACTCGCACATACAGCTTCCGGAGCGCGGCGACGATTTCATTGCCGTTGACGTCATACGGAACATCACGACGACGATGACGGCGACGCCGACGGCAGAAATCCGCTTTAGAGTGTCTATACAATTGATATCGCAAAAAATGTTTGGTTCTCAGCAAGGTTTGTGCATTATTTGCCAAGTTAAATCGGAAGTTCGTAGCTAAGCCTAGATTTGAACAGCTGGCTTCCCTACACACCGGAGAAGGGACGCCACCACCAGACGTGTTTCAATGTTATTTTTGTGTCTATGGTGGTTAAAACCACGATGAAATATTTTTCTGAAATTTGGTTTCGTGGCGGCCGCCGAAGCTAAAGTATACCAGACGTTGAAGTAAAATAAAAGGTCGAAAGATTGTTACAGTGCTAATGTTGTGCTGAGACGGGACCGAAAGGAGACAATTTATGAGCATGTTTTTTTTTTTCGCACTCTTCTCGACGAATGCTACAGCAAGCGGCTTCAGCCCTCGCGTTCTGAACCATCTCGAATGAACTTGCCTGCTCTGTCCGCGAGGAATGCGTAGATTATACACGTGATTGCGGCGCTGAGGATCCCACGGTGTGTGGCGGCGTACAGAGCCGTCAAAACCGTGGAAGGTTGTTTGTGTCCAAGCACCGCTGTCAAGGCATTCACGTCGGAGAACGGGCATTTCTCGCTCGCACTCGCGCACTGCTGATTATTGCACTCACAGATATCGTTGTTTGCTTACCTGAAACACGATCACTGCAGTTTCCGTCGTTCATCTGAAGCTTGCAGCGCGCAGTCATCGAACGCAAGCACAGCACTTCACAGTGCGACGAAGCCAACGCACGTTTTCGGGGCCGCCCTCGAAACATCAGTCCTGGCCGTGACGTCATCAAAACTTCCCGCCAGGCGGCGCCACTTCTAATTCTCGGGGCTAATAGTTCGGACGTCACTATGCGTCGCCTAGCAACCACCTAACCTCTGCGCCCGGTCGCGTCACGCTGCACCGCTGCTTCACGTACATCCGCAAGCTTCCACAGCCGGGTAGGCGGAGAAAATAAAACCATGACGTTACTGCGTGCAGCTTCGTTAGCGGCCTTCGTATAAAGCTCCGTGATGCCTTGACGGCGGCACATTGCCTTGTGTCTCTGCGCCGAGCACATCGTTTGCGCTGCCTAAAACCACGGGTTGGCCGAGGAAGTGCTTAATCCCCGAGGAAGATGTTCGACGGGACGCATTACATGGCAAAATCTTAGCATAACATAGCAATACATAGCAAAAACTCGGTAAAATGTTACCATAACATAGCAATAAATAGCAAACCCCGATAAAATATTCGCATAACATAGTAATAATTAGCAAAAACTTAGCACAACTTCGTAAACCTTGGTCGACCCCCAGATACGTTGTTTCTTCAGCCTTGCACCACTCATGCTAACTTCCCTCATTTTTTTTAATTTTTACGGAATTTTTAAAAATCGCCTGTGGCAGGTAGTGTAATTGTTTTTATTGAGCTAGTTCTTAGATGAGTCGGACATTAGTAGCACGAGAAATCAACACATTAAACTAACAAAATCTTTGTAATTAACTTCTTAGATAATAACTTTACGACACGTACTGCAATTTACGAACTGTAGGCAGTGAGCTTGTCAGGCATATCCATTTGGAATTAATTTCCAGAATGACACCAGATTGGAGATACGCGCCATCAAACTCGCCGTAAAAATGCACTGTTGTTCCACTTACTTTTTACCAAAATGCTGTTTTATACATTGAAGCACAAAACTAACTGGAACGCCCCTGTATTTCGTCCCACACTTTGGGAAATAATATCTCGGAACTGGTATCATCCTGGAAATTCATTTAACGTGCATGCGTCTTGCCAATTCACTCACTACACTTCTTAAATTGCAATATGTGTCGTAAAGTATTTAACTAAGAAGTTCATTAGGTAATTTTGGTAATTCGTTGAATATCTGTTTCCATTTCTCGTGCTACTAATGTCCACCTCTTCGAATAACCCAGCTCAACGATCAGAATTAAGCGACCTGCCACAAGCAATTATTAAAAAAATTACGTAAAGCTTAATTTTGAGCACCCAGAACAACGAAACCCATGAATTGTGTACTGTATGTTTTGTATGTTTTTATTAATTTCTAATTTCGTCCTCGTTATTCTGACAAGGTGAACTAGAAGTGATGCGTTAGAAGCAAAAGTGTCACACGATGCTCGTGCCACCAAAAGCGCATTTGGGTGCACAGTAAATAACCGCTGGGGTCAAAATATTTCTGGAACCCCCGTTACGGCGCGATAATCGACATACCGTGGTCTTCGCACATAAAGCCACGGAAATTTCTTTTTTGTGCACAATCATTTCCATGGTTTCTAATTTTCATGTCATTTCGCAGTGTAATAAGATATGTCCGCCTTCATATCTGATCCACAAGTTCAATACACTCCAGTCAACAGGTACAAGCAAACAAAGCCGAGGAGTTGACTGGGATATTCTTTTAAATCCGTGCCTGTTATAAAGAATTTACTTATCCCGGCCGCGGCGGCCGCATTTCGATGGATGCGAAATGCAAAAATGCCCGTGTGCTTGCTTTGTAGTGCACGTTAAAGAACCCCAGGTGGTAAAAATTAATCCGCAGCCCTCCACTACGGCGTTCCTCATAATCAAAACTCATTTTGGCACGTAAAATCCTAGAAAGCAGAAGAATTTACTTTTGAGAAAGTGGATATGGTTGATAATCGTATATATATGTTTGACTAATCGTATGTTGTATTTCTTTCCAGAGTACACATGCCCCATTTTCCCATCGACCAGTGCACCAGCATAACAAGTAGCCTGTTTTAGATGCAGGCAGTGAAATGAAGGAGGAATATATATATGAAAAGCTTGATCAAAAAGCATTCATATGGTTGTTCTTTATTACCAAACTGAATACTTATGTTCCACAACTATACAGGGAAATAGGTCTTGGAATAAAATACTACGAATGATAGCTTGAAAGTGTTCAACGCACGCCATTGCTTCGACGGCGAATGTCAAAATTTATTGATTTACCATTGTAGTTCAATTTGAATTCCATAATTTTCATGTTGCATTCGCCTTTACATTTGAAGAAATGCAATGTTTATTCGACGGGAATCCCATATGAAATCAACGCAAAAGCTGGTAGGTAAATGAAATTTTAATGGTTCCACGGTGGCCCCTTTTCAAGAATGCTCAATGAGTTTCCAATGATAGCTCCATGTTGTTTCAACTGAGGTTCTGTTGATTGAGCAATAAGGCATCAACGGAAGGCTAGAATTCTACAACAATTTTGCTCAGGGTGTGGCATCGTAGCAGCATAGTTACGTAGCACGGTTCTACAGTACTTTCCATCTGGTCAAGAAACGTCCGCGAAACGCTTCGGCCGCAGTGGACGCAACACAGCGCTGGCAGAAGCAGAAGGTGGAGTGGAGGGAGACGCCGAACGGACGCCATGGCTGTTCTATGCGCAGATACGAACAGCCGTTGGGTTGTAGCGGACGCTATGCCTGCGCTTGCTGTTGCATGCATGCGTACATTGCGGACACAACGTGCAAATTGCCGCCCTGTTTATGTACAGTGTTCAGAAACTTAAACGCCAATAATTTCGACACAACTTCAATGCCTTGTTACAACACCGCCTGCTGCTCCTGCTGCTGCTGCTGCTGCAAGCCGGTTCACATGAAGTCACGACGGTCGGCGCCGATCCGCCTCGCGCTCACAATCCACCAAAAATACAGCCATCCGTTAAAAAATACGCGAAATAAACACAGTGCTTTGGAACATCTGCGTCTTCCGAGCCGTATTTCGCTGCTTCCCTGATTTTTCTGTTACATTTTTGTTCAGTATCCCTAGAGTGCCTAGAATGTACTTATATTCTAGGCACCGGGGGCTGCTGTGATGATGATCTCGCTCGCACATGCCCGGTTTCTTGCAACACCACCAGATGGCGCTCGCCTCCGCGCATCCATAGCGAGCCTACATTCAAGCTCCCTATTGTGGTCGACGCCGCCGCGGCAGCGTTTCAGAGCTTCTGTTTATGGCGCGTACTGTGCTTGCTTTCCTGTGCGGCAAAAATGCAGGTGCTGGGCTGTGATAGTGTTACCATTACAATCGTCCATAAGCTGAAGAGAGCGCTTGCAGCTGGCGTCTCAACAGCGTGCTCGTCACGTGTGCAGAAGGAGCACGTAAACACGC
Source organism: Dermacentor silvarum (assembly GCF_013339745.2). Taxonomy (NCBI): domain Eukaryota; kingdom Metazoa; phylum Arthropoda; class Arachnida; order Ixodida; family Ixodidae; genus Dermacentor; species Dermacentor silvarum. The sequence continues at coordinate 87,898,246 of NC_051163.1, forward strand.
GCCAGCGAAATGGCTCCAAAGCGTGCACTCGGCCTGGAGCACATCCAGGCCTGAAAGAAGCGTCGCTTGGAACAGGAGCGTCTTCGCTACGCAGGAAAACGTAGTGCAGACCGCGAATGTATACTGGCTCGAAGACGTGAGGCAAGGCGAACCACAACCTTGGTGGTTATAAAAGACGACTAGCGCAATGAGCACCATGACCAGAAATGACAAGCGGAACAATAATTATCGTCAAACAAAGCAAACAGTATAAAAAGCTTCGCATACATCGGTTCCCACAGTGCGTGGGACTCGCATATTTTTACAGCGAAGCTGTTAAAAGCCCACTATTCGATGGTCGCGTGCGGATGTAAAAAAAAAAAAAAACCTCTAATTGGCCGTAGTCTGTATGTGCGAGTGAAAGCGCGCGAGGGCGAGGGGCGCGCGCTTTCACGGGGAGCGAACGCACGGCGGAGAGGAAACGCGACTTCACAGTGGAAGGGGAGCGGTGGGCGAGGAGGGCATCAAAGCACCATAGACTGTGCGTGTGCATGCCGCTCTCCCACTGTGGCGTAGGCGCGCAGCCCTGCAGACCTCTGCCGCCTGTGCCGCCGACTCTCTTTGGGCTCTCGCCCGCCTCTCTCCTAACAGTGCCGACAACGGCGTTTAGCGGTTCCTTCACGTAGACATAGCGGTAGCGCTCTTAGCAGTTGCCCTTACGACTCGCCATAGCCCTGCCACGTGCCGTTCGCTTGGAGGAGCAATGCAACGAGCGACGGGGAACTGGCCACTCAATCTCCCACACGAAAGGAGGACAGCGGGAAGACAGCGCGGGAGGGAGGGGTTGCGGCTTCTGCTCTGCGAGCAACTTGTACTTTGCGCGGCGCCATGCGGTCGCGCGCACCTAATCTTGAAAGCAATCTCGAACACGGCAGCTACCTTTGTATGCGCTGTTTTAGGAGCGAAGCTCCTTATTGACCCTTTTCACGGCGATCCCGTGGGCGCTGCCATGTTTGATCACGTGGTGACGCGCCCATTGCTTGCCTCAACTGCCTTCGTTGCCTCCTTGTTTACAATGGAAGTGTATGACACCGGCGCGGCTTAGAAAACCTCTGTTTTCGGAGATATCGTAGACGGTGACTAGGTGGACGACACGAAGCTTTGATCACAGCTTCAGAGAACATGCCAAAGTGCTTTCGGGGCTGATTAAGCTATGTCCAAACGGCGCAAGCAGCGTATATGATGCTTGTTCTAAAAGCGGGGTTAAACATGTATTCCAAGCTATCCAAGCTTTCCGATTATGAATTCAGTCAGGATTAGTGTGTTTTGCTCTTTGTTCTTTATTCGACAAATATTTTGAAGCAGTGGCTTGTCAGTTTCTGACTCAGTGAACTTCCTCGGTGCGGCCACTGTCTGATTATTTTCTGCCTAATCGCTCGCGGGTGTGCTCAGTTCCGATAGATTTGTTCTTTCTGCGCACAAGGCTTGAAACGTAGCTCTTTTGTACATTGTAATACCTTGTAGCAAATATATATTACAGCTAGTAACTCGCTTACTCTTGTGGACCGTCACAAAACATTCAGCTTCGACCATTCGTGCGCCATAGGTGTAGTCCGTCATTTATTGTGCGTATACAGTGCGCATGTATTCAATTGTGCGCCCATTCACTTTTTCTTAATACGTCGGTGATATAGTGGGCGTACGTTTTCCTGCCATTTGGGACAGATGTGTATAAATAACGTGCGCGAAACTTACTATGACAGGAAGCGCGCTACTCCCTTTGTCATTGTTTAACGAGTGGTACTCACTCTTGCCGACGTTCTGGGGATGACGCCCTTTCTTTGAAGGTTAGCGATACAAGGCTGGCGGATGAGCAAATTTCTGTATCCTCGAGGAAAGCCGTACATCACGAAGTGCCGGTAACACCTTCGGACAGTTGCAGCAGCGGTCCGCGAACTTGGCCACACAGATTCATTACATTCCTTAACATGCCAGTCACTATTTTTGCAGCCAACTACTGCACACGTCTTCAGTCCACACGATTCAAACCAGCATGAATGGATCACAGTGCGTTAGCGAAAACTCAGTGGCATTTCCGACAGCTGATTGCACAGAAGCAAGGCATTTCCAACAGCTGATTGCACAGAAGCAAGGTAGAAGCGGTAACGGTTTCGTATTCGTGCGCGGTCGCTGAGGAGAGGAATGGCGCGCCGCCGTGAGCGCCATCTCGTTTCTCTAAAACAAACTGCTCCGCGAAAAGGGTCAATAGCGGCACCCGTTCCGTCCCCGTCGTCGTAGTAGTAGTGTTACAGTGTGTATAATAGGGAAGTGTGCCGAAGGCCCCGCCGCTCGCGTAAGCACTTGAGATGCAGCCGCAAGGCGGCGCTCACGCTTGCATTCACGTCGCCCGACCAGGCCCGACGGTCGACTAGCCGGATAAGCGCCCCGATTCGCTAGGCGAATTTCCTTTTCTTTACCTCGATTGGTACATCTTGCTGAGCCGCTCGTGTTCGCGAAGATCGCAGCAACATTAGAGCGACATATGCGCCCTATAAATTCGCGTATAACACGTCATTTGCTTGCGATATCTAGGCCGTCTTGGCATGTTTATCTCGGGGGGCCGCGCAGACGCGCCTCGAGTTTTGCGTCACTGCGGTCTTATTTTACGCGCAAATTGCTGTTTATAAACGTACGCTTGAACGAAAACAACTGTTCTTGCTTGCAAGGATGAATTTAGTCCCTGAGTTGTTCGTTAAAGAAAGATGCAATTGGATCGCACTTAAATATATGTAACTGCCCTTATTTGGCATGCACCGATGATTATTTTGCGTATAAGTTGCCTTGGCTTACTCAATATTTTCACATTTGCGCGATTTCTTGGAAACTGGGATGTTATAAGCGAAATATGATGCAATTATTGATAATTTTTATCAATAACTGTGTTGCCGTGTACTGTAAAGTATCGCTTCAATAAATCTTACGAGGAAACATAATTAGTTTCGAGCTCGTGGCTCATAACAAACTTTCAATTCGTTTCGAACAAACAGAACACCAGTGATATACTTTACAAGAATAAAAAACAGGTTCGGTTGAAGGAACATAAATAAAACGAACACATTTGATGGGAACACTGAAAAAAGCTGACGGTGCATTTAAAATAATAATGAGAACATTATATTTCTTATTTCCTTTGCTTGCCCAGTTTCAATGGGGATAACAAAGGGACAAAAATTAAGTGCGCAAGTTGATAGGTTCTCGCACCTTACATTGCAAAGCAGCAGCATAGGGCATCAACAATACAGACAAAATTACTGCAGCCCTCATGTAATGGTAATGCGCATAAATCAAAGGTAGAAATACCGATTTCGACGCAGCGCATACAGAAAAGAAACAATAACAACTGTGCACAACCGAGAGAAAACATGAGTAAAGAACCAATAATAAAATATTTTAATCAACATTCTTGTAAAGCAAGGAAAGCATACGCACTAAGTCGATTAACACACTTAAAAACTATTATTGCCACTGTGCTTAATATTTAACACGAAGGGGTGTAACTGAAAACAATGGGCATTCCCTTTCATGGTTCTCATGTCGTCCTGCGAAGTTTCAAGTGCTTTTTTTTCTCTCTTGTGGATGCGCGCTCTTTGTTTAGGGACTTTATGTAGAAATGAAGGCGAGTCATGATGAAGAACTTCACAATGCTGCTAGTCAGTGTATCTTTGTGAGCAGTGCAGCCGACATGCGGTATACTTTGCAAGCAATGCGTGACTTCGGCTATGCTGTCTCTGTGAAGCTTATTCCAGCTAAACCAAAGGGTGAAGGAATCCTCAAGAGCTTGTACGAAGGAAAAAAGCTCTTGCGATGGGTACCGCAGCCCGCCTTTGTCACAAAACGCAGTGAAAGACGAAATGTCCTTGTCCGCATCATCTGCTGACATGAGAAGACGCTCAAAACAGTCACGGCATTTCGTTGTCATGATCTTTCGCCGGGCAACATAGCCAGCCAAATAATAGACAAGTCTTGCGTCACTTGTCTGTTCAGGATACACGTGATCAGGGAGTAACGAAGAGGCCTGGAGAGTGTTCGATGCTTCATCCAGCTTCCCAGAGTCAAGAAGAGTATCTACATGGCTGGCCAGCTCGTTTGTTCCGACTAACGACATGAGCGTTCCACCTGCGCAATTTCCAGTGTCTGGAGCTTTAACCAAATTGTAAAAGCTGAGACAGTTAACTGCTGTCAGAAACTGTGCAGAAGTCGGGTGGTCATTGCAGCCACAAAATTGTCGAATTATGCCAAACAGCTTTTCAATGGCATCTTGGCTTAGTCGTGACGTTAGGAGGTACTTGCAGCCAGCCTTCTCTGACAGATAGGTTAGCAGATCCAGTGTAGCTTTCAAAGTCACTCTAAGCCCCTCTGCCGTGCCAGGCGACAGGAAACCTCTTTTTGAGGGTCCAGTGGCTGCTTCCCATTTGTTAATGTAATCAAGAGCGCCTTCCAATAGCTCCTCTTCTTTGTAGGAAGGTTTGAGTGCACCTGACGGCACTCTTGACGTCATCACTATGATAAGCTTCTGCATGAAACTAACAAACTTCCGTGTTTGATCACCATGATCACAGGATATTGCGATTTGCTCTTTGCAAAAATATAGGCCACGCAAAACATCTAGACTAAATAGATGAAAGGCCACGTTCACTTTCATTTTCTCAAAGTTGTTGGGACTAATATGCACCGTGGTTATCTTGGGCATTACTTTTAGTGTAATCGCACATTTGTCGTGCTCATGAGCTATTTTGATGGGCTTGACATCCACATGCCCCTCTGGTGTCTTGTACCCTCCACCATTGAAGCCGTTACGAACACACTTCACCAAGTGTGGAAAGTCTGATAAAAAAAAAGACGTCTGTCATCTCGACATGGATGAGGTGCCGATGGCCTGATAACTTTTGCTGTTGCCGAAATGCCGAACTTCCGCCACATTCCACGATTCCACGTGGCCCCATCACAAGTACTGTAATCAACCCTTAGTCCAGCGTTCTCTGCTATCAGCACAGCTTCCAAGATCATCTTTGAAAGCAAGGGTGCTTTAACATTGCCTCTCGAGGCAAATACACCAAGGATTTGGTGCCATGGTCCTGAAAGTGGCTGAAACATAATCACCAGGCCATGGTCACAGATAACAGACTTGTCAGCCTCAGGTGTGAATGGTCCAAGATCAACGAAGCCGTCAATTTTACCTGTGCCACCTGCGACAGCGAAGTTTTCAGCCAACTTCATCTCATCTATTATTATGCCAACATGACGTTCAAGCTCAGACATGTTCTGGGTCTTTTTTGCTATGCCAGAGAGGACAGCAGCATTAAATCGAAACGTGCTTTCGTACTGCCTCATGTACTTTCTGAGACAAGTGCGGCTAGGAAGCACAAGTATCTTTTCCCTCCGCACGTGCTCATAAAGGCGGGGAGTCTTCATGTGCATAATAATGCACTCTAAGAGCCACTCGGGGTTGTACCGCATCCCTTTCGGTGACTTCCGGCTTGCAGCTTCAAAGCACTACATGATTGCTGCTTTCTGTTTGGGTGGCAGCTTGTCGATCTTCTTCTTAAGTGCACTTTCTTTAATCGCATGATTTGTCTGTTTTTTCTGCGTGAAAGCCTCGTCCAAGATTTTCGCTTTGGCTCTTAGGCGGCGCACCGTAGCTTGGGTCCTTGCCTTTAGCTTCCTGGCGTAATTTTATTTACGCTTTAGCTGCCTAGCTCGACACCTCTGGTTGAGCAGTAGCCTTCTGAGGTACTTGCTTGCGATGCAGCACTTTTCAGGGCCACTTACCACCCCCTTGCACTTCGTGTGGTAGAGGCTTTCATTCCACGTTGTCATGTTGGAGCTGCGCGCAAGAGGGAACTCCACCGACCGCGCTGCGCCAGAGCAGAGCTGCATGCTGTCAACAGCCTGTAGGAGGGATGCAGGATCGCAGTGCTCATCAAGTGACAGCTCTACACCACGTACAAACACTTGGTGTTCGATCATGCTGTCCCCGCCACGATTTTCGCTTTGGCTCTTAGGCGGCGCACCGTAGCTTGGGTCCTTGCCTTTAGCTTCCTGGCGTAATTTTTTTTACGCTTTAGCTGCCTAGCTCGACACCTCTGGTTGAGCAGTAGCCTTCTGAGGTACTTGCATGCGATGCAGCACTTTTCAGGGCCACTTACCACCCCCTTGCACTTCGTGTGGTAGAGGCCTTCATTCCACGTTGTCATGTTGGAGCTGCGCGCAAGAGGGAACTCCACCGACCGCACTGCGCCAGAGCAGAGCTGCATGCTGTCAACAGCCTGTAGGAGGGATGCAGGATCGCAGTGCTCATCAAGTGACAGCTCTACACCACGTACAAACACTTGGTGTTCGATCATGCTGTCCCCGCCACGAAACAGCACAAGCTTTTGGGCATGAAGCAAGCTCATGTTTGGCCCCGGTAGGCAGACGCTATAGGCGACCAAAAGGGGACTTTCAGAAAAAACGTGCTTACCCCACTGATTGGACGGCATGATCACATTTTGGTAATCCACAGAGTCGGCGGCAAGCATGGGTGTTTCATCCGATGTGTCAGGTGAGGACACGTCGATTCGCGATTTTTTCTGTGGAGGCGCAAACTGTGGGTCTAACCTTTCTTTCGGATTCCTTTTCTTGGGCACTGGCTTGGAGAGGTACTTGGGAACGTTTGGAAAAATCGTCGGTATCGCATCCGGCTGTAGAAATGGCCTGCCCCTTTCCAGGCGCACCAGCTCACCATTGATGATGTGTTCAAAGTGACGCGACACAAACTGCGGATCGAAATGCAGTTCGCACACAGCGGCATTTCGTTCGAGTGGCTTGTCGGCTAGAGGGATGTTGCGCTGCCACTTTCGGTGCGTCTCCTGGTCTTTAGGTACCCCGAAGAGCGACAATTTCTTTTTGTACGATTTGTAGCCAGTCGTGCAGCCAGGCACAAAACAGTGACTTTGACGGCGGCTCATCCCTGAGCACTTGTCAGCGCCGCACAAAACATAATTTTACACAAGAATTTCCAACAAAAAGCGGGAGAAACTCGCGGGCCAATTCGTATCGGGCGCTCAGCTCGACGTATAAACGAGTGTGAGCGGCCCCCGGCGGATGCATCACAAGGCGGCGACGGCGGTTGCCATAAGAGCCGCCGGGCGGTAATCACACTTCCCCTATTCTAGCCACGGTAGTAGTGTGTAACCAGTCTGAGAAAAATGAGAAAAAATGTGGTTGATCCCTCTTATATAGGAATCGGTATAGAACACGAAAGTGAAACGTGTCTTCACAGAAGTAGTGTAATGTTTATTGCACATTGATATATAATGTCTATTGGTGTTTTGTGGCTAAAGCGCCCTTAGGCGTTGATGCACCCACGCTGACGCCTGGTGGCACGTCTCCTCCATCACGACTACCAACGTCGATGACCATGAGCAACCGTCGTGCATATGGAAGCTGCACTACGCTGCACACGCTAGCACAACGCGAAAGACGAAGCACGTAACTGACACACTAATACAACGCGCAAGACAAAGCACGTAACTGAATCGTCACCGAGTCAAATCAGCGCGTACAGCGCGTCGTAATTGCAGCCTCCGCGATCAACTTCAGAAACATTTTCAGAGCTAATTGCGGAGGCCATGCTCCGCTGTGCTGAGTACGGTGAACGCCACTACCAACGCCACCTAGCAACGCCACCTAGGTGGCGTTGGTAGTGCTTCTTGATGCCAGCGTCCCTTCGAATGCTGGCATCGAGGCGTCGTAGTGGTGAGACCACCGAAGCGTTCACTGTCGGTGCGCGTTAGTGTCATAATGCAGTACTTCTCTTTTCTGCTCGTAGGCGGCGGCACCGCCCCGAACAAGAGCGCGGGTACACGGAGGAGTGTTAGATATATAAGGCGCGTCTGTGTAACTCTCTGCAAATGCGTTTGTGGCGCAATGGGTTAAACGCTCGGCGATCTATCGTCGCGGACCGAGAGGTCGTGGGTTCGATTCCCAAATTTTGCATGTTTGTGGAACATTTTCTTCTGGTTTCTTTCTTTGTATTATGTTCTATGACGTATTTCCGTGACGGAAATACGTCAGTGAAGTCTTGGTGGACCCCGGCATAAAACACTTTCGTGTTAAAAATTCCGAAGTTGTGTCCGTAGCGCGGAATCGAACCAGGGACCCCTCGCTTCCGAGCGCGCGGCGTTAGCCCACTATGCCACGAAGCGCTTTTTTTTTCTTTCATGGTATTTATTACGAATACGTAAGATATTTCCATAGCGGCCAAAACAGTCAGCCGCGTCTACAAGCACGAAGCGCACATGGACACACGCACCACGATGGCAATAAATACCCAACATTAACGAAAGGCCGCGTTTCTAGCGCGTTTCTAACGCGTTTGTGCTAGCGCGTTACGGCCCGTGTAAGAAGCCGGTGTAAGACGCTGTGGCCTCTCCGCCTTACCTTCAACGCGTTTCGAACGCGCTGCCCAAGCCGGTGGCAAGTCAAGCTCAAGTAGTAAGTGGTTCGTTGGGAAAGGGAAAGGTTGGCGCTATCTTCTGCAGCCCTTGAGGGAGCACGGCTCAGCGCCAATCACAAGTCGAGGAGCGTTTATGAATACGGGTGGGTATACTCTCTCAGCAGTCATGTGATGGCGTCGGCAAACGCGGTGCACGTTCCGGCATGTGTAAATGGCTGCGTAAGACGCTGTGGCCGCTCCCCCTTACTAGAGAGTACTGCACGTTTCTAACGCGTTTGTGCTAGCGTCCCCTTAAGCGGGAGATCCGATGATTCCCTCCGGAGCTTCGCCCACTCATCATCATTCACCCCGTGGATATGCTGTGATTTTTTTCCGTTGAAGCGATGGACCCCAGGAACCTTCGACTGCTGCTCCTGGCGCGTTTGCTCACCCCAGCGTTTTGACAGCGGTTGTGTGCGCTCACACAAACAACGCGCAGAACTGTTGTCGACGACGGCGGCGTTTTGCCCGCGTTCGCACCGAACGCGCGCGGCGTTGGTGACGTGTTCATGAAGAACGTGCCAACCTTTGCCGTACACCCTATGGCGGTGTACCGTAGCGACCGTAAGGTCATGGTCCCTGTGGCCACTAAATAAATGAAAACCACCGGATCCTTTATATTTCTCATTCTTTTGCAGTTGAAATAACCAATTACACCATCACATCTTAATAGTCATAATTGGAAATGCATAATTCTCACCATAGTACAGCTTCGCTGGTCTTCCATCTCCACTCCAGTGGAAGGGCAGACAGTTTTTATTTTATACACTCAATTTATACACTCATAACGTAACACGTCCTACTATTGGCTGCGCCGCCACGTGCCCAATGATGCACGCACTAGGCCCCGCCTTTAGCCCCTAGATTCCTACGAACTGACATGTGCTATGACTCACGGAAAAGCCACAGCTGTAGTCAGCCAGAGCCGTAGAGCTGCCGTGACGTCGAGGAAGCTTGCTCGTCTCGCACTCCGGAAGCGCGAATTTATTCCCACCCAGATCGAAATTTACCAAATTTGCATTTCAAAGAGCCATTGATTTACATTGTTTACAGGAACCTCCCTGAGGACTTTGACGTCAATAAGAGCATTCTTGATGTGTTTTTAATCGTTGGCGCCGTCGGCCACTTTCGGTACCTTCGCTCGCTGGCGACGTTATTAGTTGTTATAGTATGGTGTCGCCTTTCGAAGCTCACCCTGAATGACTTTAGGGATTTTCATGCAAATGTACTCTCCATTTGTCGGTTTTAGGGCCACGGGAACGTCGGCCAGTCCGGTGCGTAGGAAAATGTCATTTTTCAGATTAGTGGAAGAGAAGCCGACCAAGCAGCGTTTATCAGGCCAGGAGAGGAACGAGAGGTAAGTCTGCTGAGCCCAATATAACATTCAAAAGTTCTTCGAATGGGGCTGGCTGGTGTGGTGTGACTTAAGTTGAACTGATGCGCTGCAGAGGTTAACAGACCGACACTGACGAAAAAACAAGAAAGCAAAACGGGCCTTGCGCACTGACAACTGTTTGAGCGGCAGTTGTCGGTGGGCAGGGTCCCTGTTCCTTTCGTGTTCCTTTCTAGTCCGTTCCGTTTTATTATGCTGATGATGCCGAAGCCGCTGTCGAGCTGATCTCCAAAGGCCGCATCTACAGCCCGTACATCCAGACACGCGGATGGCGTTTGGCTATACAAAATAAAAAAACAATGTGAGGATCCATTTTACTCTGTGAAGGTGGATGATCAGCAAAGCTGTAGCACATGACACAGGGTTATAGAAGTGTGCATGTATATTTTTCATATTTGGTAATGGTAGTGGACAGTGACGATACCTTTGTGATTAGTGTGATATACACTGACTGGTTTGTTTACGACCTAAGACATAATCATGACCAAAGTTAGGTGTATACTCGACTGTTCTTGAATAGTTGTGTGACTTCGATTGTTGTGGCACTTCAAACGGAACTCTTCAAATAAAATCTGAGTAAACTATTTTTTGTATGGTTTTGATATGTCCACATTGAATTATCCAACGATGGTCAGGAGGGTAGTGTCATGCACGGCTAACCCACTGCAAAGTTCGTGGTCATGAACCTTTCAATGTCACACTTGGGTGTGACTGGAGATATGTGCACATTTGATATGACAATTGCATCGTACGCTTGTACCGCACAGTAACGCCCACATTTAGTCGCATTGTATTCTTGCGAGTCGAGAGTGAATGGTAGTACATACATTTGGTCAATTGAGTATATGGCAATGCCTCCTATTCGTGAATCCATGTTGCATTCACAAACAATGCCGACTATACCCACCGACTTGAAACAATGCATCTCATTAAAGCATGTTTCTCTCTATATATTTATTGATTTATTTCATTTAATATTGTTCTTACTCTTCGTATTATTTTTCTTAGGGGCGGAGTGCTTGAAGCATACTACCTCCGGCATCGATCCAGCACAAGATGTTATTTTAGCCCATGGACACGAGAAATGCCTTGGAGGGTACAGTTATAAAGCTTCGCTGTAAAACTATCAACGCTACTTTATTATCTTCTCTTAAAAACTTTTTTTTCTTTTTTTCCTACTGGGTACCGCCCAATCCATGCCTAACCCACGTAGTGGGTTGAGGCAGTCACTGGAACCAGCCTACCAAATCATCATCAGCAGCATATATTTATGTCCACTGCAGGACGAAGGCCTCTTCCTACCAAATATGCTACGCCAAATAACCTCGTTGGCGGAGTACCGGCAGCGTTCTGCTTTCCGCTGCTGGAATGAGCGTTTCTGCTGAGCTGCTACATGTATGAGTTCTGGTCTGAGCAGCCTAAACGTCAAGCTAGCGTTGTCTAATAACTCACTGGTCGCTCATAGATCCTGAAGGTTCCCCATGAGTCTCTTCTCGTGCGCCTTGGAGGAGCCACGCCTGTGACGCGACTGGCGACGTTCCTGATCACGTAAGCGTTGTCACGACACCTGGCTGCTGTCCTGGCGCCGTTCCTGCTGCCTAGCAGCAGTTGCCTGGCGTTCTTCGTCGCGTCAACATCGTCGGAGAAGGAACATCGAAACGCTAATGACTGTAACTTCGCTATTGATCTGTCACTTATGCTATTTCGTGCGAGACGCCCAAAATAAGGCGAGACATTGCCCGGACAGTCTGCCCTGGCTCTTCGATCGCAGCCACGGTGGAACATATATGTACACTATTCAAGTGAGGACACTCGCGAGGCGCGATAGACCAGATAAAGTAGCAACGGCGCGCGTCCACCGGCCCGGTGATGGCAGCGGATACTTATCGGCGGGACGACGCATCGTCAAAATAGAAAAGGTTTTATTGGTTTTATCTCCCATTCGTATGATAAACCGGCGCTTCGCTGGAAATCCTAAATCATATTGCGATGAGCAAAAGTGGGTCACGTGGTCAGGGAAGAGCCGGTGGAGAGCAACACGGGTGAGGACATCGCCTCGATGGAGCGGAAACAGCAACGCCAGGGCCTTGCTTGTCCGCACAAGTTCTCGCCTTCGTTTGGGTATCCGCTGCCATAACCAGGCCGGTGGATCCGTAGCGTTGCTACTTTATCCGGTCATCGCGTCTCGCAAGCAAGCCGAGGAGAAGGTAAAAGCAAAGGGCTTAAGGAGCTAGTTCGGTGGGGCCCCAAGTCTAGGGATCCACTGGCTTCTGCCGCCAGCCGGACGTGGCCCAGAAGCGCTTGTTGTACTTTGGGCTCCGAGCTAGCGATGAGTGCGTCCCATTGCTCCAGAGATTTTTTACATGCGAGAGCATCTTATGCTCGGGGCAGTGTCCGTTCTGCGGCGTCCGCAACGATACGGCGCATGGGCAACTCTCCCTCATTCTCCTCTCCTACGCAGGTGCGCACTCTGCTCCTCCCCTCTCCCCCTCTCCGCCACAGGTGCGGCGCAGCAAATCATTTCATATAACTCTCTCTCTCTCGGTGACTCTCTCTCTAAGGGTACGCCGGTAGGCGGCGCAAGTGTTGCGGCGCAGTGTAAAGCACGCGTTCGCAGTGCTTCCGTCATTCTCTATCTGTGCAACGATGTGCGAAACGCCATGAACAACGTCAACGTCGGTGCTAGTTTCAGCAGCAGCGCCACCGCCGCGGAGCAGAGGAGGGCTCGGGAAGCCGAACGTAAACGTCAGCGTCGTCAAGTGGACCCCGAACTTCGGGATCGTCTTCAAGATACCGCGCGCACCGACGCTAGGCATCACGTATGATCTCTAAATAAAGACGCAACAACCCCGTACAAACGTCTCCTCTCTTCTCAATACATTCTCTCACTATAACTTTCATTGGGTTGTGTTGCCACGTGAAACGAAACGGCAACTCGATGCGCACCCCCCGCGATGCTTTCGCATCCCACCATGGTTACCCGTAGGTTGAGATGATGTTATTTTTTCATTCTTTACCTATTCTGCAATGAATTTAGTTTATCTGGTCTTTTACTACATCCCCATGAGATGTGGTAGAAGGTCGGTGGTGAGTCGCGACACCACGGACAATCGTGCCCATCCAAATGTGGAAAAATTTTGTGCAATCCTATCAATTTGGATAGAGCCCCCTTGAGTGCTACGGAGGTTCATTGCGTCTTCCCCTTAAATTGAATATGGCTGATGAGCAAGAATCTCGCGCGGAGCCAACCGAGCAGGGTCACTGTCTTCCTCCTCGCGAAGGCCGTCCTGTGTCGTGTGGATTAGTTGTAATTGGGAGGGCGGCTAGTGTTCCGCTCGGTTCTTGAGCTCTCGAGCTAGGACGTCCGCCCTCTCGTTAAGCTTAGGCTGGCAAATCGCGTGCTCCAGACCAGCATATAAGTGTTTTACTGTGAAGCTGTTAAGAGCTTGTTCACTCAGGATCGCATCCGCGTGCAGAAACAAACTATCATCATCTGTATTTCGGATCCTTGTGCGTGGCGATTTTCCACCAGTTGTTCCTTAGCACAGGTGTCAGAATGGATCGATGACTTGCATGACTGATAGGTTATGACATCAATAAAATCACGTGCTCCTCAGGTCAGGATTAACGATCATCAAATCACGCGTGGCGTATACCTGCATTGGATATGCGGGTACGAGTCAGGGATATGCGGGTACTAGCCAGGGAAAAGAAAGAAAGAAATAAAGAGAGGAGAAAAAAAACACTGCATATCCACGAAGTGAATGATGAGTGGGCGATGCGCGGCGGGACCATTCGGGCAAAACGACGGAAGCATTCTCCGGAAGCCGGCTTCCGGTTGTATATATATATATATATATATATATATATATATATATGTACAGTGCGCACGGATTGCAACGTGACAGGCAAATATTGGGTAGAACTCTTTTTCTGTGCAATTACTCGAGAGTACCATGCATTGTTGCTTCGAAGCTGGTCACGAAAGGTGACTTGGACACTGATATAAGCGTACGAGTTGAGATTGCGCCGATGCCACACAAACTACCGCCGTTGGAAACAAAAGCATGCGCATTGGTTAGGCCTAATTTGCCGCATTTCAATCCGTGAGCGCTATATATATATATACCGCTTATACAGCCCTCGTGCACCGCAGCACCCCTAGCGGTCTCCATGAAAACCAGCGCTACGGACTACGAGGGACAAGGCTCGGTCCTACGGGACCCACGTTGATTATGTGGGTATGAGCCGTCGAGAGCCGGAGCGGGACAGATCTCACAGGATCCGGACGCTGCCGTGCAGTGTGCCGGGGCTATGAACGCTGTGGCTCATACGCTAGTCTATGAAGATGGGGCAGACTTGGCACAGCAAACGCAGTACATGGCCATCACGCTGGGCGAAAACAAGACGCCGGTGTCCTTCCTGTTTGCTGAACATGCCGAAGACGCTGAATATAACCAATAAAGATAATATATAAAATCACTATAGCGTTATTCACCACAGCAGACGCACTATAGTCACAGCTTCGCTGGCTTTCAACTTCGCAGTTGTGGAAGGGCTCCGATTTTTTTTTTCAGTTCCCTTACTGATAGGTTTCGTACGGTTAATGGGAGGCGGTCGTTCGTAACAAGAGTCGCCACGCCTCCTGCAACCAGGCCTACCCCCCCCCCCCCCCATTTTTTCCGAGAGAGCTGGCTGATCGACCATACAGAACCAATGTGCCCTGGTGGACCGAGCCCAAGTGGCCGCAAAAGCCAGGGGGGTCCTTGACTAGGAAGTTAGGAACCCCTCCTTGACTTTGTACGGCGCGGGGCCCTTCAGTGTCGTCTCAAATTCTCTCTTTGTATATAGCGACAACAAATGTTTTTCACTCACTCACTCTTGCGAATCTGAGATGATGACGATGCACGCCTTCCCGACTTAGTGCTCTCGATCTTTAATCATGCCACAGCGATGTCGAAACACTCGGCCTTGGCGAACGTGGACGTGTAGATGGAGGCGCTTGATACCACGCTACTCGTGTCGCTATTGATTACTGTAACTTTCGAGCGCTACCGACCGAGTCGTTCTGTCGAATGGGATCAGGTGAGAGGTGCTCCTGCTCAGGCGAATAGCGCAAGTGCACTGCGATTGGAGCCAATGGACCTGGCTGTGCCAGGAAGACACCACTATGTACAACCTCTACTGTACTTCTGGTTATCTACCGTGATTATTTTCTGAGTTCCCTTTACAGATGATATTTGGCCAAAAAGTATTATTCAGCGTCGTGCATCTCTATCCCAGGCGTAAGCCTTTTATCTCGACGCCTCATTTTTAGGATTGTGAAAAGCAGATACCCTCTATCGCTAGTTAGATAAATCAACAAAGAAATAAGTACTTTCACCCTAAGGCCGAAGCACTGACAGCTAGGAAGCCTTCATACACATACACGCTAGTGCTAGGGTGCCTGCATACAACGCCGTTTTAGGGTAGTGACAACACCAAAATTTTGACTGCTATTTACCGCCAAATTTGGTGTTGAATTTGGTTTGGCCTTTTGTAGCGTTAGCTACACTGGCCTAGCCAAGCCCGTTTCGCGCGGCACATCAAGAGCCGTGCTGCGCATGCGCAAGGATCAGTGATGTCACACGGCTTGCGCACCGGAGTCACCGGAGCCGGCACCTCTCGCGCACTCCGCCGCCGCCGCGCGCGACTCACCGCCGCCGGTCTGCGCATTCCAGAGGAGTGACGTCGTAGCCGTGGTAGACGCACTGGCGCCGGCGCGCGCTCGCTGTGCAGTCATCGTCTGACACTGCGCTGGAGCCGCTGCGCTTCTGACTGGCGTTTGCCAGTGTGGTATAGCCATGGGAGAAGGAGAGCGCAAATGCTGCTCAACAGCGCAGAAGAACGGAGAAGCTTGACTCATCGGATCCCGAAGTAGCTGCCTGCCAATTAGCGGTTGAGCGTAGGAGACAACCAGGAAAGCTAAGAATAATCAGCTGAACCTTTGCTAACGCTACGTATATCCTGGCATAGCCGAGCTGAGCCACTGCAACTTTTTTTGTCATGCTCTGATGTACTCATGTTGGCACGTGATCTCTATGATTTCTTTAATTTAGTTTTCCACCAGTGTGCACAAGAAATCTGCATACATCTTTAATATACTAGTTGCCTTTTCCATTTATTTGAACACATCACCCTTACCTTTCTACTGCATGTCGTGTGACACATATAAAGCAAGAAGTTATAAGGCACGATGACGTGCTCGTGGTAGGATTATCTCACGCCAAGAATGTGAACTGCATTAAGTATTGTCGTTGCCTTCCAGTTGTACATAATATATAAAGGGTGCTTTTCGAAGTGTGCTGTAAAAAAGGCTGCCCATACTAATCTGTTTAACTAAAACGCAGACGTGCCGTGTACGGCACTCAGACGCGCCGTTGGTCTCTGGCTGCTGAGGCCAAAGTTTATTAAAAGAAGTTAATTAATTTCACGTCACCAAGGGTTGCGGGAAGTGTGGTCTGTCGGCTGATCTTTCGCCATTTTTGTCCCCACAATTAACCCGCCAATTTAGCTGGCGGCGGCAAGTAACCTTACAAAGCCTGTAACTACCCTAAAACGGCGTTTCATGTAGGCACCCTACACTATGCAGGCGCGCCCATGAAGGCTCCCCATTGACAGCGAATGCAAGGTTTACCGTTGCGCTTGGACTACTGGAACGATGGTCTAAATCATAGAGTTTCGCACTCTATTACCTAGACGGAAATCTGACGCTGTTGCGCTGTGGTATGCATGGGACGGCCGGTATATTGTGACTTCGGCTTGGCATCGTTCTTAGGAGAGCCTGCACGCCTTGAAGACGCGCCTGGCTAGCATCGTTCCGTCTGTCACCATGATCTTGCTAAAACTCACATCTCGCATTTTCTACGAAAGCAGCACGGAAAAAGCTGTTTAACTTTGTTATTAGCCAAGAACATGTTTTCTTTAATTCTGAGGACATATTGTTGGATGCACAATTACATGAAATGTAAATAGGATCAGCTGCCGACTAAAGTTGCAGGACAGACGACAAGATTCTCGATCGCTTTGGTACAACTTCTAGTCTGTTCTTCTTCGCTTGATTCTGCATTGTAGGCGAGTAAAATTTATTGAGAGATGCGATATGGGGGAATGAAAGCCTTTTATGTAGATTTTATTTTAAGAACGCATTATTTGCGCACCCATATCCACGTTTTAGACGAAGCCTCGTACAACGCCAGCCATAACAAATCTCGCAGACACATATCCCGTAAGATTTATAGCAATAACGCCCCCACCACGCTCCCTGGTTATCAAACCTTTCATACCACCCACCATCTTCAGCGGGTCTCCACCTTAGTACGGCGTCGTGTCCCTGTTATTCAACATAATCTGCATAGTCCTCACATCGAACACCTATTCCTCGAATTAATTCCCAATCGTAACCGGAAAGAATGCATCTTCCTTCTGAACATTTACAATAGCCCCAAGGACAAAGCAAAGTGTCGCTTCCTCACCCTCTTTAAGAAGGCTCTTCACGTAGCTGGAATGTACCCCCTCCTCATCGGCGGCGATTTGAACCTCGCCCATGCAGGCTGGGGTTACGTTCGCACGGAAGCTGCAGCTCGCAATCTCTGGCAAGATTACCACGACTTAGGCCTAACCCTTGTCACGGATTCCTCCTTTCCCACACGCCTCGGTACCTCCACTACCCGGGACTCTACCCCTGACCTCACCTTCATCAAACATATCAACAATGCACAATGGACCAATATACAGCAAGACCTGGGCAGCGATCATTATATCCTTGCTATATCTTTACCCCAACTCGCTGCCATCCCTGCCCCCCCTAAAGTATTCGCCATTACCGACTGGGATGCTTTTCGTAAGATACGCATTGGTGCTGCCTCAGCATAAGGCATTGCCGACATCAACACCTGGATGCAAGCGCTACGCACTGACGTTCAAACAGCTACTCGGGTGGTAACTACTGATGCCCTAGTTGAACGCATGGATAGCCACCTCGCCCATCTTCTGGAGGCTAAGGCCTCCATCCTAGCTCGATGGAAGGGGCAGCGCCTAAACCGTCGCCTCAGAAGTAAGATCTCTAAAGTCAATACAGCCATCGAGGAGCATTGTCAAACCCTCAGCCGGCAACAGTGGACAGAGCTGTGTAACACGGTGGATGGACAACTTCATCGCCCATCTACGTGGAAACTCCTCAGACACCTGCTTGACAATACTACCACCCGCACTGCCCAACAGGATCGGTTGCAGAAACTCCTTTGCACGGAGACCCTTAAGCAAGGTCCACAACGAGTGCTTGACTACCTCTGCACCAGATATATCTCCAGGGGACAAGTCAGTCCACAGAGAAATTACATCGGTAATCCCAACCCTACACTAGACGCCGATTTCAGCGCATCTGAAATACATGCTGCTCTTCGCAAGCTTAACAGTCGTTCTGCTCCAGGCCCAGACGGGGTCACTAACAAAACCCTTCGCAATCTCGATGACGAGTCCGTGTCCCATCTAACTGACTACATCAACGATTGCTGGCGCAATGGCGCCATCCCAGCTGCCTGGAAGACTGCCAATGTTATCCTAATCCCAAAGCCTGGCAAACCATCTAGCCTCAACAACCTAAGGCCTATCTCCCTCACTTCATGCGTAGGCAAAGTGATGGAACACGCCTTCTTAGCACGCATCAACACACACCTCAAAGACAACTCTATCTATCCCCACACCATCATTGGATTTCGCCCTCACCTTTCTACTGAAGACGCTATGTTGCAGCTCAAACATCAAGTACTAAACGACCGTTCCCCTAACCCGAAAGCCATCCTCGGACTCGACCTCACTCAGGCCTTTGACAGCATTTCCCATGAAGCTATCCTTGACCAGGTCTCCCACCTCCACCTGTGAGAGCGATCCTACAATTACATCCGTGACTTCCTCTGCAATCGCACGGCCACCCTCTCGGCCGGGGATTTACGATCAGACCAGCTTCCCCTTGGCAGCAAAGGTACCCCCAAGGTTCAGTTATCGCTCCCATGCTTTTTAACTTAGTCATGATTGGCCTTGCCCAGCATCTACAACGAGTCGACAATATCAACCATACCATCTACGTCGATGACATCCCCATCTGGGCGTACCGAGGCAGTGATGGTCAAGTGGAGTCAGCCCTCCAAACGGCGATTGACACGGTTGAAGCCTATCTCCAAGGAACCGGACTGCGCTGTTCGCCGGCTAAATCGGAGCTTCTTCTCTACAAGCCCATTCAGCGGGGACGCCCTCCAAAACACCAATCTGAGCACCGACCCTGTGACTCTATCACCTTACGCCTTCAAGATGGCAGTCCTATACCACACGTCCCTAGTATCCAGGTCCTCGCTCTCACCATCTCTACCAATGGCTCCAATTGGCTCTCAACAAGATCTGCGCCCAATCTCAAAACACCCTACGCCTTCTTAAACGCATCTCCAACCGACGAGGGGGACTCAAAGAAGAAAGCCTTGTCCGCCTCGTGCAGTCATTTGTCATATGCCACATCACCTACGTTGCTGCGTACCTCAACTGGTACCGGGCTCAGCAAAACAAGCTCGACACCCTCATACGAGGGGTCTACAAGCATGCACTTGGCCTCCCGCATTACAC
The DNA here is from genome assembly GCF_013339745.2 of Dermacentor silvarum. NCBI lineage: Eukaryota > Metazoa > Arthropoda > Arachnida > Ixodida > Ixodidae > Dermacentor > Dermacentor silvarum. The sequence goes on from NC_051163.1 coordinate 87,917,808, forward strand.
CAGTACTGAACTCTTCAACCAACTAGGAGTTCACAACACCCTTGCCGAACTCATTGAAGCACAACAACGCTCTCAGCTTGAACGGCTCACCCTTACTGAAACGGGACGCTTTATTCTATCTACGCTTGGCTTTACTTACCATCAGCAACAGGGCCCCAAAAAATCGATCCCGACTGACATCCGTAGCTGGATCCACACAGACCCTATTCCTAGAAATATGCACCCTGAATATAACAGGGCCCGGCGCCAAGCTCGGGGGGAGCAATCATAAAAGCCCTTGCTCATGTACCTGGCGTTACATTTGTTGATGCAGCCCAATATTCCCATGGCACACGATTTGTGGCCGTCGCCACGCGCGATGCAGTCCTACACCACGCCTCCAGCGTCACTACCCCCTCTGCCGAAACGGCTGAAGAAGTGGCCATCGCCCTGGCCAATCTAGATCCCACCTGTCACACCATCGTGTGTGACTCTCGCTCAGCCGTCACTAACTTCAGCAAAGGCCGTATTTCTCCTCAAGCTCTTCGTATCCTCCGCCAGGCACCACACTCTAAAGAAAGCATGATCTCCCTGACATGGATCCCGGCCCACGCGGGCACTGTCCACCCACACCTCCCCAACCTCAACGAGGTCACCCACTCCATTGCGCGAGGACTAGTCAACCGCGCCGGAGACACTGGAGACGAGTTAGACACAAGGGACAATCTAACGACTTATAACGATCTCGTTAAGCCATTTTACCTTAGTCGCCGAACCTTCCCCCCACCTCACCCCAAGTTCAGCCGGGCGCAGGCTACCACCCTGCGTCTGCTACAAACAAATACGTACCCTTCACCCGCCCGCCTCCAGCTTATATTCCCTGAAGTTTACAATACCCTGAACTGCCGGTGCTGTGGCACTCACCCGGCTACGCTTCCGCATATGCTGTGGGAGTGCCCAGCACAGTACACACACATTAACACGACAACCCTCTCGTCGAGGTTGCGTGAGGCTCTGGGGAGCTCCGCCCTCGACGACCAAACCTGGGCGACCCAGCACGCCCGTGAGGCGGCGGCGAGGCAAGCCCTCGACGTCCCCTCATGGGAGGCTTAGGCCCGGCCATCTTAAAGTGCTGGTTCCGCAATAAAAGTTTATTCCTCCTCCCATATCCCGTAATTCCCATAACGGCACAGCACGTTTTAGGAAACTCACATTGACGGTGGCGCCAGATTACCCTCTAGGTGTTATGGCGAGTAACTCTGTGCTCTAACTACACACGGGTATGACACGTAAGCGCGACGTAGTACGCATGGCAACTCATTCTGAGTGGAAGGAAAGGCGCGCTGCCAGCTGTCGTCTCGCAACGCTAGCGCAAAAACGAGCGTCTGAGGCGTTGCACCACGATGGTGAACGGGACAATACCAATAGGAAAAATGTCCGTTATAGACGGACGATTAGTGAAATATTAGGCAATGTTAGACGTTTACTGCTCGATGCATTAATAGCACTGCATACAGACAGCAGCTAATCAGCAATGTTATCCTACGTATTATCATGCTTGGCAACCAACGTTCTGGTGGAAATTGGACATAATTTGAGAACAGTATGTAATGCATAGGATGGACAACCGGTGGACCATTAGTTGATCACCGTCATGCTATCGTCGATGTCGCATTGCCACTGTTATGCGCTCGCTCGCGTCACGCGGAAAATTGCTCGCCTACACAGACATATCTTACTGAAAGGCAAATATGGAAACATGGTACACGGAGAGAAAAGGACATCACAGATGCCTTGTGTCCTTGATTGCACGCCTGTCTTTCGATATAACACATATCGCTACCACGTACTAAGCTTTCAGCCGTACGGAAACGTGTTCGTCCATCTAGCAATGCTTTACGGGCCCCAACTGATCCTGGATTGCCAGGTAACTGCAACGCGCTTCGTATAATATCGATTTCCAAAAGGCGGGAACCTGTGTAACCCTTGAATTTTGACTACCTCGCGGTGAATTGCACGGTGATGTTCGCGAAAGATGTTTATAGAAAATGGGTTCAAATTGTCAAAGGCAACTTTGAGGACCTTCAAACACTTACCACTGAACCCAGACCAGAAGCTTATTCTAGGGAAGCGATCAATAATCTGGCGGTATCACGAGAATAAATAGCTATAAAAACAACAATAAGTGAAATGAAGGAACGCGTAATAAGTAGTATGCTGGGGGTGTATTTTATATGTTTCTTATTCTTCAATAAGGTGATTAGTTATGTGCGTTTTCGTCTTGCTGTGCCCTGCGCACTTATTACAAATCGAACAGTAATCAACTCTATCACCTTTCTACTCTCCTAATTTATTAGATAATATTGAACTTATAATACGGGATAGTAAGAAAATAAAATTACCGTCGTACCTACGCGAGAACAACGAATGAATGCTCCTGCACGACTCAAAGCAAGTCCGATGTGAGCGCGTGCCTTGTCCCGTAGATACGGCGATCGCACCGGGAGTACCCGACATACGAACGATTAGTTGCTTTGCTGATTATAATTAAGCAAAAAATGCCGAAGACTATGCCTGCAAGCAATTTGGCTAAAATGAGAAGAGATCCTGAATTTTGCTACTAATGTTGTCTGAGTAATGTTGCTACTAACATATCGCCGCATGCTCGTGATGCGATGACAAACTTATTCCAAGTAGAAAAACAAATTATGAGGCGTGGTCCGTGATCAGTTTGTAGCCTTCACTTGAACCTGACACAGCATATGAACAACCACAACGAAAGAAGTAAAGGTAACGTAGCATGTTTCACTTTTCAAATTAAGGTCACGTACGACCTTATTCACACAGGCAAGTGCACACTGGCATTGGATGTCAGGCAATGAAGGGAAAACGTTTTGTTACGAAAACTTTGACAGGGTGAAGGACGGAAGGCCCAAGAACACGTAGCTCGGCATGGGGGGTGTTGTTTGATGCCTTGTCAGAATGACTTGATGTGGTCGCTGTCATCATTGGCGGTGAACCCTCCGGTGACATCTTGATGCTTTCCAATTCCTATGGAGCCATTGGACCATTGGACACTGGCCGTCTTCGTGGCAGGAAGTGCACTTCGAGCAAAGCAGCCAACAAAGCAACCGGCTTTTCAAACAGCGCGTGCAGCATGAATGCCGCCCCGACTGAAGCGACAAAGTTGCCGGCCACCAGGATCGCCTGAGCGTTAACGAAAGGAGGCAGTAAATAAAAACTACAATCAATTGGCAGATTGAAACTCAGAGGAAAATGCGTAGTCTTATTGCCATTCGAAAATGCATTACCCTATTAGTAATTGAATTATGTCAGACCCACAGACAAACCGACTTCTTAGGCATACGGATCTGAACGCAACCTGCAGAGTACAAACTCATAGGCAGTAAGATGATGCGCTAAAAACCTTGTTGCCACAAGAGCTTTATTCCCAGAAAAAGAACAGGTTGAAGGCGGATCTTTCATTTTCTGAATTGTGCACCCGAACCTTAGTGGCGTAAGTCACTGTGACGTCACGGTTTTCAAAGTGTGCGCTCCTATTTTGGTTGGTGCGACGCAGTAAACATTCAGTCTGTTTTGACTCCTTTAGAACACGATGTGATCGATGTATGGACAAGCGATTAGCTAGGCTCGTGCAAACGTTGCCAAGAACTACGTTGTCATGGGGAGCTTGTGCGTTGGCTGCAAGACGGCGTTAACACAAATCTACGGAGTGCTAGAAGGGGGTAGTGGGTTCAGGGAGGGCCCGTGGCTGACGCTCTTTTTGCAAACCAGAAACACGTGTAGCACATTGGCATTCGTGCCTCAAACGGACGACTTGTACTGGCCACGCTGTGCTCGCGGCTTGTGACGTCACTAGAGGTATACATGGCTGTGTTGGTGGCGGCACCTTGCGAAATAGCATTCAACGAGAGACTATTGTGACTACGTTCTTCGCTGCTTCGTGCAGCAACGCGACCTTCATCAAGTAATATTGTTAATTTATACTTCCGCGAAGAAGAGTCGTGCAGCTCAAGTCGGTCGCGCAGCACAACACTTAGTTCGTTTCCTATTGGTTCAACACAGCAGCAATGCGCCCAAATTGAACCACTAATTCGGTTGATGCGAAATTCCGTGGCCGCCACAGTTGGCTATAATGCTCAATCAGCGAAAAGGCCGCATCGGCAGAATTGAGGGAGGCGACTCGGCTGGCCACACAAGAAGTAGAAGGTGTTTATTTGACACAAACCGTTACGATAGCGTCGATGATGACGTTCGTATTCGCAGAGCTGACGTCAAACATCGTAGTTGAAGAGATTCTCGAGATACCCTCTTAGGCTGATAATCAGGGTAAGGACACCGGTCAGCAGTGTTCGCACATCATGCAGCTCATAATGTTTCGAATCCTTTTGCACATTTTTTCTACAAAGTGAGAACCACTGAACAATGTTTCAGTCTTGTATGTTAAATGCAATGATTTGCAACGGTGCAGAGGTCTGCACAGAACCGGTCGGCATGGCAATAAAACCTCGAATATGCAAAATGCAATACTTTGAATCATCTACGCTAAAATACTTCTTTGTTCACATTCATTTGGTATTAATGCAGTTTTACTTATTGTTTTTTGTCCTGAGATATTGGGCACGAAAAGAATAATGCATTTCCGGTTTTTTTAGATCGCTTCTGTTACGAAGTTAGGGTAAGACAAACATATTTTGAACAGTTATTTCGAGTTCATCTTAAAAGGAGTTTATACATCAGTTGGGAAACATATTTCCCGCATATTTGTCTATCAGATCTCTCCTTCCCGACCTGTACCTCACTAACGTCACCACTGACATCACGAGAAGCAGATCACAAAGCTGCTAGTTGCAGTATTTGTTTCAATGTCGTGTTTTTTAACTTTATTCAACGTTACTTATGCGTTATTTTACGAATTGCATGCCGTTATGCGTAAGTTAGGTTCCAGACAAATTTAACAGAATCACTTCTCTGAAGTGACAATAAGTGCTACAGAAATTCTGAGAGTTGTCTACTAATGCGTAAGCATTCTTTGGCTTGGCGGTTCATTTTTTACAGCGAAGCTTCTAAGAGCTCACTCTTCGATGGTCGCGTCCGGCAATAGAAAAAAAAAAACTCATTGGCCGTATCCTGTATGTGCGAGTGAAAGCGCGCGAGGGCGAGGGACGCGCGCTTTCACGGGGAGCGAACGCACGGTGGAGAGCAAACACGACTTCCCAATGGAAGGGGAGTGGTGGGCGAGGAGGGCATCGAGCATGGCATCGAGGCACTCTAGAATGTGCGTGTGCGTGCACATCATCAACGGACACCATCACTTCCGCTCTATCAGTAGTTTGTTGCGAGATCAATCAGCGTGCTCGTCAGAGCTGCTTACCCAGCGCCAAACGCAAGCTCGACCACCACGTGCTTAGCGCCCACGCTCGTAACCCAACATCCGTCGGACCCATAGGATATACACATAACAAAAGAAGTTACCATTTGCTGCTGAGCACTTGTATAATTCGTGATCTACCAAACCAAGCATGCTTCTCATTATGCAGTGGAGTCTGCTGAATTTTTTCTTCTTTTTCTGCACCTAATTCTTCAATGATCTGCTAGAATAATCCCCTGCTCCAGTACCTAAGTAGTAAAACAACTTTTTTCTGTTTTCAGTAGTTTCGAATAAGACTTGGCGCTCCCTGGAAAGGTAATCTGTCAGCTTCTTAGCATACAGAAATGATCGTATTATAGATGGGCAGTTTTAGAAAAGGGTCAGGAAAACCTTGCGCTATGGTGGTTGCTGAAACCAAAGAGCTCAATATAGGAAAGTTTTCGCGTCGTCCTGCATTAGCGCTCGGTCTTGGCTTCGAATGCAACGCCGGTTTTGCTGTATTATGCTATGTAATGTTCGTGGTAACCATACCAAGACCACGGCCGCTTGATAAAAAATTGTGTGTTTCTTAGCTCGGCTATGCCAGGATATACGTAGCGTTAGCAAAGGTTCAGCTGAAGGTCCGAGTCGCACTGGCGCTTTCGCTGAGTTTCACAGTATATTCAGTCGATCGGCGAGCCTTGACGTCATCGACGGCGTTTTGTTGTTGCTGCAGGGGTGGTCGGGCACGTCGCTCAGCCTCCTGGCGACGCCGCTTTGCTAGACGTTCGTCCCTTTGCTCCAGTGTCTCCGCAGCACGTTTAGCCTTCTTCTGTTCATTCCTCCTACGCTCAACCGCTAATTGCCAGGCAACTACTTCGGGATCCGATGAGTCAAGCTTCTCCGTTCTTCTGCGCTGTTGAGCAGCATTTGCGCTCTCCTTCTCCATGCTATACCTCACTGGCAAACGCCAGTCAGAAGCGCAGCGTCTCCAGCGCAGTGTCAGACGGCGACTGCACAGCGAGCGCGCCGGCGCCAGCGCGTCTACCACGGCTACGACGTCACTCCTCTGGAATGCCCAGACCGGCGGCGGTGAGTCGCGGCGGCGGCGGCGGAGTGCGCGAGAGGTGCCGGCTGCGGTGGCTCCGGTACGCAAGCCGTGTGACATCACTGATCCTTGCGCATGCGCAGCACGGCTCTTGATGTGCCGCGCGAAACGGGCTTGGCTAGGCCAGTGTAGCTAACGCTACAAAAATGAAGGTGTCGCCTGCCACAGCGGCCGTGCCAATACTTTATCTCTGTAAATATTTGTATCTCTGGAAAAGCTACAAAAGAAGAATGGGAACCGAGGGGCTCGATTACCTCCGCATTACGCGTGCGTTGCACCACCAATTGTGCTACGGGTTGCGGGTTCGGCTCCCACCGGCGACAAGTTATCTTTTCATCCACTTTCATTTCCCTTTTCTTCATTATTTTCTATATTCCAATTTCAACTACACTTAATTTCCCCGATGCTTTCCTTGGCTTCGTTGTCTCTTGGCTTTATGTGGTTATGGAAAAGCTACAGGACATTTTAGCAAATAGGGAGGAAAAACGCCCTTCAAATTGTGTTCTTCCGCACCGCCTCCTCGGCTGCTGGATTGATGCAGAGAGAGAGAGAGAGATACAACTTTAATGGTGCCAGCAATTCACGAGGGCGGACGCAGCCTCCCTCCGCCTAGCAGACGGCCGAGATCCCCTGGGTCTCAGCGGCTGCCTCGGCTAGCTGGACGGCCCAGACCTGGTCTTGCTGGTCTGAGCTGAGCAGCAGGGTCTCCCACTGCTGCCGGTTTTGAATTTTGCGGCCCTCGAAAGGAGCCGCCTTCGAGCATGCCCATAGAATATGTGGCAGATCCGCCCTACATTTACATAATTTGCATTGATCGTTGTATTGCCCTGGATAGAATCTGCTGCAGGCCACCGGGTTTGGATACATGTTTGTTTGCAGGAGGCGCCAGGCCACCGCCTGTTTCCTGGTTAGCGCGGGATGAGCTGGTGGGTACCGGGCCCTTCCCAGCCGATAGTAATCGGTTATTTCTTTGTAGCTGACCATGCGGTCTCCTCTCGTTCCCGGCTGGGCGGGCTCACTTGCTCGGCGAGTAAGTCCTCGAGCTACGTTGTGAGCCGCCTCGTTGCCGGGGAGAGAGGAGTGCGCGGGTGCCCAAATAATTTGGATCGTCCCACGATGACGGTAGCTGTTACTATTTAGAATTTTGAGCGCCTCTGGCGAGATGCGTCCTTTCGCGAAATTGTGAACTGCAATTTTGGAGTCGCTTATGATCACTCGCGCTTTCGTGGAGGCCACCGCTAATGCTATGGCGGCTTCCTCCGCAACTTCGGCGTTGTCCGTTCTCACGGTGCCGCTCGCGAAGGGTTCTCCGTCCGCGTTTACCGCTACTACGGACATCCCTTTGCGTTCTCTGTATTCCGCGGCGTCTACGTAGGCCACGCCCTCTACGTCATGGTACTTGCGCTCAATGTGGCGTGCCCTTGCCTCTCGTCGCTCCTTGTGGTGCTCCGGGTGCATGTTCTTCGGCAGTGGAGGAATTTTAAATTCTCTCCTCGTCTCTAGTGGAATGCTTAGTTTGGTGCCGTGTTGCGCTTCATATCGAATTTTGAGTTTCTGTAGAATGTGTCGCCCCGTTGGGGTTTGTGTGAGTCTTTCGTATTGGGCGGTAGTGTGCGCCCCGATTAGTTCGTCAAGCGTGTTGTGTAGCCCCAACTCTAAGAGTTTGTCGTTGGGTGTTGTGACTGGGACACCAATTGCCTGTTTGAATGATCGTCTGATGATGCATTCCATCTTGTTTTTTTCTGCTACACCAAATCTTAGGTACGGTGCCACATAGACGACGCGGCTTATGACGAAGGCCTGCACTAAGCGAATTAGGCTGACCTCCATCATGCCGTAGCGTCTATTGGCAATCCGTTTGATTAGCCTTAGTGTTTGCTGTGCGCTGTTTTCTAGCGCCTTGATGGTACCGAGGTTTCTGCCTTCCGCATGCAACCAGAGTTCGGACTTTTGAGAGGAGCAACTGAGCCCCTTCTCTGCCGCGTAGCGTTCGACGGCCTCGGTGGCCTGTTGGAGAGTTTCCTCGATTTGGCGTTCGCTGCCGCCTGTCACCCACAACGTTATGTCGTCGGCGTACAGGCTGTGGTTGAGGCCGCGGATCTTACTGAGGATTTTCGGCAGGCCGATCATGGCCACGTTGAAGACAAAGGGGGACAATACCGAGCCTTGCGGCGTTCCCCTACTACCCAGTTTTATGTCATCCGACTTGATGTCTCCTATCGTGATTTGAGCTGTGCGGTTCGAGAGGAAGTCCCGGACGTAGGTGTAGGCCTTGCGACCTACCCCCAGGTCCTGAAGGTTCCCTAGGACCGCTTTGTGCGTAATATTATCGAAGGCCTTGGTGAGGCCCAACCCTAAGATAGCTTTCAGTCCCGTTCCTCTGCCCCGCGCGTCGAGGATTTGATGTTTTATTTGGAGCAGGACGTCCTGCGTGGACAGTTTCGGCCTGAACCCGATCATCGTGAGCGGATACAGACCTCTATCCTCCATGTAGTTGCTTATTCTAGTGAGAACGACGTGCTCCATCAGCTTCCCCACGCACGAGGTTAGAGAGATGGGTCTGAGGTTCTCAATCAGTAATTTCTTCCCGGGTTTGGGGACCATCACTACGTGCGCAGATTTCCACTGCGGCGGTATTGCACCCTGTTCCCAGCACGCGTTCATGTACTTTGTTATTGCCGCGATGGATTCGTCATTTAGGATTGCGGAGAATCTTGTTCGTAATACCATCCGAGCAAACGCCAAGTAGACGCCGAGCATTCGATGTGGCACGCGTGAACATTTATACGAGCCGTTCGCCATTAGTACTGGCTAAGGAGGCTGCAAGGAGCTGCTGAGAAAACGCATAGATGAAAGCTGAGCCTCACTGTTGCATTCAAGCAAGCACAGTGTATGGTTACAACGCGAAAACATTTCTGCATCAATCCAGTGCGCACAAAGTCGGCACTGGATTGTGCCGGAGAAGCCGGCACCACCCTCTTAATGCGGTTATCTATTTTCACTGTGCTGACTCGGCCCCATCGAAACCCTCTCCACTAGAGCGTGCTCCTCACCTCTTGTCAGCCAATTAGATAAGAAAAACCGCTGAGTGTAGACAATGTTATTGGTCTTGAAAGCGAACAAAGGTGATCTCCTATAAACGAGGAGAATGTTTGATTGGGTTGTTCAGACAACGCTGCGGGTCACCGCCCGATGCTTGCGTTGGTGGTTACGTAAATTTGACGTCAGGAGTTTGGAATCAAATCAGTCATGGAATCATTTTACGTTATAGCGCCCCTGATGTTTTGCCCTCAGCGTGCATTTACACTAAGGGATGACTGGATTTGCCATTTATTTCTGTCTGGGCAGAGAGGCGCAAACGCAAAATCGACAAGTGCAAATTGCCGACAAGCGCAAAATCGGATCTAATCGGGTGGTCTGGGTGGTATGGGCGTGGGTGGTATGGACGCATGTTGATGCGTAATCGCGGTTACGGAGGCTATTGCTTTTACCGGTGGTAAACGCCACAGTTATTTCGTCGTATATGACGTGCATGCGCAAAGGGCTGAACGTTTTACGTATCACTGGAATAAATCATGTACCAAGCAAAAACAAAGCTCTCTCATCCCACCATTTATGAGAGAGTCAAGGCCGGAACTATATTACGTGGCGTAATGATATTGCCTGTGTGCGCCACGTACCTTTGGCAGTGCTGCAAGCTACTTGTGAGACAGAGTATACATAGTGTCAAATAGTGTGTACGAATGTATTATCTGCGTACATATACTGCTGTATATATCTTTGGTTTCCACATTTCCAGTACATTAATTCTGTAAATTCTTATTTTTTTCCTAATAGTATACAGGGTTTTCCTAGTGATGGTCATCTGTGCTGTTGTTGTAATTAGTACAGCAATAACCTTCCCCTTATTGAAGCCTGTTACAGATATTGATGCGTGTACATTGAGCGTCATAGTAAGAATTGTTGAAATGAAAATGTTATTGCTGTAAATATTTCGTCCTGTAACGGTATAAGACGATGCATTCGAGCGGATTGTTACGTTTGTATTGTATATAGCTTTGCATGGTAACCCTGTTCTCGTACTGGTTGTGCATATACTCTAGCTCAATCCATGAGGAGTTAGTAACGAAGTTGTAACCAAGATACGATTAACTTCATGTTATGGGAGGTTGGTCCTATACGAAATAGCGAGATGCATTGTAAGCTGCATGGTCTTGTTATATCATGAATGAGGAAATTGCAGCTGTCCTAAAAATGCAGAAATTTAAGTCACAATTTTGGCTTGTTATACGTTTTAAGGCTTGTGTCACGGACGACCCCCCCCCCCCCCCCCTTATAATTCTCTAATGAAGGCCGCGAAATGCTAGCTGGAATGAACAGTTTTGACTTGGCGTGCCTAAGATGCTGACATTAAAAGATGTAACCCAGGAACATCATGTTTTTGCTAGGGCCAGTAGCGAGTTATAGGGCTAGCTAGGCCTCTAGATCAAACACGTGACCTCGACCTGGGCAGCGCTATGCCATAGCGACTGCACTACCGCAGCAAGTTATCGAAGCAGTTATCGTCAAAATACAGAGCTACTATTTAGCGTGACGCAGGTCCTGTTAGGATAGAAAAAGTTGGACGGCGATTGAGCCTCCAGCTGAAGTCTACGAAAGACATGATCTTCCTGAGTGAGTTGGGCGTGAGATAGGAGCGGAGTCACAGCGCACCGCTCTTTGTCGCGTCACTCCTCGCGTGAGGGGATTAGCAGGAGCGTCGTACTACATTCTTTAAGCACGAAAGTTTTTTTTATGCCGGGGTTTGCGATGAACTTGCGTTAAGGATCTGACGTTCAGCGCTAACGAGTAAAATAAGCTTTGTTGACAGGGATGGCACCTCTATATAGGAGCGGGGAAGCGATGTACTGCGTCATGACGCTAACGATCGCCGAGAGGGAGCGCTTCCGAAGTCACAGCGCGACTCGGTATAGCCTTGTGTTGGCACTTTCCGCACATGGTTTGTCTTTTGCGCTGGATTAGCTTGTGGAAACTATTTGCCGACGTAGTGCAGCTTCAACGTGCATCAGCAGTGCTTACGCGCCGCCTAGTGATTCACTTGCGATGGCCGCAACTAAGAAAACTGCTGCGCTAAGTGGCGCAGAAAGGCAACGGCGCCGACGGGGAATCTCGCTTTGGTCCGGCGAGAGGCAGGCCAGCCTGAAGCAGAACGCCTTCGCGCGTCGCAACTGAACTGACTGCCCAAGACACTACGGAACCGGACGAAAGAAATTGCCATGGTTTAAGGCGGTCAAACCAAGTTTGTCAAGCGATAGCAAAGTTTTGCTTGCTTTGGGAAATGACAAAGACGCTGCTCGGCATGGTAACCAACTACCGCATCTACAGTTGCACCACAAGACAACACACAGACACTGCTCGGGTTGGCAGCAGCAGCGAGCGAATTTACCGTCATGCTGCGCCTCGCTTCAATGCTAAATAAGCGTCGAAATCACAGAGCATGCGAAGCTTCCAGCACTCGGCGCCCTTTCAGCACATTGCAGTTCGCTTTCAAGGTGTGGACGCCCACGCGGTGTCCACACCTTGCTGCGGCGTGTTCTACACACGCAGCAGCACGTTGTTCCTGCGTCTGGGCGATGGAGGGGTCTTTGCGCGCATGCGGGCCCTTCTTGCTTCAGTGCGATTAGCTTTTCACAGTAGGTTCTTGGTTGGCGTTCTGACAACACGTGGAGGCAGGTCTGCGCGATGTGAAGGACGGGGTGATTCGCTGCAGAAACGCAACACCAACAGGTATAACTGCGAGTCGGCCTAGTTGGAACAGATTCATTTTCTTAAATTTTTGCGCGCAAACAAACAGGGATGAAGAAAAGGAGACACAAGGACGAGGACATCAGTTGTTAGAAAGCGCTCGTCCTTGTGTCTCGTTTTCTTCGTCCCTGTTTGTTTGCGCGCAAAAATTTAAGAAAACCAACAGGTACCACCACGGCTACTATACGTGTGAGAAAACGATGGCACAGTCTGGCGGGGTCTGCATAGATGCGTTACAGTTCGTTCCACCAAGCAAAGCTGTCTACCCTCAGGTCTTACAATACGGCTTGTTCTGTGCACCAATTTGTGCAATTGGAACCTGAACGCGCATAGACATATTTCGCTACCTGGCATTCAAATTCTGACGAAAAGAGAAAGCGTACAGTTAATGTTAACAATGATTTTTAAGACGTATAAAACTAAACAAATAAATGTGTTTATGTGTAATTATCGGCGAAGGCGGAAGATCACATACAGTGTTGATATAATTGATATTGCAATGAAACAAGCCAAGTGCCTCAACGCGCTAGCTTGCATGCGGGAAATGCTTAAAGGGTCCCTGAAATGGTTCGGACAAATATTGTAGATGCGTAGGATGCAGCTACAGTAAAACATTCGCGTCACAATTTAAGTGAAGCGTTTCATATTAAGAGAGCTACGGGCGATTACAAGTTACCTTCCTCCCTAGCCATGCATTTCCTCCTCAACTCGCTCGCCGAGTGATCGGGGCTAAGCTCTGCCTGCGCTGGCTCTACGTCATGTTGTGACGTACGTTGTCGTCTCTTTCCGGTTGTCTTGGAGCCAGCGCGTGAAGGCTCGCCAACCTCCCCGCTAGCCGCCCGGCCGTCGATCCCCAGCGAAAGCGATCAAGCAGCGTGCGTTGCGAGCGTTCTGTCGCAGCGCCGAGCGTGTCCAGTATTCCGGTAACCACAGGCGAGCTGGGTGTTTTGACGGGTAGCCAGAGGCGTAAACTAAAGCCCCTCCATACCGCTGTGATGAAGGAGCTTCGTAGACGTACGTGAGTGGCCTGATCGGCATGCGCGGTCCAGCAATCTGGTGGTGCAGAGCATAACCAGCCATAAATAGAGCTAATATTCCTGTAACCAAGTGTAAAACATTTTAAACATGACAACGTGTTCCAGATTATGCTCCTGCCAAAAATTTGAGCCAGCAGCTAAGTAGAAAAAAAAAAAAAAAACCTTGGTTACTGCTATATTAGCTGTGCGTTTGGTTGAGCTTTGTGCCGCCAGGTGGCTGCACCGTGCAAGCAGTTCTTGTTTGAACCTCCGTTCACGCAAAACGTGGTAAAGCGGCCAGTACACTTGCGCTTGCGTTTACCTGAATACCGGACACGCTAAACTCCATTGTGACAAACCTTCGACGTGAAGCGACGGCCGCAAACGTGTAGATGCTGGCGCCGTTTAGATTCGTTTGGATACCGAAAGTCCAATGCGCTGCAGCCCCTCGGCTCGCCTGCTGCCTTGCAGCGGGGCATGATGTAGCAGCTTGACATGTCGCCTATCGCTATGTTTGCAGCCCACAACGCAACAAGGGAGAACCATGGTGCTCGCGAAAAGAAAGAACAAGACCAACACTGACCGCGCAGCTCTCGTCAACACGGAGCACGTTTTAACACAAGCAGACGACACTTTCTGTGGGCCGGAAGTGCTTTTAGTGTAGTGATACATGTCCTTGTGCATTCTCTTTCTGTTACTTTTTTGTATAGAAACAAATTAACTAACACCTAAACTATTACGAACATTTGTTCACCATAATGTTGGAAAAATTATCGATGAGGCGCCCTGGGCAGCCAGTCGAATAGCTGACCCAGTGACGTGTTATGGGCAAATCGCGTCACTTGGGCACAAAATTCAGCCGATTGGCGTGCTGCGATCGGTAGCGATGTACCTTTTTAAAACCTTGTAATAAATTACACGCTTTACGTGGAGTGTTTAGATGCGTCAATTATTGATCAGAAGGACCTACTCTAACGACTCAGTACGTTTGTACAAAATCGTCAAAATCGTTTCAAGGTCCCTTTAAGAAATGTAGCTCGCGAGAAGTAAATACGCGTAAAGGCATTAGCTTCCGAAACAGCTTCTTCGCTTGATAATTCTCCGATCTATCCCAGCGGTAGCCCACTTTCTATGGCGTCGCGTTGCTGAGCTCGAGGTTCACTGGTTCAATCGCAGCCACGGCGGCATATTTAGATAGGCGCGAATTCCATAAACACTCATTTACTTAGATTTGGGTGTGTGTTACACAACCCCAAGCGGACAAAAAATATTTCGGAATCCCCCACTACGGCGCATCTCGTAATCAGAGTGTGGTTTTGACTTGTAAAACCTCAGAGCAAGATTGTCTTACTTGCTTTAAATTCAGCCATTATGCGATATGCAAACGAAGTGCTAGTCGCGCTTGTTTATCTCGCGCCTAATTGATAACGCACTTGAATCCTCACCTGTGTTTGCAACAACCCGCTGATGGTCCTGGGCGGTGGGCTTCACTGGACTGAGCACATCCAGAAGTGTGGCCAGAGCGACCGTGGCCCCAAATATTCCAAGAACGAGGCTGATATGAAACGTGAGAAACGCCATGTTTATACGCCATTTCAACTTGAGTTGCACAGTTCACATTCATTATTTCGTTTTTATGGACAATTCGATCATGCACGCCACATAAATGGCAATGCTAAACATGGTTTTTTGGCGCTAGATGGAACATACAGAAGAAAACACACACACACGCGCCTTGTGCGCCGTGCTTGTGGTACGTCCCATCTAGTGCCCAAACACCATGTTTAGGAAACCCCACCAACATACCAAAGATATTCTAATACGCTGACAATGCGCTGCGCTTTCACTGTTTTCGTTTTTTCCTTCTGCTTTTTTCCCCTTCCGCAAAACTGTGCTTGAGGCGACCACCACCAAGTGAGACACCTTAACGCGGTTTGCCTCTTACGATAATCACTTTGGTCTTCCTCAATTTGTGGCAATTTGTGGCGATAGGTCCCTTGAAACGAAGAAGCTTCTTATTTGACAAGTGAGTTCTGCGGGAACCCGCGATGGGGGTCAAGCTACTTGAAAGGTGAAATCTCCCGTTCACCTTCACGTTACAGTACGGCCGGATGACAATTTTCCCGTTCATGAGGCTTGTGATTTAAAACTTTATGTCGGACATCGAATAATCCGCAGTGTTAGAGATCGCTAAAGAATGCATTACGATACCTGTTTTCCTTCTAAAGTTGCTAGCAGCGATATTTTCAGTCAGCGCTATGTGGCATGTGCCGGTTCCAAGCTAATCTACGAGAAGCGGCCAGAGTACAGGATGAGCCAGAGGACTAGGCTCTGTGACACACAGGAGGGCAGAACGCGGGACAGCATCTGGCTTATGCGATAGCCAAAGTACATATTCTGGAGCGGCCTGCTAATGGAGTTCCGTGGTTATACTGGTGCGCTAGGTTGCAATGTAACAAATAGTCAATTATAGGTGATTGGAGACAATTAATAGTTTTGGAATAATTTCATGCTAGCGACAGGCATCGGAAATTCGGCAATAACGGCCGATAGCCTATTCGTTGAATAAATGTTCGCTAATTACATGCTTGACAAATATTTGAAAGCCGACTGCTGCAACTGCAAAATCGGAGCTGGTAAGTTATGCATGTCTGCCATAGCGGGGATTTCACCGACAACTAGCAGCGTGGTGACGCTTGACTTCAGAGATGGCGCGAACGCTTACGATTGACGCGCTTCTCCAGTGCGCTTTACTATTAAGTGACTATTTTGGCAGAAAATTGACAGGCACAACTTTATGGCTTTGCGCATACTGTCGCCAGACCAAAGGAAGACGGACTTGTTGTGTGGAATTAATTACGACTGTTAGTGACGTGCCGACTTTAAGGAGTTAATACACATGATGACAAACAAGGACAGGTATGGCGAGGCAGTTGTCGCATAACTGCTTAGCGGCCTATTGGCACCATCTCAGTGCGCACAGCGGGCTACAATTTACTGCTTGTCTCCGAGCACCATAGAGTCACTGGATGCATCCTGCCTTCTCGCGCCCGGTAGCCATGACAAATTCCGAATTGTTCTTAGCCTGCAAAGCTGATAATGAAATCCTGAACCAACTGCGTCACCGTGGGATTTGGAGAATACAGAGCTGTGCAGAGGAGACTGCAGTCCACTCCTTTGATACTGTAGAATAATGAGATTTATTCCGAAGCAGTGGCTCTTGCGTTAGCCAATACTGTCACATCGCATACTAGCAGCTGTGAAGGGAGAAAAGTATGACCACTCTGTTTCAGCTTGTAGCAGCAATAAATAAATTGACACGGTATACAGTCGAATCCGGATATATCGAATCTGAAGTTGATAACAAAAAAGTTCGTTATATAGATAATTTGATATATAAAATTAAAAGTTTGGGCTCGATATATGCGGATTTGACTGTATATGAGATTGTGACGCGTACGCCGATACGTTGAACGGTTACAATGCGGTTTAGCCAGGCACACCTTTGAAGAAATGCTTCCATAAAGAACAGATTGTAGAATTTCGTACTAGTAATCACATAGTTGGCGGCGAATGTTTTTCAATATGGAGCTCATGTACGTTTGCTATAGGTTTGAATGAACAGTGAGAAATTGTCGCAGGCTACTCACATAATTAGCACAGGCGTCTTCTCCGGTCGTTCGTTGTCGTCACAGATTGCAACGACACTGGCGAGGTTCCACTGTGAAAGAGCTGAAAGCAGCGAGAGCGGCAAAGTCGCATTTTTCGCTCACATTATAACGTTTGTTTCACAACATCGTTGGCCTGCTCAAGTAGGCCACTTGCTGTATGCAGCATATTTATTTTGGCACGTTACTTGTGTCAACGCATGGTACAGCTATCAGGCGGTGCAAGTATTTAGTTGTAAAAAAGTGGTACAAGAGCAGTCTGCTTTCAATAGGCCATTGCGCACTTGTTTCTCTTCTGTTCGTTCCTTTGGCATTACCAAATCAATTATTACTCAGACATCAATATAAATATTCACTAATATACTAAATGGTCAACATCAGCTGAATTAAAAAAACACAGGCAACACAAGCTTATCAAGATGATTCTTATTTATCAGAAGCTACACTAAACAATATGCGCGATAATATGGGAAACATTGGCACATTTTTAGGTAACTAGTAATTGAGCGTTCCAAGAAGCGATTCAAAAAGAAAAATGCCAATGAGTATGTGTGCTTGCTACAGTTAGTTTTCGAAAAATTCGTTGTTCTGCAAAAGACCAAATACACGAAGAACTTCCTACTGGGATAGGATGAAAAATACCAATAATGCAAATAGATTGTGGGAATAAAAATTTTGCAAAGAATTTGGAGTAGCTGGCTTTCCAACATTGTTCTGGATTCCGCAATGTTTTGGCATGTGGACCAACGTGCATAAGTGAAGTGCTTATATGTGTGTGACGGCAGCAGCAAGAATACGACCGTGGAGACTACGATCATTTGGCGGTGACGGTATGATTTCGACGACTTGCCTATTGTTGGGTGCTATATTGGTACTTGGTATGGATGGTCGTAAGCGAGAAAAACGCCACTTTGACGTCAATTGCGACTCGGTGTTGTACAATCGTGCATCTAATATTTTAGATCATTTGATATATGCTTCAGCGAGGATAGTATTTGTTCTCTGACAAAGATAAGTTAAAACGGCTTCAGCCTATACTGACCCTGAAGGTGGCACAATGTTGAAAACCTTCTACGCAGCTTTACCTGCTACGAAATGAGGACTGGGACGTAGTGGTCGATTCCAAGGTGGTGGCGTCGCACACAGCTTCTGAAATAGCTAGCTACCACGCGGGAACATTGCAAGAAACCTATCCGACTCACCTAAAAATCACAATCTACAAACTCTCAAGTAACTGCGTTATCGTAAATATCCATCGGAAAAATCCATGAGATAGTGCGAAGTAAGGATTTTATTAAGCACATGATGCCGACCAACAGTGTAGAGTTTTACGAGGTGTACTAGTGGTGAAGCTTGATGGACAAGTCCTGTGAAACAGCGTCTGAAAGCAGAACTGGAAAAGTTGACTGCCCAGCAAGCCGAAGTACACTGCCGTGTTTGTAATGAGGACTTCACGATGTCTTCAATTGGCAAAAAAAAACAAGAGGTTACTTGGAGAGGCCGGCTTGAGTAGGAAATTTCTACGATAGGTTGGCCAGTTCTGGTAGATCACTTTTGTGCTTGCTGTTCAGAAGGATCTCTGCGCATTGGAATTAACAGCTGAAAAAGCTTCCCGATGTTCCCGCCTGAAGGCTATTTGTCGCCTTTTGTCAATGCCATCTTTTTATAAAGGACACCAGGTCGGAAATCATAACCTGCCACATGCGCAAGAACGGTTAGATCACATCCTGTTATTTGAAAAGACTCTACAACATACAGCAGGGAAGTTTCGCCACAACATTAGGATTTCTTACAAGAAAGCATGTTTATGCTTTCAACATTGAATCAATGAATGTGCACACAGCTATCCCGGTTCGTTCAGGAGAAATGATAGCGGCGCTGAAGTTGACGTAGAAGTGAGACAGACATGTAACATAACCTTCGGTAAATTTTGCCAAAGAGATTATATCAGGAACATGATGCATCAGTAGTTTGCCTGGACGTAGCTTACTGCATGTGACTAATACAAAAAAAATTGTGCAGATCGAACGCATATCTTGGAATGTATGTGCAGCGGGGCTTTCGAGAAGTGGTTCATCAAATGCCATAATATTGTCTACTTTATTCTTGTCTCTTTTGGCGTGAAGGAAATTGGTGAAGGCGCATACGTGCTATAGCTGACCCTTGGTACGCAATGTAACGCTTCCGGCTGTCATCTCAATGATCTAGTTGGCGTGGGCAACGATATAAGTAAACATGCGATTGTGGCCTAATGGTTAGAACATCGTGCCGCGGTGTTCAGAAACCGAGGTTCGATCTTACAATCAGGCACGTACTTCAACTTTTTGTTAGGTGTGAGCTATTCGGCGGGATAGAAGCAACGTTCGAGACAATCCGGGTAATGTAGGGATCATGTCCGGGTCACCACTGTGGAAGGTGAAATATGTTGCCACATCGAGTTACGAGAACCAATTTACATTAGTCTGCCTGCTCGCGCTCGCGGTGTGTTGGCGCATGTCGTCGCAGTAAAGACACCGGCAGATTGGCACGCCGCATCCGGAAGGATTTGCAAAGGAAGCATCGCTTGAAAACATGCAGAACGGGAAGCAGTGTGAACCCACTGAGGATCTTGTGCGGCTAACTTCCCCCTTCCGATAATACGGTGAAGATATGAGATCGGAATGTCGACTAAAGTAATTCCTAACCAATACATATATAAGATATCCACAACCTCCTCATTACACGGGTGTGGGATTACCAATGCGGAGGTCGTGGGTTCGGCTCCGACCGGCGACACGTTATCTTTTCCTCCACTTTCAGTTCCCTTTCCTCTATAATTTTCTATAGTTCAGTTTCAAGCACAGAATAATGCCCCGATGCTTTCCTTGGCTTCATTGTCTGTTGGCTTTAGAAGACCACGATTCACCAAAACGGGATCCTCGGTTTCCTTTTTGCTCTCGTTTAGACGACTCTCTCTCTCTCTCTCTCTCTATATATATATATATATATATATATATATATATATATATACACATGTGTGTGTGTTGAACTGGGAGTCAAAACCAAAACCAACGTATAATGCATGTGAAACCATCTAAGTGCAGCCTCCCTAATATTTGTACTTAAAGACTGCTGTGAAAAAGTATTCAACACAGGAATAATTTCCGTTTCAGACAGTAATATAGTGGATGCTAAAAGTTAGGTTTCAAATGATCATAAAGCTGCAACTAACTGGTAATGAAGACGTACAAATTTCCAGTTTAATCAAATAAGAAGCCAACAAAGACACAAAGGACAACATAGGAACAACATAGGACAACCTATGTTGTCCTTGGTGTCTTTGTTTGTTAGCTACTTATATGATTAATACAAATCGGGCCCCTCGGTTCCCTTTCTTCTCGTTCAATTCAATCAAAGGCACTTATTCAGGACTTGCTAAGAAATCGAGCAAGCTTGGTTCTCACTGTGGACACTTCAGCGCTTGCTATGACTGGGGTATCTGAATTTTAGTTATGCCAAACAAAACACATCGAGGGCCCAGTGACAGCCTGATCGGACATTAAGACAGGGGTGGAGAGAGAAATAGAGAGATAGAAGAGAGAAGGGAAAGACAGGGAGGTTAACTAGACTTTGTCCAGTTTTCTACCTTACACATAGGAAGGGGGATAGAGGATGGGGGATGGAACGAAAGATAGGGAGACAGGCGTGCAGTTTTGTATCCCTGAAGTAAGCATCGTCACATCGAAAAAGAAAGAAAGGAATAAAGCAAATCGATGCTGCGAAACTAAGTGCACGGCTGTGAGAATGAGTGATTGGCATACGTAAAGCCAGATCATGATCATGAGAAAGAAGTTTACAGATGAATGAAAATGGTTGGAGCGCATACCGCAGGCAAAACAAGCTCATTACCATCATCGCCATCACCGTACCGCCACCCTGGAATGTCAAAGTTTATGTACAGTCATTATATCTTACCGGGTATGGAACAGAGACTTGGAGGGTAACAAATAAGCTTGAGAAGAAGCTAAGGTCCGTGCCACGAGTGATAGAGCTCAAAGTGACAGGCGTAACATTGAGAGACAGGAATACAGTGGTATGGATTAGGGAGGAAACGAATGTGGCCGATATTCTAATAATCCGCGATGGTGGCGTGGTGGACTTGGTATCCGCCAGCGACGGTCAAAACCCACCCGCGGCAGCAGCATTTTGATGGGGGCCAAAATGCAAGAACGATCGCGAATCGTGCATTGCGTGCACGTCACAGTACTCCACGTGGTAAAAATTCTACCAGAGTCCAACACTACGGCGTGCCTCACAGCCATATCGTATTTTTAGCACGTAATGCCTCAGAATTTATTTTAATGAGTGGCATTAGGAAGAACAAATTGATTTAGGCAGGATATGTATAATGCAAAGGGCAAATAGGCGGTGGTCGATTAGAGTTACAGAATTGGTGCCAAGGGAAGTGAAACGCAGCCGCGGATGGCAGGGAATTAGGTGGGGTGATAAATGAAGGGAATTCGCAGGCGTAAGATGGGGTCAGATAGTGCAAGGTAAGGGCAACTCAAATACGCTAGAGGCATTCGTCCTGCAGTAGACATATATTGGCTGACAATGCCGATGGAGCAATGTCAAAACCTCTGCAAGAATCTGTCAGCAGTAATGTTGTTTGCGCTGTGGCCGAGAGTAAGGTCTCTAAGGCTGTATTGCTACGATGCTCTGGTCTATGTAGTCACAAAGGGCCTTCAACATGGTAGGTTCATGTAGTCGAAAAGCAGCAAATAGTACTTTGGTTTTCCTTACGTAGCTGCATATAAAACAAAAAGACTTATGATACTTGTGCATGACTATGAGTTAGGGTGTGGCTTTGTGATTTATTAAAACGGAGACAGCACGCCATAGACAGGGCGTTTGGAAGATACGTAAGATGGCAGGTGTATGTTAATGTGCATGTGCCACTCATCATATCTATACCACTTTAGTCTGTCCTTCATATGTGAAGCAGATGTCTCCCGTGAACTCACACAAGTGGACAAAGCTTATCATTTTTGTTTCTGCATTCTCATACGGCTTTCCTTGCACGTTCATCAATGGTTTCACCGTGCTGATTGCATGAGTGCATCTCTATTCGTTCGTCTGAACTGACGATGATGAAATGACCATCCCTTTGAAACGGGCCGGCTGCACATGCGACGAAGATCACTTAAAAAATGTTCTCGTGCATTTAAATCTCTGGATGTTGTTATGGTTCTCTAAGCTGGCCTAATTACAACGCTGTGTTAAAAAGACGAGAGTACCACGCGACCACTATTTAAGCCCCGCTAGTCTTCATCGTCTTCCCTTCGGCGTCATGATGGACCATGACATTACCTCTATACTCTAAGCTGCATTAATCTTCTAGAATGTGCTCTTTATTGAGCGTTAGCCTTTGCTCTGCAGTGTCAATTTGCCAGCTGCATTTTTAAGTCTTGCAAAAGCAGTAGTTATTTTCCCTACTGTTCCTAAGTTCTAACGCGACGGTCAAGCCCATACACTTCCACATTTATTGCTACATGGATACTATGAGACTCTCAAAGAACATGTTCATTGTTTTCTATACCATTTCCACGTTTGGAAATTTTCAGCTATAACTACACGTTCCCGGACACTGTCATATGGCTTCAAACAGTATGGCACCATCCTTTGAATTAAATCTTTTTTCCACCATATCTGCAGGTGTCACCTGGTGGCTCGCTTTGCAAGTAGCTGGGACTGCGGAATAGAATGGGAAGCGCACTGACCAAGCAGCCGCAGAAAGTATATGGGAGGATGTTATTTGGATCATTTTCAGGGGTAGGCTTTCAGGATTAACATTATGGTAATTAGCGTTGCTTCATCAAAAGTAAATAAGCTGCAATTAAGCTGTGCGCGTTTTCATTCGTCAGCATATCTGAAGGCTGGCTAGTGTAGGCAGATAAACTGCTGACTTGACATATTTCTTGGCCGTGAAGAATCAATATCTGGCATTGGTTGATCTTTCAATTCGAAACTTTCCACAACGATTGCTGCATCCCTATTTCCTTCTCTTTTCTGCAAGAATGCGCACAAATGAAATCTATATAAATAGGAAAATAGAGTCTAATTGTTGCTTTGTGTTCATGATATATCCATTTTTTACAGTGGCAATGCGCGTTTGCGGTTTAGAGCTTCACGTGTAATGTGCTTAGAATTGGTCGCGACAGCAATCAGAAGCCACTCACCATTGTTCACTATGACTGCGAAATCTTCACCAGTGCACGAAGACGGAATGCATACGCCTATTTTAACCAACGACTGCATGAAGGCGAACATTGTTGCTTCTCTTTGCTGCAATGTGAATGTAGTAAAAGTGGAGTGGGTTATCACATGACAGCAGGGAACCTGTGAAGAATAGAACCCTAGCTGAAAGATTTCGTGTTATCTAGTTGTACGCACGTACAAATGTAACTTTGGATCTGTCATTGTTTGCAGGATGTCCTTTTTTCAATAAGATAAGGAGCACGACAGTGACACGTCCCAACATGCACTGGATGAGTTGTGCTTCAATTCAATTTTGTGTATTTAATTCCAGCCTTATGTAAGAAAGAGCTTTCTGCATTTGCAAATGAAAGGCTGCATGCAATTAGTGCACGAACCATTTCAAGCGCCTGTTGCAAGTGAGACGAAAAATGTGGCGAATTATATTTTTCCCACTTTTACAAGCTGTCCAGACAGTAAATCAACTATGTTTAAACTTTTCTGACGTCCTTTTTACGTAAAGTGTACTTTTTATTACAAGTGAAATAAACAAAAATTCTGTGTGTATTAACTCTGTTACATTTTAGACAATAAAGTGGCGCTTACATCTATAGTATGTAACATTACTCTTTCGTTATGTCCTTATGATACATTGCGGTTCACGTTTAATCCGTCGTTACATAAGCTTGTTTTATGCTTCCTGTGCTTCCTTTATGTGTTTCCCACATAAGTTGAAGAAATACATTTTAATGATGGTATAACATACATTTGCACGTTAGCTCGATAAAAAATCTGTGATTCGTGTGGTTAATGTGCCTTTGACATGTTGCCTTGCATTTTATCTCGTGGGCATCGCCACGCCTGTAGCCCAGGATGCGAGTCATGCGAAGATACTTTCTCATGAAAAAGAGGATTACATTGAATTTCACAGGTGAGTAAACATCTGCAGTGCAGAGCATAATAACATCTTAACCCCATCAACGACCTTTAGTTTGATAGGTGACATGAAAGTGATTTTATGTGTATTAGCGAAGAATGACGTTGTTTACATCACCTGGTTATGAAGAACTTCTGGGAAATGGGGAATTTCTTCTCGATGATACACAACGACGTCGCAGAACTTCCTCGCAACGAAGTGTCCATTTTTGCCCGTGACGTTTGCTGAAAAGCACCCTTCGTACGATCCTTCATCCGTCAACGACCCTCGCAGTATTCCACTGGGCAAGGATCCGAGAGAGTCAAGCACTGCATTATGTGGCAGAACGCAAGCACATTGTTTTCGAACGTAAGCAACTCCAAGCGCTATTCTTAAAACTGAAGGCCTGGGGAAATGATTGTGCGCGAATGAGAGCAACGAATTTAAAAGGGGCGCAATATGGTCGGCGGATACTTCAGTTTTACTTTTACAAGAAAAAATATATAGTAGCCCATTGAGATAATCGATGTGCTTGCAAATGCTGGGGGGTCTGATGAATTCAAAATCGGCTGTAAGCTCCTCGTACCGACAGCCGCCTCCATGCTGACACGCAGCTTCTGACCTCAAGAACAGCAGAGTATCAGTGTGTTGTCGGAGATATATAGGCAATCCGGCTACTTTGAGCTGCCGAAACAGTACTCAAGCACATTGTGTAAGACACACAAACACACACACGCACACACACTAAAACGGACGATAGTGGAACGGTCCCTGATCGTCTTGACTACCATGGCATGGGAGATGCGAAATAAAATAATGTAAAACAAAATTGCGTTTAATGTATCTGTCAGACCACTAGACGTGAATACAGTGACCAGGTATCAAATACAGCCGCCCTTATCGTTTTGATGCAAGACATAGCTCCGTATTGCTCCTGTTACATTTCCCGTTACACATAATCCCATTTCCCGTTATGCAGCGAATCAGACTGACCTTAGCATTTGACTATTCGCAGATAATTGCATAAAGTTACAGGAAGAAAAATACTGTGAATACAGGAACTTATTTACTCCCTATGGAAAGTTGCCCAATGGTGCACTGACTGGAACATGGTGTTAGAAGCTCCGAAAGCTGCTCCCTTGTCAATAACAAAAAATTGTTCAGAGCCCTTCCACTACTGTGAAAATGGAAGCCAGCTAAGCTGTGATTATAGCGGGTAGGCTATAGTGAATATTGCTATGGTGAATTTATATATTATCATTATTGACTATATTGAGCGTCTTCGGCGTGCTCGTCAAAGAGCAAGGACACCGGCGTCGTGTTTTCGCCCTGCGCAATAGCCAAGTAGTGCGTTTGCTGCGCCAAGTCCGCCCCATCGTCATACACCTGTAGACTAGCGTATGAGCCACATCTTTCATAGGCGCGGCACACTGCACGGCATCGTCAGGGTCCTGAAGGATGTGGTTAAACGAGCGTACGTCCCATAGCGAGTTAGAAGGGAATCTGCTGATAACAGCGTGATCTCTACGTCACGAGATAAAAGGGCACACCGATTAGTTGGACGTGTCGCCGCCAAATATCGCGACACTTTTGAAACAGGCATCGGCGGTGGCGAGGAGTATAACAATGGGCAATCCAACATCCGTTTTGATACCTGTGCTAAGGCACAGCTAACGGGAAACCGCGACGCACATGGAGCCGAAAATTGTTGATGTACTTCCGGTCTATCTATTTTTGTTGCCAAACGCTATTTACTAGAACCTAGCCTATAACAGCTTCACCGTAAAAATCGACGCTGCACTCGCAGGCTCAATGATGTTAGGCGAGTGCGTCACAAGCCGCAAATACCTAGTTCCGGAGAACTCGGTCTTGTTTGCATTTGCTTCGAGAGGTAACTGCCGCTTATCATCGGGTCGATTTTGAGTGGAAACCAAGTGTTCCATACATATATCATTGTAATGGAGGCTTGGCACGATACTGCAGTTTTCCTGAAAAGCGAATACAAATTAGCTATTAAGCAGCACAAATATTTACTTGTGAAAACGACGCAAACACAGAAGAGAGCATATACTCGCATGCATTTGACCAACTCATCGTCGAATCATCGTTGGCATCATCAGCGCAGCTCTGAGAGCAAATGACATGGTTCATCATCATCATCATAATATTAATATTATCATCATCATCTGCATCACCATAATCAGTTTTGTCCCAATCATAGACTGGCCTAATTTTGAGATCAGCCCATGCAAGCGGCGAGAAAGATACGTTACAAGCAGACAAACAGACTCGCCAAGGAAGACATGGTCTTCAAGAAAGCTTACGCTCTAGTCCGGCATCATTTTGCAGCATCATGAAATCGACAAACAGCCGCATGTTTTCGAGGCAAGTGGCATTGACTTCGAGGTTTTGGTGAAGGCTGTAGTCGAGGCGCTGCAGGAACGGTTTCCAATGCGCAGCTTTCATCTTGAGCACTTCCCTTCTACGGGCGTTGATGACACTGTCGACTGCGAGAAAATCCACAGTTAAAAGTTCTGTCAACGGTTAGGCGACCAAAAGTTCTGTCAACGGTTAGGCGACCAACATCTCGCTCGTTCGTCAAAATAGCATTAGGGTAAAGCATCATGTATACTTTGTTTTACAGTGCCTGCTGATCTTTCGCTTTTGACAGGCACTGCCTGGGTTGTCACTGATCTCTAGTGTAGTAGAGACCAGTGTCTGTTATGTTTTGTATCTGCTATCATTTTCTTAGTTTTTGAAAAAAGAACGCCGGTGAGCCTGGGGCATCCGACTGTGATTACGATATCAACTGTCACTGTATGTGTTTGTTTGCTTTTATATTAGCGATGTAATGGCAATACGTGCCATTATGTAGCGATGGCTGCAGTTCCTCGACGTAGTGCGATCGTCGCAAGCCCAGTACATCATGTCGGTAGCACATTATGGAACTTCAGCATTGATAGAAATAATACAACGAAAATATTCAAAAGAAAAAAGCCCGCATCTGGGATTCCTATCTCTTCATTCAGCCAGTTCATAATTGGGTGACCAAGAAGCTGATATGAATAGTAACGTGCTACATGAAATAAATAAAAGTCTGGTGGCTAGAAGCTTTTATAGATCCACTGACACTGTCGGTATCAATGACAACCAATGACACTGTCAGTATCACCACTGTCACGGTCACAATGAGAACATTTCTTTTGCCGGCAGAATTACGCTGAATGAAACTATTGAGTGTGTCTCGGTTTCTCTATCAGCTATCTGCCTACTTTTAGGGGTCAATAATCTTTGCGCAACAAACTGGATCTGTCGAGGCTTTCGGTTGTACTATCGTGAGCAATATGAAAAGGAACGCAGGAGCGCGTGTCAGATAGCCTCTAACCGTGCTATGGCGATACGCGGCCCGCCGCCGTCGAAAACATTGTGGAAAAGGGGGACGCTGTTTTAATAACTGTTAGTACTCCCACCATGGGTCTGTTTACACAAAGTGCGGAACTTCTCGCCAGCGCACAGTGATAACTGTTTGGTATTGCGGTTACTGGTAACTTTCTGCGCCGAAGCGTGGCCAAAAGTAGCACTGTTTTAAGGCTTAAGAAACTCATCGCGTCAATGGATATAAAAGAAGTCACAGGCCTGCGCGGCACACGCAGCACAGTCACAGCGTAAGCTGGTGGAGCGGCTCAAGAGTAGCTCCGAATTTGGGCACCACGCACAACAGGGTCTTCGCGGCGGTCTGTTCGCCTCGCTTTGACGAGAACGATCTGAACTGTCTACCCGGCGTCGACGGCGAGCTGCGGCTTGTAATGCTCTCGGCACAGCAGTCTGCGGAGCCCGATCAAGCCTTACAACTGCAACTTACATGTCGGGCACGCCGCGTTAGTAAGTAAATAAGTGACGTTTGCAGGCACCGTAACTAGATGGTGCCACCATACTGGCGGAGGCTGGGAATAGCATTTTTTTTATGGCGCACCTCGTCTGAATGGCATCTCGTCGTCGGCGATATGTTTGCAGGGGCCTTAATTAGATGGCGCTACCATACTAGCGGAGGCTCGGATCGTCTGCGCCTGATTTAAATGTCATTTTTCCGGCGGCCGATAACAAACGCTTGCGTGGCTCAGGGGTAGAGTATCTGGCTCTCATGCACCGGGCGCGGGTTTGATCCCGGCGGGAATCGAGTACTTCTTTCGCGTTTTCGGCGATAGCGGCTACGCGTTCGCCGAACGCCGGCGGCGGCATCATTGCGAACCGAAACGGCTACTGGAATGAGCCCATAACAGCCTACGCTGTAGCCAAGGTAAAAAATTCCGTCATAGAGTTGCACAAAGAACGAAAAATAAATAAACAATAAAGAATAAAAAAATGACTCGCTTAAGTCACTGCGGCACATAACCGTCTTACCGGCGTTCGGCGGCCAGTGAAACGCCGTAAGCTGCCGTTTTCGACAAACGCAGGCGCGGTGGAAGTGCCAACAGTTAGCGGAAGAGCGCCCCCCTTTCCAATTTGTTTTTGACAGCGGACGTCATGCGCGTATCGCCGTAGCTCAGTTTCGAGGCTATTTGCCACGCGTTTGCGTGTTCCCTTTCATATTGCTCACGATAGTACATGCCAAGCAGGGGCAGCCTTTGCTAATATCATGTCCAGCATCTCGGTATGCTGGCAGAAGCTGCTGGTGGGTATAAAGCGGTCAACATCTTGGCCTACTTGCGGGTCAAGATGTTACATATTCTGTTGGAGAAGAACAGGGCTGCCATTGCGGCATTTTATGTGCCTACCTCAGGTTTTACTACATTCGTACTACATTTTATTACATTTGCAGATGAAAAAGGTCGAGTGCTCATCTCGTTCTGCCTGATAAGATCGTGAGGCGATCGTATCTTTTATATGCGCTCACGGTGCTCCGAGTGGGCTCATTGAAAGGAAAAGAGTGGACTATGCATTGGCACCTGTCTAGCGGAAAACAAAGAAAACAATGCATAGACAGGCATCAGTGATGTAACAGTGAGGGTAAAGCGGGCACGGATGAAAAAAGTAATTAATCTCTGGCATTAAAGTCGGAAAGCCGCGATATGTGAGACGCTATAATGTGACGCTCCGTATTTATTTCGAATACTTCAGAATCTTTACCGCGCATTCAATGCACAGTATGCCAACGTTTTTTTTTTACGTTTTGCGTCATTTCGAGCGCCATGGCTAAAATTGAACACGCGACCTTCTACTTTGCAGCAGACCGGCGCAACCACTGCGCCACAACAGCAGATAACTACCACTGGTTACTTAAGAAATGAATGAAGGACCGCCTGTTGGGGCTAGTTGGTCTAACATAGTTACCTTCAACAGAAATAAGGGCCCAATGTACTAGAAATACACTTCTGAAGGACCGCCAGCATCTCGGCCGTCCTTCTGTGGGATCCACAAGAATTCAGCTATTTGTATAAGCAAAGCGTCAATTCTTTTGCACAGTGCCGAACTGAACTACTTGATCTGCGTTGCCTGAGGCAGATAGTAGTGTTGTTAACTTTTTTAGATTTGTTTTTTATCACCAAGCATGGGAAAGGGGGCGCGACACTGGTGTACGTGGTCCATCTTATAAATCGGAGGGTTTTTCAATTGTAATAAACAGTTGGTTGTAGCGCTCATCCGCGTCTGTCGTGTCTTTGTGTGAGTAGGTGTACTTATTTGCGCTATACCTGAAAGTAACTATGAATGAATAGCATCAATCCATACCATAGTAGTCGTATTACACAGTACGCCACATTACTTGTGGTTAAAGTGTAGCACCGGCCAGACATAACACGAACAATTAGAAAACATCTATAGCGGCTTAAACCTTAGCAAACACGGACTACTAGTAGGGACGCACTAAGCTGGCACGTTCAAACCGCATCAACAACAAATATTCAATCTTCTCGTAGCAGAAGCAAAAAGGAGCTTAATACGTGTTCGGGTAAAGTTGAATGGTGACTGGAGCAATAAAATCTATTTAAGTTTGCTAATTATTTGGCTGATAACCTCTTTTTTCGAAAGGCATTCCCTAAGTGACGCTTACTAAGCCTTGTACTGAGGTGGATGCCCACAAATGTTACAAATTAACACTCGTTGTGCCCTGTTAGACGATAAATAGCGTTGCGCGTGTTGCAACAGGGTGATGACGCGAAGGCAGCTCGTGTATGCTCTCAGCTACACGGAACCCGCTTGAGGTGAAACCGACGAGCTGCTCGCGCCGATTGTTTATTGTTTCGAAACCGGCGGCGCTCGATAGCGTTCCTAAACATGTGCGGCTGTCTAATACAATGACCGCTGATGTGGGCGAGCTTCCATTGAGACGCCGGCGATTGTATGGACATTTTGCACTGTTGGTCAAGCGCCACTAACTGGAGACACGGGAGCCGCGTCGCCACGCATACGTAAGGCTCCGTGGCATGTTCAAAGTGGTTGAGTGACTGAGAGTGCACTTGGCGGGGTCCACAAGGTGTGCCGCCACATGATGACAGACACAATAAGTGCATATAAACTTTTCGTGTGACGCCAATGACCTTGCGGAACTGAAGTCGGATTGGCCTAGGTGTATAGACTTTTTGTGTGAGTCCCATAGCGTAGCACGCACGTGACATCAATAAAAGAATAGAGGGGCACATGGCACCTGAGAGCCTCAGTCATGGAGATAGGTTGGATAGGACGGTTACCATAGGGATGGTTCATGACTCTGGCGTTTGAAAATTTTATGTGCAGAAGAAATCGTCGGTAAGAAGAATGCACGCAGGATTCCGCCATAAGTTCAAAAGTGTATTTAATCCAGCTTCAAAGAATGAGGAAGGGGAGAGAGAGAGAGAAGGAACTGATAGTCGAACAACTGCCGCTGTCGGTAGTTAAATTGTTTTTATGTAAGTTGGCCTGTCTGGAGGCAAAGT
The DNA here is from genome assembly GCF_013339745.2 of Dermacentor silvarum. Lineage (NCBI taxonomy): Eukaryota > Metazoa > Arthropoda > Arachnida > Ixodida > Ixodidae > Dermacentor > Dermacentor silvarum. The sequence continues at coordinate 87,948,816 of NC_051163.1, forward strand.
GTCGCTGGACAACCACGAAAATGTGGTGAAGGACGAATTGCCTTCGCTACTATAATGATGAGCCACAAGTAACAGCTAGTTGGTGTCAAATGTCAACCTGCAAAGATTTAACTCCCTAAATACCGAATTGCACGTGCACCGCCTGAAGCACGATAAATGTACTTTTGATGAAACCATGAGTCTGTTTTTTGAACAATAAATCCATACACCCTATAGAATGTTTAGCAGAACCTTTTTTTTTGTTTGTTTTCCTCGTTTCTGTTTGCGCTGTCTTCCTCAAGAAAAAGCGTATGCATTGGCTGCTTACTTCAAGTAGACCTGTTAGAGTGTTTATAGATCTGTCGCTCTGAGTATACAAAAAAAATACAAGCTGCCTTGCTACAAAAGTCGCTTAACAAGCCAATTTTCGTTGTTGTATGGCGGAGCGTGCAATCCCTAATGAATTGCGCGCAAAATGCCAATAACCCTGAAAATGTTTACCTCTAAGATCACAGGTTGTTTATAGAAGTTCTATAACTGATTTTATTAGTTGATTTAGTTGATGATCTTAAAATGTTAGTAACCTTTCAAAACATTTCAGAACATTTGGTTGTCCAATGAATCTACCAAACTTAACATGAATTGAACTTGGAGCGTGAAAAAAACGCACTTCAATAAATGAACAATTTAGTGGGCGCGACAAGACTGTAGGTACAGTGCACTAAGTGTTCAGGCATAAACGTAATGACAAAACTCCCACAGACTTTCTGAACACTGTCTGAAAATGTTTGACTAGGATGGCATGGTGCGCATGAAACCAATACTTTTGCTTCATGAAGGCTGGATGACAATTGAAACTGCATATCAAGTTAGTCGAAATTTCACTCATGCACTTACAGATCTCGTACGCCTAGGTCACTTGCAAATTTAGCAGGAGCCAAAGAACCCATGCAGACACCCGAATTAATTCCCGTGCCATCTTGTTAGTTCCAATGTAGGTGTTGTAGCGGGAATTTTCTTGCAAGCCCCGGTGAGCTAATAACAATGCAGTCCGTACGACACATTTGGCCGCGCAGGTGTATTGCAATGCTACGCATGCATAAGCTTGGCTATGCAGTGCTCGGCATGTTTTCAACGCATCTTGAAAAGCACTCGGTCAAATATACCAGAAAAAGGACCTCATCTTTATTTATTTGGTGTTTACTTGTGTGCGTCGTGTATATCTGAAGTTTTCTGTCGACTGCAGAAAACATTCTGCTCAGGAACTATGTTTTTGTTTTTCGATTACATGTACAGGAGATAATTTATTTTTATAGACAACAAACAGTACGCATCTTTTGTTCCTACTTACGTTCCTACTTAAGTGTTACGCGAATTTATCAAATTTTGATAGACTGTAGGCACAATCCTTCGATTTCCTTGTAGAAATAGTCTGCCTGTCTTATTAGGACACTATTTTTAGCTTAGTATTTACAACAGTAGGCCAGAAGTAGCCTAGTAGGCCTTTAATATTACATTTTGTTGAAGATATACATTCTTCATTTATTGTTCTTGCTTCTCTGTCAGCCGAATCACCTGCAGTATAATCCATTTTCTGGAACTGCCTCAAATGTTAAAAGCTAAAAATTCGCTCTACGCAGGTTTGGTGGTATCAGCTCTTGCAATAGCGTACCTGCCTAGGGTCACGGTACAGCAAAATATTGTGGCTATGCAATGTTGCACAATTTCTGACTTTGTAATTCAGTAGAGAAAAGGGATGACCAGTGGCTCATTTCTACAGGAACATTGCAGATGGCTGTAGAGGGTGTTTCAGCAAACATGTGCCAAGCATTTAGAAAATCATGCCCTCTGTGCAAATGCAACCACCTTGATATTGTTCACTGTCGTTTTGCTCAAGTCAGCGTAATTTTTACTCTGAGAACTTGTCATTATTTAACCAGATTGTCTAATATATAAAGACGATTGATTTAAACGCGAAAATTAAACGAACAAGCTGAAAACCTTGTTACGCAATATCCAACCGATTTTCTTCCACGAACTTGACTCGTGTGACGACATTTTTTACGTGCACATTAGGAAATGCGCGAGATCTGCAAAACGTACCACGTGACTAAGCACTCACGTACAGCTGCATTAGTGCCCTTAAACCTGGTTCGAACGAATGGCGGATGCTGCAGGCTAACGAGATGCGTGAATAGACTGATAACAACAGAGATGGATCGCAGACAGCAGCTTCAACTTTCGGCAATAAATCTTGTCTGCTGCAGCGATGGAGCAAATTAAGCCATCTAAATCGTATCACATTTCTTGGAGGTCTGTCACCGTTCTTGCAGTTGACAGTCGGCGTAAGGGGTGAGTTGATTTTGGTGGTGGCTGACGCGACATCGAAAACAATGATCATGACAGTCGCCTCCTTACCAATAGCTTTGCTTGCGGTTGATTCGCGCGTTTCGTCTACGTGCTACATAAAGAGTTTATTTTGTACCTGAAAGCTGAAACAAATGTCGCAACACACCAGTGTCTGCCCGCCTGGTACGTTTTTAAAGCTCGCGCGTTTTGGAGCCCCCCGAAAAATGAAAATCACAGTAGCGCATATATTCGTGCAAAAAATCCGGGCCCGAATTCACACAAACTTCTTACGCTTGAATTTTCCTTATGTAGGAATTGTAGCCAATCTGGATGCCAGACATATCATAAGTGTAGGCGGCCAGCCAATGGTAAAGTGAACTTACGAAAGGAAAGCTTTGTGAATCTAGCCCCAGTTGCGTACCTGTGTATAGCCTCTGGAATCTTTCGAATGAATGTGTTGAGTATAAATCCGTGCTTTACACTCTGGCAGACAAAGTATCCATAAGAAATAATGTAAGCTCATAGTAAAAAATATAGTAAAAAAATAGATTAGGCAGCCAAACGTAACGGTGAGCAACACTGGGTGCGCGGCATTCGCGCAGTGCACGCTTAATTATTCACGACTTGCAAAACTTAGCTGAAACAGCCTGTATCAACCGATTCATCAGCCTCAGGGCCGCTGTCATGCGCTCAGCGAAAAAAGAACTCACTTACTGCCTCCAAACTATGTACAGAGGGAAGGAGGGGGAAGGGGAGGCCGGCAAAAAAAAAAAAAAGAAATCTTCACCTATTCAATTGATATCTGTGTAATGCGAAGCATGCTTGGTTTAGTAGAGAATGGTTTTTACGAATTATGTAACTCTTCTGCAGCGAACGTTTAATGCTTCTGCGACGCGTTGAAAACTAATGCGGTGTGCAGGACATGGTGTTCTCTGTTGTTGTCGTGATACCCAGCGGATACAACATGGTGTCAAAGACGCACTGCAGAGAGGTATGCACCTAATAGCCCATGGGGCAAATATTCAGTGGCACATACCCAAGTTCGCGTCAAAGAGGTTCATTGGAGAGTGGCACATAGCCACGGGAACGGCCCACATTTGCACCACCTTCGAAGTCGTCCAACATACAACAGGCAGCTCCAGCGTAGAAGTGAACCAGAACCGGCCGGGCGCACGGGCCACCCTCTCCTCGTCTTCAAATGTGCTCGAGAGTGAGGGAAACCCCCACCGCGGATACAACACGCTACCACGACGAAAGACGCATAAACTGTGAAACTGACCTGATGAAGAGAGTTTCACTCTCGCAAGTGCTGGCTTAAATAAACTTTGTTTTCGTTTACAATGTATGTCGATCGATACCTTGTCATCTTCCGCGTTGACTGGTTGACACGGCTTTCTGAAGCTGGATTAGTTCGCTAATTAGGTTTATTTATGGAACTTTTAACTGTTAATGTTACAACATAGGTTGTATTGTAAAAGCACTACGTGCTCTGCAACACCCAATGAAGTTGTTCGGATGAAGTTATCGCTCACGTGATTTCGTCCTGCGGTCTCTGAAAAAAGCCCGCTAATTATATGAAAAAGGAAAGTCATATGTGCAGTTCGGAATTGAATTATCAGTGCCCTCAATCGTGTTTATAATAAACGAAGGCTTCATGTCCGTCGCTAAATCAAAGCAGTCGCTATGAACAAAAGCTACAATTAAATAAGCGCAACACCACTGGCCTCCCACAAATAGCTACAATAATTGAATGAATGCATGGAACGCGTGAAATTGTCAGTTTTGTCCTGTCACGGGCCCCGTTATTCATATTTTTGTTTATAACATCGATAATCCCTGTTTTCAGAGTCTTTTCAGGTATTTGTTGAAGCATAGCAATATGCACCCTCGCTTCTGAGGAAAGCTGGAATGCGCGCTTTCTGAGAAAACTGTTGGTGTCCAGCGCTCGTCCCGCCCATGTGATTTCTTTGTAATTTGCGGTATAAAAGAAAAAAAGTGATAAGCTGTCTCAGAGAGGCCAGTCTCAGAAAGGTTAGACGGGCAGTGAAAGCCTCGGGAGTCTTGGACTGAGGACCCATCCACAGGCGCTCTGCAGAAACCCACGTCTGGAGCAGATAAAGTTGACCCTTTCTCTATCCCTCTCTTACGCACGTTATCCTTGTCATGGGATAAGGTAGTAAGTGGATAAGGTAGTAAGGTAATAAGTAATAAGGTAATAAGTGGCTACTTTGTAATGGACCAAACTTCTAACTCGCTTGTATCTCAGGGTGGTGGCGTGGAGCAGAGGTAGAATCATCATCATCATCATCATCATCATCATCAGCCTATATTTATGTCCACTGCAGGACGAAGACCTCTCCCTGCGATCTCCAATTACCCCTGTCGCGCGCTAGCGTATTCCAACTTGCGCCTGCGAATTTCCTAACCTCATCATCCCACCTGACTTTCTGCCGTCCTCGACTGCGCTTCCCTTCTCTTGGTAGGTATTCTGTAACCCTAAGGGTCCACCGTCAAAAAAAGATGGCTGACTGCACCTTATCCCTGTTTATAATCCTTATTCCTTAAGGGTCCACCGGTTATCCATCCTACGCATTACATGGCCTGCCCAGCTCCATTTCTTCCGCTTAATGTCAACTAGAATATCGTCTACCCCCGTTTGTTCTCTGATCCACACCGCTCCCTTCCTGTCTCTTAACGTTACTCCTAAGATTTTTCGTTCCATCGCTCTTTGTGCGGTCCTTAACTTGTTCTCGAGCTTCTTTGTTAACCTCCAAGTTTCTGCCCCATATGTTAGCACCGGTAGTATGCAATGATTGTACACTTTTCTTTTCAACGACAGTGGTAAGCTCCCAGTCAGGATTTGGCAATGCCTGCCGTATGCACTCCAACACAATTTTATTCTTCTGTAAATTTCTTTCTCATGATCAGGGTCCCCTGTGAGTAATTGACCTAGATAAACATATTCATTTACAGACTCTAGAGGCTGACTGGCAATCCTGAATTCTTGTTTCCTTGCCAGGCTATTGAACATTATCTTTGTCTTCTGCATATTCATCTTCAACCCAATTCTTGCACTTTCTCGATGAAGGTCCTCAATCATTTGTTGTAATTCCTCTCCATTGTTGCTCAATAGGACAATGTCATCTGCAAACCGAAGGTTGTTGAGATATTCCCCGTCGATCGTCACTTCTAATCCTTCCCAGTCTAAGAGCTTGAATACTTCTAAGCATGCAGTGAATAGCATTGGAGAGATTGTGTCTCCTTGCCTGACCCCTTTCTTGATAGGTATCTCTCTACTTTTCTTGTGGAGAACCAAGGTAGCTGTGGAATCCTTGTAGATATTTGCTAAGATATTCACGCATACCTCCTCTACTCCTTGATTACGCAATGCCTCTATGACTATTGGTATCTCTACTGAATCGAATGCCTTTTCATAATTTATGAAAGCCATATAGAGAGGTTGATTGTACTCCGCAGATTTCTCGATTACCTGATTGATGGCATGGATATGGTCCATCGTAGAATATCCCTTCCTGAAACCAGCCTGTTCTCTTGGTTGACTGAAGTCAAGTGTTGTCCTGATTCTATTGGAAATTATCTTGGTGAATATTTTATACAATACTGAAAGCAAGCTAATGGGTCTGTAAGTCTTCAATTCTTTAACGTCTCCCTTCTTATGGATAAGTATAATGTTGGCGTTCTTCCAGCTCTCTGGTACACTTGAAGTTGTGAGGCATTGCGTATAAAGGGCCGCAAGCTTTTCAAGCATGATATCCCCTCCATCTTTGATTAAATCTACTGTTATTCCATCTTCTCCAGGCGCTTTTTCCCTGGTCATGTCTTTCAAGGCCCTTCTAACTTCATCGCTAGTTATAGAAGGAGCTTCTGTATCCGGTTCATCACTATTTCGAATGAAAGTAGCTTGGCTGTTTTGGCTACTGTACAGGTCAGTATAGAATTCTTCTGCTGCTTTTACTATGTCATCGAAATTGCTGATGATATTACCATGCTTATCTTTCAGTGAATACATCTTGCCCTGTCCTATGCCTAGTTTTCTTCTTACTGATTTCATGCTGCGTCCATATTTTACAGCTTCCTCAATTTTTCCCACGTTATAATTTCGAATATCCCTTACTTTCTTCTTGTTGATCAGTTTTGACAGTTCAGCGAATTCTATCTGATCTCCTTAGTTGGACATTTCATGTTTTGTCATTTCTTTATTAGGTCCTCTGTTTCTTGGGAGAGCTTCCCTACAGGTTGCTTTGGTGCCTTACCTCCCACTTCAATTGCTGCTTCTAAGATCAGCCTAGTTACGGTTTCATTCATAGTTTCATTCAGTGGTGGCGTGGAGTAGAGGTAGAACACCCGACCTCAAATCTGAAGGTCGTAAGTTCGAATCCTGCTCCATTCCACTACATTTTCAGGCATGGAGTGGTGCCTGACACCGGCAAAGAAAAAAAAATACATATTGCCGAGAGCTAGTGGGGCTATACTAGTTCAGGTGCAACCAAAACTAGGCAGGCCCACTAAGCTTCATCAAAGTCACTCCCTCACCAGAACAGGAATTGGCCTCCCTGGTGCAGTATTCGGCCACTACTTCCCTGATGACTCCGAGAGGTAGAATACCCGGCCTCAAATCTGAAGGTCGTTAGTTCGAATCCTACTCCACTCCACCACATTTTCAGGCATAGAGGGGTGCCTGACACCTGCAAGAAAAAAAAATATTGCCGAGAGCTAGTGGGGCTATACTAGTTCAGGTGCAACCAAACTAGGAAGGCCCACTAAAGCTTCATCAAAGTCACTCCCTCACCAGAACAGCAATTGGCCTCCCTGTTGCAGTATTCGGCCACTACCTCCCTCATGACTCCGACAATTATCCCATGGCCCTCAGTTCCCAGTATCTGTGGAGCACCTGACCAAGGCGGTGGTCCGACCTGCTACGCGGCGGAGGGTGCTAAGAATCTCTGGGTCCGGACAGGCCGCCAACGGAAATTGAACCTGGCAACGTTCAACACGCGCACCCTCTCGAGTGAGGCTAGCTTAGCAGGACTATTTGAAGAATTATCAGGCATTGCCTGGGATATTATTGGCCTTTGTGAGGTTAGAAGAACTGGTGAGGCTTGCACAGTGCTGACTAACGGCCACGTCCTCTGCTACAGAGGTCTTCCAGATAAGAGAGAATCCGGGGTAGGATTTATAGTCCATAACAACATAGCGGGCAGCATTGACGAATTCTACAGCGTTATAGAGAGGGTAGCAGTCGTCGTAATAAAGCTGAATAAGAGGTAGGAAATGAAGGTAGTACAAGCCTACGCCCCAACCTCTAGTCAATATGATGAAGAAAGAGAACAGTTTTATGAAGATGTTGAATTAGCAATGAGAAAGGTGCAAACTCAGTATACTGTAGTCATGGGCGACTTCAATGCACAAGTGGGGAAAAAGCATGTTGGTGAGCAAGCAATTGGCAACTACGGTACCGATTCTAGGAATGCAAGAGGAGAGATGTTAGTAGAATTCGCTGAAAGGAATAGGCTCCGAATAATGAATACCTTCTTCAGGAAGCGCAGCAACAAGAAGTGGACCTGGGAAAGCCCTAATAGAGAAACAAGGAATGAAATAAATTTCATACTCTTTGCCAATCCAAGCATAGTGTAGGATGTAGAAGTGTTAGGTAAGGTAAAGTGCAGTGACCGTTGGTTAGTGAGGTCTAGGATTTCTCTCAATTTCAAGAGAGAAACAGTGAAATTAGTCAAGAGGAAACAGGCCAACCTAGAGGCAGTAAGGGTAAAAGCAGACCAATTCAGGCTATTACTCGCAAAAATATGCAGCTTTAGAAAAGGAAGATAAAGACAACATAGAGGTAATGAATGAAACCGTAACAAGGTTGATCTCAGAAGCAGCAGTTGAATTGTGAGGCAAGGCACCAAGGCAACCAGGCGGTAAGCTCTAACAAGAAACAAAGGACCTAATAAAAGAAACGACAAAACATGAAAATTTCCAACTCAAGAGATCAGATAGAATTCGCTGAACTGTCCAACTGATCAAGAAGAAAGTAAGCGATATTCAAAATTATAACGTGGGGAAGATTGAGGAAGCCATAAAATATGGACGCAGCATTAAATCAGTAAAAAGAAAGCTTGGCATAGGACAAGGCAATATGTATGCACTGAAAGTTAAGCATGGTAATATCATCAGCGATTTCGATGACATATTAAAGCAGCGGAAGAATTCTATACTGACCTGTACAGTGTTCAAAACAGCCAAGCTACTTTCATTCGAAATAGTGATGAACCGGATACAGAGGCTCCTTCTATAACTAGCGATGAAGTTAGAAGAGCCTTGAAAGGCATGACCAGGGAAAAAAGCTGCTGGAGAAGATGGAATAACAGTAGATTTATTCAAAGATGGAGGAGATATCATGCTTGAAAAGCTTGCGGCCCTTTATACGCAATGCCTCACAACTTCAAGTGTACCAGAGAGCTGGAAGAACGCCAACATTATACTAACCCATAAGAAGGGAGACATTCAAGAATTGAAGAATTACAGACCCATTAGCTTGCTTTCAGTATTGTATAAAATATTCACAAAGATAATTTCCAATAGAATCAGGGCAACACTTGACTTCAGCCAACCAAGAGAACAGGCTGGTTTCAGGAAGGGATATTCTACGATGGATCATATCCTTGTCATAAATCAGGGAATCGAGAAATCTGCGGAGTACAGTCAACCCCTCTATATGGATTTCATAGATTAGGAAAATGCATTTGATTGAGTAGAGATACCCGCAGTCGTAGAGGCATTGCGTAATCAAGGAGTACAGGAGGCATACGTGAATACCTTAGCAAATATCTACAAGGATTCCACAACTACCTTGGTTCTCCACAAGAAAAGTAGAAAGTTACCTATCAAGAAAGGGGTCAGGCAAGGAGACACAATCTCTCCAATGCTATTCACTGCATGCTTAGAAGTAAGTATTGAAGCTCTTAGACTGGGAAGGCTTAGGAGTGAGGATCAACGGCGAATATCTCAGCAACCTTCGGTTTGCAGTTGACATTGTCTTATTCAGCAACGATGGAGACGAATTACAGCAAATGATTGAGGACCTTAATCAAGAAAGTGTAAGAATTGGGTTGAAGATGAAAATGCAGAAGACAAAGATAATGTTCAATAGCCCGGCAAGGGAAGAATAATTCAGGATCGCCAGTCAGCCTCTAGAGTCTGTAAAGGAGTACGTTTATGTAAGTCAAATAATCACAGGGTACCCTGACCACGAGAAAGAAATTTACAGAAGAATAAAATTGGGTTGGAGTGCATATGGCAGGCATTGCCAAATCCTGACTGGGAGCTTACCACTGTCGTTGAAAAGAAAAGTGTGCACTCATTGCATTCTACCGGTGCTAAGATATGTGGCAGAAACTGGGTGGTTAACAAAGAAGCTCGAGAACAAGTTAAGGACCGCACAAAGAGCGCTGGAACGAAAAATTTTCGGACTAACGTTACGAGACAGGAAGAGTGCGGTGTGGATAAGAGAACAAACGGGGATAAACGATATTCTAGTTGACATTAAGCGGAAGAAATGGAGCTGGGCAGGCCATGTAATGCGTAGGATGGATAACCGGTGGACCATTAGAGTTACAGAACAGATACCAAGAGAAGGGAAGCGCAGTCGAGGTCGGCCGAAAACCAGATCGAATGATGAAGTTAGGAAATTTGCAGCTGCAAGTTGGAATACGCTAGCGCAAGACAGGTGTAATTGGAGATCACAGGGAGAGGCCTTCGTCCTCCAGTGGACATAAAATATAGGCTGATGATGATGATGATGTATCTCACTTGCAACAAGGCCCTTAAAAGACTAGGTTATTTACATCGTGCGCTCCGTCTTGCTCCTCAAGAAACCAAACTTCTTTCTTATAAAACTCTCATGCGTCCCATTCTCGAATAGGGTTGCGTTGTAAGGAACCCCTATAGAAAATGTGATATTACCTGGAGTCCGTTGAAAAAAGGCCAGTGCGCTTAGTGTGCAGAAGATATGACAAGGATTTTTCACCGTCCAGTTTTCATCCGCAGCTTGGTCTCACTACACTTACAATGCGTCGCCATCTTGAATGCCTGAAATTCCTTTACACTTTAATCAATTGTCCCCACTTCGATACTCTATATAACTATATTACTTCTTCCTGACCTTTATCTACGAGGAGGAACCACGCCCTTAACATTCATCATTTTTCGCTCGCACCGACCTCTTCACATACAGCCTTTTTCCATGAACGATTGAAGCCTGGAACTCGTTGCCGGAAACATTCCTCCGCTACCATTGAAAGAATTCTTGGTAGCCTGTTCACGTTCATGAATGTTCATATGTTTGTTCATCCCACGCCTCATTGAGGATGCAGTATGTATAAGTAACTTTTCAAAAATGTATACCTAAATAAACCCTGTTTATAACATTTATAACGCAGTTTGCTACTCCATCTGTCGGCCCGCTTCTTGATTTTTCTTTGTGCATCTATTCGCTGGTGTTCGCACTGTCAACATGAATACAAGCGGAACTACGCAAGCCACGCCGCCACGTCAGCATGCTCTTTGTGAAATGAAAATTAGCCGCTGTGCATAAGGCTAAGTCATGGAGTTTTCTGCAATTACTTGAGGTAACCCTTTCGCAGCATTCGTTCGGCCACCATGGATGGGAATGATGGATATATAGTAGATGAATTTGTCTGATCTTCTTGCGTTAGGCTTGTGAAGTTCTTGCGGCTTCGTTTATTACGCTTTATCAAGGAAGTTGGCCTAAGTGTTGTAGCGGTCCGGGTGGAATAACTTATCACCAGACTTCGGTAATCTCCGGTAAGACGGGTGTTGTCCGCCATTTAATATTATTCTCCGCCGACCCCTCTTCTTCCTCTTCTCCCTTCTCCTTCTTCGTCTTCTTTTCACATTCCAGAAGCAGTCCGCTTCACCCTCCCCGGCTTCTTTTGTTTACACCTCCGGGTGTAATATTTGAACACATTGCCGATTGAGGCGCACTCTGTTTGGCCGGTGGCTCCCAGGTACCAAATATTCTTCAATACACCGAGCTGCGATGCCGTTTTAACCACGGGGAAGGGTCCGTAAAACGTAGCGTTGGTACTTCCAATTCCTTTCCTGACTAGGACGTGGTCTTCTACTTCTATATCTGGTATGTCGCTGTTCCGCCTCTTGTGGAAGTTCCTCTTCATGCGCTGTCTGTAGGCGTCTTCTTGTTTCTCGCTTTTCTTGGCTTCACTAAGCCTAAGCTTCTCCAGGATGCCGAGTTCGCAATCCGCAGGAAAAGTAGGCACAATTCCAGAAGTGGCAAAGATAGGACTGCATCCTAAACCGCTCGTATAGGAACGGTTGTGGTGTCTTGTAGCAGCCTCCAGGCAGCACTTCCAGCCACCTCGGAATTTGGGTACATCTTCATGTATTGCTTGATGTCCCTTATAGCACGTTCAGCAAGGCCGTTTGCTGCAGGATGGTAGGGTGAGCAAAATTTTACTGTTATCCCATGATCTCGTGTCCAGTTGGCTAACTTTTTGCTCCGAAAGGCCGAGCCATTGTCACACACTATCGTCTTTGTATTTTGGAAGCATTGAGCTTGAAGAAGAGCAATAACACTGTTGGCGTCTTCTTTTCCTGCCTAGGCAGTGATCATTCTTGTGCATTCGTCGATACTGAGTGAAAACGCTTGAGTTTTCTTTGTGCCTTCTCCCTTCTTTTTATGTTCCGCGAAGTCTAAGTGAACGACTTCAAATGGGATGCTTGAATGCTTTTGGGTTATCATCACATCTGTCGCCTGCTTGAAATTCACTTTGTTCACTTGACATAGGTGGCACGTGCGAATGTAATTTCTGATGTCGTCCTTCATACTTGGCCAAGTAAACCTTTTCAGCAGTTTGTTGTAAGTGCGCCAGAAGCCGTCATGTCCCCCCGACTCTGGACTGTCATGATATAGTTGAAGTATCTTGGGAACCATTGTCGATGGCACGTGATATCTTCCGTCCCCAAACTTCATTTCCTCAGTGCCTTCCCACAACTTTAGGTGATTTATTTCTTGCGGATGTTGGCTTGTCTCGTGGACAAGTAATCTAGACAAAGCGTCCGCATCTGTCAGTAGTGGGCCAGGCCGATGTGAAACGTCAAAGTCGAACTGTTGTAGGTAATTAACCCATCTCGCGATTCGACCATTTGGTTGTGCCATGCCCAGGAGATGAGTCAAAGCTTGATGATCGGTAAAAATAGTGAATTTAGCGCCTTCTAGGTAAGTTCTAAAATATTGCACAGCTTTTAAAACTGCCAGTGCTTCTTTTTCTGTGGTAGTATAATTGACTTCAGCTGGCTTCAATGTATAGCTGTAATATCCAACGACGTAGTGCTTTTGATGATCCGAATGTCGTGGTGGCTTCTCATATAGAACTGCGCCCGTTGCGTAGTGCGACGCATCAGTATTGAGCACGAAAGGCAACGAGAAGTCTGGTAAGCGCAGGATCGGATCTGACGATATCAGTTCGACAAGTTCACCATAGGCCCTGTCACACTCCAGATTCCATTGGAAAGGCACGTCCTTTTGCATCAAACGTGTAAGACACCTGGTCTTGACCGCATAGTCTTTGATGAAGGACCTGAAATGTCCAGGAAGGCCTAGAAACACCCGGAGAGAGTGGACATCGTATGGTTTCACCAACTTTGAAATTTTCTCAACGGAGTCGTGCTTCGTGCTTTTAGTAGACCCGTCGAACACCCTGCCAAGGAACACAACTTTCTCTTGAAAAATGCGCTTTTCTTGAAGTTGACTTTAAGGTGGGCGTCGCTGAGGGCACTCAGGACTTGAGAGAGATGATTCTCGTGTTCTTCTTTAGTCCTCGAAAAAACGATGATGTCATCTATGTAGACATTACAAAAAATACCTAGGTGCGGTTTCAATATGTCATTCATAATCTTTTGAAACCAAGCCAGAGAGTTCTTCCAACCGAACGGCAGGCGATTGTACTCAAATAAGTCAAAAGGCGTAACAAATGTGGTGTACTTCTTTGTGTCCTCAGTAAGCGGAATTTGCCAAAACCCCTTACAAAGATCGATAGGAGAAAACCAGCGGCATCCACCTGTTTCGTCAATAATGGTATCTATCTTTGGCATAGGGAAAGGTATCAGTTCCGTTTGCTGGTTAAGGGCTCTATAATCAGTGCAAAGACGGAAGGTGCCATCTTCTTTGGGTGTAATTGTTATGGGTGAGGCAAACGGTGAGACGGAAGGTCGAATAATATTAGCCTCTAACATTGCTTGCAATTCCTTTTTAAGCCATATTTTCTTTTCTCTTGACATGTTGTATGGAGCTTTTCGTGCCACCTTTTTATCAGCAATTTCAAATGGAACCGCATGTGACTTCATCGCTGGCGGGTAGTTTCCCACACAAATGAGCTCCGGATACATAGCTCTTATGTCTTCATCGCACTGAATTTCTCGTAGTGATCTAGGTACCTCAGCATTTGCCTTCACTGTTGAGTCTTCTTCAACGAGCACTTTGTCGTCCCAATAAAGATTAATCCTGAGTTTCTTCATGTCAGGGCGAGACAGCAGAAAGTCATATGTAACATCTAGGATTGCTAACACTTGGCTGGTGACTGAATGTCCTTGAAATTCAATTACTACGGACGCCCACTCGTTGTGTAAGCTCACCGAACCATCGTATCCTTGTACACGAACAGCTTTGCCAGTGTGAAAACGACTGATATCCAATCGATTCTTGTTCATAATTGATACTGAAGCTCCACTGTCTACCAAGGCTTTCATTTCGACACCATCTATCTTGACCGGTACCTGTAGTAAACTTGACGACACTACGTACACCATCTCATGGTGATCGTTACGGTGGTGCCGATGACTTTCACCCAGTTTTGCTTCTAGTTGGTAGGGTTCTTGATCCTGTGCACTGATAGAATGGTGTTCGACGCTGTTCCAGGCATTATCAGCAGATTGGCCCGAACTGTGAATGTAGTTACCTGCATAGCTGTTCGAGGATAGGCACTCCTTATGGGGACTCAACTTATTCACGTCCTGATTATTAAAAACCAGTTGTCTTCTCCCCACTGAGCCTTCCTGTTCGAGTTCTGGTCCTGGTAACAGATTCTGGAGGCACTGCAAAAGCTCGTCTAGGGTCTTCGGGGCTTTCATCTGAACTTCATTTCGAATGTCCAAACAGAGACCCTGCATAACTAAGGCAAGAACTGTCGTTGAGGCGAGCCTAGGTTCAGCGGCATGCCGCAAACGACGCTTCTCAAGGACATACTTTAGAGGAGATCCTGATGCGTACTGGTAACTTAGAGCAGCATCCCATCTTTTTACAGCACTGATTTCGAAAGCAGCCAGGAAACTCACTTTCCATTTCTCCCAACACGGGGCTGCCTTGTCAAGAAGCTGCAAATCTTGCCATTTCCTGGCGGTGGCATGAAGATAACATCGCAGGTTTTTAATTTTTTCAACATCAGAAATCCAGTTATTCTTTTCCGATGCGTACTCATAAAAGGATAGCCATTGGTGAGGACTTTGGTGGTTGCCTTCAAAAATGTCCGGCTCCAGAAGCTTTTGCACTGGTTTGTCTAAGCTGAGTGACTCAGCTAGAGTTTTCATTAGTTGACCGTGTTGCGTCATTTGTCGCTGCTGCTCTTCAATAATTTTCATTACGATGCTCACCTTCTCCGCAGTGGTTCCTTGCGTGAAGCGTCCACATCGCATTGGCTCGAGGATCAGTTGTTCCAGTGCCGGTAGTGACATTCACCTTCACCGATTGCATTTGAAGAAGTTGCTCGCGTCCTATGGAGGCTTCTTTCATAACTGTGTCGATGAGGTCTGCTGAACTAACATGATGTGGAAGGTCAGTTGATGGCTCTCCTTGCACTTGGTAACTCTTGAAGACAACATGTTGCGGCGACGTCTGGTCGATGCAGAACGTAACCCACATGTTCGTCGTCCGCTGCGCCAAAATATGTAGCAGTCCGGGTAGAATAACTAATCACCAGACATAACTTCGGTAAGACGGGTGTTGTCTGCCATTTAATATTATTCTCCGCCGACCCCTCTTCTTCCTCTGCTCCCTTCTCCTTCTTCGTCTTCTTTTCACATTCCAGAAGTAGTCCGCTTCAAGTGTCAAAGCATTTTATACTTTATTTTTTAATCCGGAAGGTAATATGAATTTGCACGCGAGCATAATCGCTGCTAATTGCAGTGGTTCCGCTTGTCCGTCGCGTAATGGCTTTTATATCGGGCGTCTGTGATCGGCGTCCTGTGTTCGAATTCTGCCTTCGGAAAATTTTGATGTTTTTTAATTATTTATTATGCAAAACTTTCTTAAAAATGATCGCTTTGCAATGTTACGAATAAATTTTAAAGCGAGACGGACGAAGTTTAGGCAAATTTATGTACTACTTATCATTTCCATGCTGGCTGAATTGTCCAACTTGCTGCTTCCGTAATCACCAGCGCCACATTTCCCTCTAATAATTTTATGAAACGCTATGGGCTGATTTGCAGACAGCTAAAATTGTACCAAAGCTTTCTTGTCAGCTTTTTGTTGTTTTCTTGCAATGGGCAAGTAGGTCTTGTTCGTTTGGGAACATATGATGCATGCAGGCTGATAAATCCCGCTCGTGGAATCCCTCGGAACTTTTCGCTGAGATTTATTTGGCTTAAGAAAAAGTTTTCACAACCCTGGACACTGGTAGCGAACAGTTAAATTTGTGAAAAAGCTCGCGGTGATGATCTTTGTACGTTAACGGCCACCTGAAGGGAGATATGGTGTTCTCCTTTGAAAACTGAGTGAAGTACAGGCTAAAAAATGCGCGTCATTTTAGTGTCGCGCCAGTTTTCGCTCAGGAGTACTTGGCTTTATAAAAGTGCCCACAATGTGGACGCTGGAAGCGAACAGGGTAAAGTGCTTTCACATAAGTACACAACAAATCAACAACACAACGTTCATCCAGATAAGTGCAATAAAGTGAGGGCACATACTAAAGTTGGATGAACTCACTAGTAAAATGCAACCATAGTAACAATGACGACGGTGACGATGCCGCCAACAATTAAGACAAAAGACATCAGCTTTTACTGAAAATTTAGAGGCACTTAAAAATAGAAAGTTTTGTCTTGAATATATTGCCGGCGAAAAATAATAGACGTGCTGCCTTGCAGAATCTAAATGAGATTTTCCGAGATGGTGGTTCTTCTTTTGGAGTATAGTTCCAATCGTCATTTTTGTAGTCGCCGTAATTAAACCACTCAGTTAAACTTTGCTGGCATAGCATTTTAAGTTTTTATGTCTTAATTTCGGTGCAAGTTTTCAACTTTTATATCTAACGAAAAGCTTTCATTTTAATGATATATTTTTCCAGATGAACTTTCCCCACCCTTCTTTGGCCATTAATTTTTTGCATCCCACTTACCTGCCTTTTTTGTGCAAATTTTCTTACTAATTTTGTTAAGATGAAACACGCTGCATCACTGCACATGTTGCGATTCAAAATTGTAGTTGCATCTAAGACAAGAAATAACATTTTAGAAAAGCAGTCCAGCAAGGACACAACGCCATATTCCAATGTAACTATGCGGTAAGTAAAAGGTGGGTGCATTGACTATTCAAACGAAAATCAAATAAACTTTATCTGTAACATAACCTCGGTAAAGAGCGCCAACGAAGATTACAAAGATTGACTACTCATTGATGCTTATTGAATGTGACAGTGTGGGAAGCTTGGCTAGTGAAGAGCCCGCTATCTTCAAATATTCGCTAATAGTAAACACTAATCTAGAGAACAATGGAGCCAGAACGAAAACTAAAACAATCCAAGTCTTTCAAAATTGCTTATAGTAACAGAAACACATGCTAGAATGAACTTAGTTGAAGGTGTACATACGCATAATGCAGAATCAGTATACGATCAGTGATAAGCATGGGTAGTCTCATAAAATGTTGAATTCGGTCAGTTCATTGAATAGTGCCTACAACGTCACTATGGCGGAAAAGTTAGGACATATACGCTAAGTATAGAAAGAGAAAAGATCACATCAAAGCGCACAAAATTTCAGTTATTCGACAGTCATCATTGATTAGACTAAGTGAATACAACCCTGCGTCACCTTGTGTGACGCAGGGTTGTATTCACTTGGTTCACATAATTCGCCGCAGCGCGAGAACTACAAGGACACGGGCCAGCACTGACCTTTTCAAAGTTTCATACAAGTTTTCCAAACAGAAGAAAACGAGCGCTTAGCAATTTCTGCCTCAGAAATTATGCACACACTTCATTATTTTTCCGCTTATCAGGTCTCACATTACTCCATTTTCTCAAAATTTAAACTTGGTGCCTCATTGAGATCTCACATCACATCGCTAATCATGCGTTTTCGAGGGCTTCTATCACAATAACAACTTCGCGGTGGCGGTGAAGTTATGGCCGATGATGGAGTAGGTGCAAATTATTACACTGAGGCAACTGCGCTCGCTAGACAGAATGCGACAGAGCCTCCAGTATACATGCGCATTAAGTGAAGAGAAAAGACGAACGAAGTCCACAGAATTTTTGAAGGACACATTATTTCATGGGCTTGACACTCAGGCTAACGTCGTTTTGAATTAGTCCGTGCTTTCATTTGGGCGTAATACTGTTTTTGAAGAAATACCTACTCGGTCAAAAACACCCTATTATCGCTAATTAGTGTTACGCACAGTAATATACTGCTACTTCTTAATGGGCTTTCAAGTGCATACATATTACGGGCATTAGGGCACAAGAGATTGCAGTGTAAGACCAAGGCAGGGTAGAGAGTCACTTCCATGTACGACAGATCTTTTAGCAAGAAAAAACTAAGGACTTCATATTTCCTAACAGAGTGTTGGTGCACAGAGCGCCAAAAACGTGCACATAGGTGAAGAAAATTCAGGCAGAGCTCTGACTTCCAACCTAAATTCATTACAGACATGAAACTAAAGTGAGAACGATAACTAACATAACGCATGTGTGCGTGCATGCGTGGACGATGGGGTTCAGTGTTGTACGATCCCGGATTCTTTCATCAGATGAGCTTCACTCTTGAGCAGAGTCAGCAGCGCTTGGCTAACGCACATGTTGCCATCTCTGAATAAGGAAAGCTTCCACTTTGTCTCTGGTTAGTTTATCAGCGTGCATATAGACAACCGATGCATCTGATAAACCTGGTTCACATGTTCACACACGCATTCTTGGCACTGTAACTCAATTAAGGTAAGAAGAGGCAGTCGCCTTGAGCGAACGTTTTTTTTTTTCGAGCTGTAGAGCTACATCATGCAGGCATACAAACTCGCCCAAGCTTCCTCACCTTTAATCCAAACAGGCCTTGTATTCAACCGGCCCCACACCTTTGTCAAGCGAATACGTCAGGTACTACGCGTGGCATGCTGCATAGGCGATAAGCGCTATAGCACGAAACCCTTCTTGAAGTCCGAGAGCAACAAAAGCAGGACCATCTACAGAATAAATGCAACTTATAGGCACTTGTTACTGGGCTTGTACGTTCATATTTATTACAGTGCAATGGAATACAAATAAAAGTGACAGTGACGTTCTTTCCTGCCATGCTCTTACTAAATTTGCCTAATGTGCAGCTGATATTACAGTAATCGATATCCGCGTTTTCGTATATGGCACATTTGCACCCTGGTGATGAAATGCCAAAGTTATACAGACTTGAATACTGATGAGGTGTTTTCATTACCAGTGAATGAGCGTGTACGTTGCGGCTCTGTATACATGTTGCGTTACACAAACAAGCGCAAAGTGTCATATGGTATCACAGTGGGAACTAAGGACTTTCTTGGTTCGATATCTTTAAAGAATAAATAATTTGAAGCCACAAAAATGCCAGACTTGGTGTGGCTTTCTGTTTACGAAACAAGATACATGCCACATCACAATCGCTTGATGCGGGAGCTATCATAATTATCGGCGACTCTCTTCGAGACGCGTTCATCCTTTTCCACGGCGGCGCCATCGTACACCGGCTGTGGGCGCGGCAGAAAGTGTTCTTCGAGCAAGGTGGCAAACAAAGCGAGGGGCTTCTCAAACACCGCGTGCATCACCAGAGCCGCGGCAATTGAAGCGACGCTGTTTCCGGCCACCAAGATCGCCTGCGCATAAAAAACGTCGGGATAAGACAGACGTTGCTTTGAATGAACACTGATTAAAGCTCGAAGCAAAGACAAAAAGAAACTATTTGAATTATCTGAACCGTAAATTATTGGGCACTGAAAAATGTTTCACCTAAGCCAAAGCTGTGTTTAAGGACAGCTAGTACGATTTGTTTATAGTTTTACATATTTGGACGGGAGCTTGTATCGTACATTCTCCAAGCCACCGTGATCATGAACACCAACGACAAGACTCGGTGGCATACTTTTCTTACAGTTAAGTTTCTAAAAACGTCATGCATCCTCGCTATCCGTGCGCTCAGACAGAATAACTAGACTTTACACTCTATGCTTCCCTTGACGTCCTTTGCTGTATCCAGAGCGTTTGTGCCGACAATGGGCGAAGTTGTCGTTAAAGGACGTGTGTGCTACATTAAATGGAACGCGTGAATGTTTTCAACTTCTCTGGTGGTACAAAAGGCCTCAACATCCACGTGATCTTGTTGAAGCAATCTTATTTATTTGGTTCATCACGAAGAAGAGTGCTGCAGTTCAATTCTGTTCAGAACTTGTTAGTGTTTAGGAACACATTGCGCCTAGATTGCACCTGTTTCCGGCACATGCCTGCTTTAACGTCACCACTGACGTCATGCGTATCGGATGTCCTGGCTACAGACCACTACAAATTGTAAATAAAGGTGTCTTAGCAATACAATATTAGGCTACATTGCTTGAATACAAATCGCACTATCGCCGATTGTCATCACGACATGCGTTCTGCTGGAATGTTGTCTCTTGCAATGCCGAATAAAACCACTTTTACACCTACAGCAATAATGGCTTTTCGGTAAATGTGAGTCATTGCGGTATGTTTTAAATAATTAATGTGTCCTTGATTACCTCGTTGACAAAGCACATTTACAAGCAGAATTCTGTGTTCATTTCTACAATTTTATTACCAAGTTGTTTATAAATGCTCACAATTGAGCTAAATGTTGGCAATCAATCGATGAGGAACCGTACAGCTGTTCGTCACGAGGTATATTCTCATGTAAGCTCGTTCGGCAGAAGGTACTTGAAGGGTTGGACGCCCAGTCGTGCCAGTAAACTATACAAGTATTCTGACCTAGTGAATGACGTTCAACAGAGCGAGGAATACATACCATGAAGTAATAGCCTCCATCTGCTCTACTAGGAAAGCTCGTCCACTCATATTGAAGCATGATGTCGTGAAACATATAAGTGGAGAACGAAAGCCGACTCAAAGGCGCCCATCCTGGCCATGCTAGCACGCTGCTGAGGAAACCTGCGCATGAAGTGTGACAATAGATGCACGCACACGGAAATATTGATCGGCAGAAAAGTAGGTCGTGTTGCTTAGGCGCAGAAATAGTGGTCCTGAGCATGACGAAAGCCCGCTTAAACATTACGAATAGATTGTTGGTTTCGAAGCCTTGTCTCCCGAAGAGCCACCCGTTCGACCATGAACGCGTGCCTAGAAATCCCACATAACATCTTTACCAACTTCAAGCGCAGGAAGGCAGCGCTTTGACACGCTTCTCACGTGCGTCGCGTCATATGCCAACAATTTACTGATAAGAGTGAGAACGCGCGCTCTTGTAGTTGACAATATCTGGGTAAATACGTATACGAATCATACCAATAGGGTCACGTGGTCTGTGCAAGTGGGTATGTAACTCACACCCGAAAAGACACCTTGAGCCACAGGGTATGTGTCACTGATTATTTGCCTCAATAGTTAACCTGGGTCACCGAGTGTATGCATTGGGTAATGTTTCAGAGTCGGCACGTGGCTGATTAAACACACAAAACAAGAGGCAAGATGTGCATAGGTTCGCAAGGGAAGCAGCTGAGGGTGGAGAAAGAATTGCAGTGAAAAAACTGAGATAGCATCCGCTGAGTAAGGTTGGTTATTTTACAGCGAAAGCACCGTCAGCTACGTCGTTCTCTACGTCGCACCCATGCCCGCGCGCCATTGGCAGCGCCGTTAGTGACGTCGTTCTCTGCGGCGTACCTGCTCTGCCCGCAAACGCCGCCTCCTCGGCTCGCCTGTTGTCGCACGCGTTCGATATCTCGAGTTAGCTAGGCGTCGTGGTTAGCAGCATCCGTCCGCCTTTGGCGCTTGCGTTCCACTTCGCGATTTAAACATGGACGTTTCGTCGCAGCCGAAGCCAAAGTGCCGCTCGGGAAACTCCCACCGAAAGCGGGCTTTGGCCCCGGCGAACGCGTTGCTCGCTATTGCCACGTTGACGCTTCTCTGCCCGCAACGCCGCCTCCTCGGCTCGCCATTGTCGCATGTGTTCGATATCTCGAGTTAGCTCGGCGTCGTCGTTAACAGCATTCGCCCGCCATTGGCGCCTGTGTTCCACTAGAAACACAAACTTGTAACCAAAATTGGGAAACGCTCCAATACAGCGTCGGGATTAACCCACTGGTAAACACCGGGGCCGCACGTTTCAGCTACGCTGGTTAATCATCTGTACGGAGTGCTATGGCGGTGTTTTTTTTTTCTGTCGTCCGAAGGTGCGGTGCGTACTAAACTTTGTGTGGTGGAGATGCCACACCTAGCGAAGCTTTCTTTGTGGCGTCCGAAAGTGTAGATGTTGTGGCGTGTGGGTCTATTATTCTATTAGGATTCCCACCCTCCTTCCCGCACTACAGATTGTAAGCAAAGGGGCCTTCTCCAATGCGGCGTGTACCTACATTGCTTGAATGCTAATCGCAATAATGTTGAGAGTCATCGTGAAGTGGGTTCTGCCGTTCTTGTGTTGCCTAGTGGTAGGCTTGTGCTTTAGTAACACAAGGGGTACAGCAGCCTTAAATGTATTTACCGGTATGTCTTAGTTCTCAGCGGCTACGCCTCTCATCAGCATTATTGTCTCGTCAAGCATCATGCATTACCTTCGTTTTAATGGAAGAGCGCTAACAGCTACAGGCCACGAGGCCGTGCGCGTGTCAACGACTGGTGCTGCAGCAAGCTTCTCGCCATTGAGGTTTTAAGGTTTCGTTGGACCTACGCGTTTTTCCCTTGCAGTAACATGTATTACTTACTGGTAACAGTGGTTAGGCATTGGGTTATGAATTCTGTTGTCTGAGGTCTAATGTGTGTCGTTCGTGCCTTCGTATTATTACGCAGTACTCATGAAAGCAAGTTTTATTCTGAGCTCGTGCTGGATCGTGCCGTTTTGATGAAAA